>NC_054711.1:25135500-25346961 GCF_016097555.1 Gigantopelta aegis
ATATGCACCATCCCATAGACCGGATAGCACATACCACGGCCTTTGATGTACAGTCATGGTCCACTGGCTGGAGCAAGAAATAGCCCAATGGGTTCACTGACGAGGATCGATCCCAAACTGACCGCACATCAAGCGAGCGCTTTACCACTGGGCTACATCTCGCCCCTCCCTGCATTAACCTTTTGGGACATGGGTGTATAGTGGCCAGTGTCGATGGGTTCTTAATGCTCTCAAATTTTGGAGTGAAAATAAATGCTTATATAATGTATGTTTGCAAAAGTGCATGTTGTTAGTGCCAACGAGAAATCGTTCTGTTGGTAGTCTTCATTTGAAGTTGGGCAATTTAAGATGGATTTTAAAGACAGGTGACATCCGTGTAGTGAGACCATAACTCATGCTAATCAAACTCAAGAACCGTAACTCATGCTAATCAAACTCAAGAACCGTAACTCATGTTAATCAGTGTCAAGAATGATAACAAGTTAAGCAAGATTTATGTGAAAAAATCATTATGAGAGATTGGGAACTGTTGACTTCAAATTGAAAATCTTCACCATATTATTCTTGGCTACATAAATAACCTCATAAAAAGTTAATTTAATTCACATTTTAAAAATTTCATATGTAAGATGCAGAGTTGGTCTAGGATCAATCCCCTATTTTTCGTTCCAGCCAGTGCACCATGACTGGTATATCAAAGGCCATGGTATGTGCTATCCTGTCTGTGGGATGATGCATATAAAAGATGCCTTGTTACTAATGGAATAATGTAGCAGGTTTTCTCTCTAAGACTATAAATCAAAATGACCAAATGTTTGGCATCCAATAGCTGATGGTTAATAAATCAATGTGCTCTAGTTGTGTTGTTAAACAAAAAACCTTCAACATTTCCTCCTACAGGTAATCACTGCATTTCAAAAGTGAAGTTTGTGCATTAAAAAACTTCTAATACAAACACGTTTTTCTCGTATCAACAGATATCATTACTCAGTTTACAAAAAAAAAAAAAATCTCGACACTGATTTGGAGTCGAAAGTAAATTACATTAACGGGATATCATTAGTTTTCCATTAGCATAAACCTATTTGTTTATGACTTAAATTACACTAATACTTCAACGGACATGCTGCCAGAAGGAAACTGACTGGCTCAAGCATTACTGGATATTTAGTGCCTTCAGCCTGACCACTATATAGTCATTACACACTAAATAACCATTTATCTGGCTGACCCTTTCACTACACCAGTGTTCAGTCATCGATCTACTGGGATTAATTGCTATGAAGCTTACACTCTACATGTATCAAGCTTCTATTGGGTAATATACGAGCATAAACCACATAGTGATGAATAATGTGGAATAACTGAACAACTACTTTATGGATCAAAGAAAGAAAATCTTCATGATGCCCTAATTTAAATACTGCAGTTACACGAGCGTCGGAAGCAATTAGAAAGGAAATGTTTTATTTAACGATGCACTCAACACATTTTATTTACGGTTATATGGTGTCGGACATATGGTTAAGGACCACACAGATATCGAGAGAGGAAACCTGCTGTTGCCACTTCATGGGCTACTCTTTTCGATTAGCAGCAAGGGATCTGTTATATGCACCATCCCAAAGACAGGGTAGTACATACCACGGCCTATGAAATACCAGTCGTATTGCACTGGCTGGAACGAGAAATAGCCCAATGGGCCCACCAATGGGGATCAATCTCACACCGACCACGCATCGAGCGAGCGCTGTACCACTGGCCTACGTCTCGCCCCCGAAGCAATTAGAAGTACGACCATGGAAGCAATTTCTTACACACCGTTGTGTATCAAAAGTGTATAAAACGTATGTTGGAGATCGTTTCTTAGAGGTCATGACCCAGCTTAGTGTTATTGTAAGGAGATATAAAGTGACGTCATTGGAATACTGACGTCATTCAAATTCAAAATTAGCTGTTTTATTACAATGCTTTTCATCAGTTTCATTTTCCGAGTGGTTGGCAAATGCTTTAGAGTGCTCTATTTTTTAAGGAAAATTGATCTGTTAGTACAGTAGTTATTTGGTTATGACATGGTATGTATGCTTAAAGCCAAGTATCCATACGTCATGACCCAGTTAGGCTACGTTCCGTAACAACATAATTTAGTTCATTATATTGTTTACATTTCATTGTTTCGAGGTATGTAAGAACTAGAGTACTATATTTGTATCCATTTGATACCATTTATCTTACAACTCGTTGTTTAAAAACTTATCAGACTCACTTTCATCCATTGGATACGTTTTTAAACAACTCGTTGTATATGATGAGATCCATACAATGCGTGCCCCTGATATTATATCATTACTAGATGAAATCTGTCCTATGCACAGGAACATTTAAATGGGGAGTCGTGACCTTATACTGTGTACCGGCCTTGGTGGCATCGTGGTTAGGCCATCGGTCTATAGGCTGGTAGGTAATGGGTTCGGATCCCAGTCGAGGCATGGGATTTTTAATCCAGATACCGACTCCAAACCCTGAGTGAGTGCTCCGCAAGGCTCAATGGGTAGGTGTAAACCACTTGCGCCGACCAGTGATCCATAACTTGTTCAGCAAAGGCCACGGTTTGTGCTATCCTGCCTGTGGGAAGCGCAAATAAAAGATCCCTTGCTGCTAATCGGAAAGAGTAGCCCATGTACTGGCGACAGCGGGTTTCCTCTCAAAATCTGTGTGGTCCTTAACCATATGTCTGACGCCATATAACTGTAAATAAAATGTGTTGAGTGCGTTGTTAAATAAAACATTTCTTTCTGTCCTATGCACAGGAACATTTAACTGGGGAGTGGTGACCTTATACCGTGTTCATGGGCAGGATTTACCTCAGTCAGTTGAAGAAGGAAATGTTTTATTTAACAACACACTCAACACATTTTATTTACGGTGATATGGCGTCGGACAGATGGTTAAGAACCACACAGATATTCAGAAAGGAAACCCGCTGTTGCCACTTCATGGGCTACTCTTTTCGATTAGCAGCAAGGGATTGTCTGTGGAAAAGTGCATATAAAAGATCCCATGTTGCATTAAGTAAAATGTAGCAGGTTTCCTCTGACGACGAGTCCGAATTACCAAATGTTTGACATCCAACAGCCGATGATTAATTAACCAATATGCTCCAGTGGTGTCGTTAAACAAAACAGACTTTAACTTTTAAAGAGTGAGGTATGTATACATGGGTAACAGAAGTTTGGTACATATTGCTAACAGTACCTTTGTGCCATGAATTACTAAGATGGGTGACTCAGGCTTTGTGCAGCTGTGAATGAACAATACAGTGTAAGAAATATGTTAATTAGATTACAAGACTTTCAGTAGATTTAGCAAAGAAAGAAAGAAATGTTTTATTTAACGGCGTCAGACATATGGTTAAGGACCACACAGAGTTTGAGAGGAAACCCGCTGTCGCCACTTCATGGACTACTCTTTCCGATTAACAGCAAGGGATCTTTTATTTACGTTTCCCACAGGCAAGATAGCACAAACCATGGCCTTTGTTGAATCAGTTATGGATCACTACCAGCCTGTTGACCGATGGCCTAACCACAATGCCACCGAGGCCGGTTTCAGTAGATTTAGCAGTGTTTAAATGTTAGCAAGTCATCCAGTGCATGAAGCTATATATCACTATACCACATTGTAACATTGTTGCTCATTACGCGGGATGTAGCCAAGTGGTAAAGTGTTCACTTGTTACGCGGTCTGTCCAGGATCGATCCCCGTAGGTGGACCCATTGGGCTATTTCTCGTTCCAGTGCTCCATAAATGATGTAACAAAGACCGTGGTATGTACTATCCTGTCTGTGGGATGGTGTATGTAAAATATCCCTTGCTGCTAATCGAAGAAAGTAGCCCATGAAGTGATGACAGCGGGTTTCCTCTCTCAATATATGTGTGGTCCTTAACCATATGTCTGACGCCATATAACCATAAATAAAATGTGTTGAGTGCATCATTAAATAAAACATTTCCTTCTTCACTGTACTAGAAAAACTGAGGCTTTAGTTTACATGCACGTCATTAAAGTAAAAAGTAAAGTTTGTTTTATTTAACGACGCTACTAGAGCACATTATTTTTTTGGCATTTGGACGTCAAACATATGGTCATTCTGACACTGTTTTTTAGAGGAAACCTGCTGTCACCACATAGGCTACTCTTTTACGACAGGCAGCAAGAGATCTTTATTTGTGCTTCCCACAGGTATGGACCACTGGTCGGTGCAAGTGGTTTACACCTACCCATTGAGCCTTGTGGATCACTCACTCAGGGTATCTGGATTAAAAATCCCATGCCTCAACTGGGATCCGAACCCAGTACCTACCAGCCTGTAAACCAATGGCCTAACCACGATGCCGGGTTTTTTACTGTTAGAGCCATTTTTGATAACTAAAATCAAACTTTACTTAAATTTTATGGTTTAGAAGTGTTATTGGTCATCCTGGTGTTTCTAATATAAACAAACGCATTTCTCTTTTTTTTTTTTTAAATGCATGGGAGTCTGAGAAGTAACAGTTATGGAGTCAAGTTTTAGTCTATTTTCAGAGGATATTTCACCATTTCAAAGCCACAGACTCATGTTTCACTCAACTGTAACATTATCCAAATGTGCTACAGGTTTGTAGATTAGCCAATCTTAGTGTGCATTTTCATGGGCTGGAACTAGCGTCTGTCCCTTTAATACAACTATCTTCATCTGACCAGTCTTCGCCATGAGCAAAATCAAGGCCAGCTGAAGATCACTCTCCTGAAATGGTGCTAGGCGAGCAATCACTCTCCTCAATAAATGTATATGTACTATTTACTAAATAATGCCGGGAGGTATTACACTTTGTCACCATACTCGTGCTGTTGATTTAGTTTGTGATGCTCGCTTTACAAATCCCTGTATTTTGCACATAATTTGCACCAAACAAAATTGATATAACTTCTTCCACTTTTCTCTGTGATTTTGTAACCAAAATGGTCAGTCATCGGCTATGCTTTAAATATTTTTAATTCCACAGAATTACCTTTTCCCGCCATTGAAAAAACACACACACACCCACTAATTCGGAACACTTCGGTCGATATCGGACCGTTGTATAATGTCTCATTCGGAATATCTCGGCCCGTCATGATTTCTCTGGTATCAGCCGAGATGTTCCTAGTTGTGATGTTCGTAGATTCTGTCGAGGAGTTCCGAATTAGTTTCCGTGATAACGGTGCAAACAAAGAGTTTCAAAGAAAAACATCATTTCGAGATTGTTACTATACAAATAAACACAACAGTTCGCATATTTATTTGTGATAGTTTTTTGTGTCCGATTTGTGAGATAGTTTTGTTGTGTCAAAATCATAGAGAAAAGGAGCTAGAAGTTAAAAAAAAAAAATTAAACGTTTATTGCAAGGCGATCGATTCGTAGATCGCCTAAAACTTTCCAGGCGAGTGTGGAGGCGAGCGTGAGCGATCGCTCGCCTTTCCTGGCGAAGACTGTCTGACAGTCATCATTAGCTGGTATTTTCATCAAGCTGGGCGTGTCCTCCATACCTGCTTATTAATATGATCATTAGTATATAGTTAAAGACTTGCTTCCTGCCCATCCTATGTTATTATGATGGTCAAATACATCTACTCCCAGTCTTTGTAAATAGGATTGGGACTTGACTTTCTCATGAACTGTAGTTAATGGGTTTTAAGGACATTGCCATAGAACTCTCTTCTTTTTTTTTAGGGGGGGGGGGGGGGGGGGGTATCTAATTTGTTTATGCAGTCTGTAGCCAGGGGCAGGGTTTAGCTCAGTTGGTCGAGTGCTCACTTGAGGTGCTTGCATCATAGGATCAAATCTCCCCAGTTGATCCATTCTGTGATTAGGGTTTTTTCCTGTCCCAACCAGTGTACCACAATTGGTATATCAAAGGTCGTGGTATGTGGTGTCTTGTCTATGGTTAAAAAGTTAAAAGTTTTTTTGTTTAACTATACCACCAGAGTACATTGATTTCTAACCCGCTACAATATTTCATTTGCAGCCATGGGTTTTTGTATATGCATCATCCCACAGACAGGATAGCACATACCACAGCCTTTGATGTATGCCAGTTGTGGTGCACTGGCTGGAACGAGAAATAGTCCAATATGGGCCCACTGATGGGAATCGATCCCAGACTGACTGCGCACCAATTAAGCAAGCATTTTAACACTGGGGTACTACAGGTATGTCCCGCGCTGTTTATGGGAAAGTGTATATAAAAGATCCCTTGCTACTAATCAAACATGATCAGGCCAGTATTGTCACATATTAAAATCATCCTCTGCTTAGGCCAGTATTGTTACATATTAAAATCATCCTCTGCTTAGGCCAGTATTGTCACATATTAAAATCATCCTCTGCTTAGGCCAGTATTGTCACATATTAAAATCATCCTCTGCTTAGGCCAGTATTGTCACATATTAAAATCATCCTCTGCTTAGGCCAGTATTGTCACATATTAAAATCATCCTCTGCTTAGGCCAGTATTGTCACATATTAAAATCATCCTCTGCTTAGGCCAGTATTGTCACATATTGACATCACCCCTTGATCAGGCCAGTATTGTCACATACTGACATCACACCCTGATCAGGCCAGTATTGTCACATATTAAAATCATCCTCTGCTTAGGCCAGTATTGTCACATATTGACATCACCCCTTGATCAGGCCAGTATTGTCACATATTGACATCACCCCTTGATCAGGCCAGTATAGTCACATATTGATATCACACTCTGCTTAGTCCAGTATTGTCACATATTGACATCACCCCTTGATCAGGCCAGTATTGTCACATATTGACATCACACCCTGATCAGGCCAGTATTGTCACATATTAATATCATCCTCTGCTTAGGCCAGTATTGTCACATATTAATATCACACTCTGATCAGGCCAGTATTGTCACATATTGATATCACACTCTAATCAGGCCAGTATTGTCACATATTGACATCACCCTTTGATCACGCCAATTGTCACATATTGACATCACACCCTGATCAGGCCAGTATTGTCACATATTGATATCACACTCTGATCAGACCAGTATTGTCACATATTGACATCAGCCCTTGATCAGGCCAGTATTGTCACATATTGATATCACACTCTGATCAGACCAGTATTGTCACATATTGACATCAGCCCTTGATCAGGCCAGTATTGTCACATATTGACACCACTCCCTGATCAGAACAGTATTGTC
Organism: Gigantopelta aegis; assembly: GCF_016097555.1. Classification (NCBI taxonomy): domain Eukaryota; kingdom Metazoa; phylum Mollusca; class Gastropoda; order Neomphalida; family Peltospiridae; genus Gigantopelta; species Gigantopelta aegis. Next base: position 25,142,762 of record NC_054711.1, read on the forward strand.
ACATATTGACATCACCCCTTGATCAGGCCAGTATTGTCACATATTGACACCACTCCCTGATCAGAACAGTATTGTCACATATTGACATCAGCCCTTGATCAGGCCAGTATTGTCACATATTGACATCACACCCTAATCAGGCCAGTATTGTCACATATTGACATCACCCTTTGATCACGCCAATTGTCACGTATTGACATCACACCCTGATCAGGCCAGTATTGTCACATATTAAAATCATCCTCTGCTTAGGCCAGTATTGTCACATATTACATCACCCCCTGATCAGAACAGTATCATATTGTCACATATTGACATCATCCCTTGATCATAAACAGTATTGTCACATATTGACATCACCCCCTGATCTGATCAGAACAGTATTGTCACATATTAACATCACACCCTGATCAGGCCAGTATTGTCACATATTGACATCCCCCCCCCCCCCTCTGATCAGGCCAGTATTGTCACATATTAACATCACACCCTGATCAGGCCAGTATTGTCACATACTGACATGCACTCCCAATTCTGACAAAAACAAAATTATTTTAAACAAGAAAACTGGGTGACAAAATCAATAGCTAAATATAGTGAAGATTAATTCTTATTCGATGTGTTGCTGACACTGACGTCAAGAATACGATATAATCTCGTACCAAGCGAGCAAATCTTTCGTACTTAGATCACAGATCAACATCTTAAAGAGGTGTAATTACCGCCCGGGCTTGTGGTAACACATTTTAACTCAAAATAACACATTTTAACTCAAAATAACACATTCATGTCGCACCGAACACACTGCTGCTCAGAATAACCACCTTTATGTCACATGGTAGATATTCAATGACTTAGCTTTATAGCACTCACTCTTAAAGGGACATACCCTAGTTTTTAAACACTAAAGCATATTTTTTTACTATTCGAGCCATTTTTGATAACTGCAATCAGACATTATTTAGATGTTATTGTTTAGATTATCTATTTCAGTACATTCAAAGTTTTTATGGTCATTCTGGTGTTTTTAATATCACAAAATGCATTTCTCATATTTCTAAAAATGCACGTGTGTCTGAGAAGTAACAGATATGCAGTCGAGTTTTAGTCTATTTTTAGAGTGTATTTCACCATTTCACAGTCACAGATTCATGTTTCACTCAGTTGTAACTTTATACAAATGTGTTACAGGATACATTGTAGTGGGTTTCCTCTCTATGACTGTCAAAATTACCGTATGTCTGACATCCAATAGCCAAGGATTAATAAATCAATGTGTTCTTGTGTTCTTGTGGTGTTGTTAAACGAAACAAACTTTAGATCCTGCCCTCGACTCAAAAGAAAGGTATCTTACCCTCCCCCAACCACCACACTTCCCCCCACAACAATAAGGCTAGTATACTAATAGCAACAACAACAACAACAACAACAACAAAAACTATAGTAATTAATAACAGTATACATTTTGTTTATCTCCTTCTTCGAACCATAAAGCCGTTCATGGCTTTACTGTTATGTTGGTTCCTGGAAAACACCGTTTCCATAGATACTAGCTTAATATACTAAACCTTAATTTTGTTTGTCATCTACCAGCTGAAGATAGCACTACGGGGCGCTTGTTATTGCTATCAAGTATGTTTATTACTTACAGGATAATTAGCATGGCTTCAGGGGATGATAATGGTCTTTGCTCTGCTGAAGGTCTGTATATATACCTGTAGATCACATCTTGATGAAAATTACCGAATACCTGTTGATGTCCTGTAGTATATGACCTTCTCATTCTAGTACCTTGTTTACTGATGTAAATCACGGATTCAGAATGATTCAGAATGATTCAAAATGATTCACAATGATTCACAATGATTCACAATTATTCAAAATGTTCAAAATTATTCAGAATTATTCAAAATAATTCAAAATAATTCTGAATTATTCAAAATTATTCAGAATGATTAAGAATGATTCAAAATGATTCAGAATGATTCAAAATTATTCAGAATGATTCATATTTAGAATGAATGTTTAACAATCAACACCCCAGCACAAAGATACATCAGCTATTGGGAAGGAAAGAAATGTTTGATTTAACGATACACTCAACACATTTTATTTACGGTTATATGGCATCAGTCTTATGGTTAAGGACCACACAGATATTGAAAGGAAATCTGCTGTCGCCACTTCATGGGCTACTCTTTTTGATTAGCAGCAAGGGATATTTTATATGCACCATCCCAAAGACAGGATAGTACATACCACAGCCTTTGTTACACAAGTTGTGGAGCACTGGCTGGGATGAGAAATAGCCCAATGGGTCCAGCAACGGGGATCGATCCTAGACTGACTGAACATCAAGCGAATGCTTTACCACTAGGCTACGCCTCGTCCCCCTGACTATTAAAGTTAATTTTGTTTAACGCATGGGATATTTTATATGCACCATCCCAAAGACAGGATAGTACATACCACAGCCTTTATTACACAAGTTGTGGAGCACTGGCTGGGATGAGAAATAGCCCAATGGGTCCAGCAACGGGGATCGATCCTAGACTGACTGAACATCAAGCGAACGCTTTACCACTAGGCTACGCCTCGTCCCCCTGGCTATTAAAGTTAATTTTGTTTAACGCATGGGATATTTTATATGCACCATCCCAAAGACAGGATAGCATGTATTCAATGGCCTCTGCTATATTTGACATATAGTCTTATAGAGAGGAAACCCACTACATTTTTCCATTAGTAGCAAAAGGGTTTCTTTTATATGTACCATCTCATAGACAGGATAGTACTTACCATGGTCTTTGATATACTAGTCGTGGTGCACTGGCTGGAATGAGAAATAGCCCAATGGGCCCACTGTCGAGGATCGATCCTGGACCAACCGCGCATCAAGTGAACACGTTACCACTGGGCTACGTCCTTCTCCTTCCTCCGATACCTACATGTCATAATTAGGAGATAACCATGTGGAGTTTTTAGATTTTCTATTTGATCCCTTAAATAACACCCACAAATCTAAAAACTCAACATATGGTTATGTCCATTGTAAACAGAATCATTTTTCTATGGAACTAACTGTATATTTGGCATTTCTTGATAAAAATACCTGGCTACAATCTAACTGTAGACCCTTGAACCGTCAACTTGGCCTGTTCCAATTGCTAATGAAGTCACTTTCTAACGACATCATTAGCTTTCCAGGTGTTATTTTCATTTGATCACAATACAGAACACACTCACCATCAGTTTACAATTACCAAATAGTAAGACAGGAAAAAACCCAGAAATATTTTATTTATGAGGTAGCTAAGCACTAAGATTGCTTTGTAAAACTGGGCCCTAAACCACACAGATAAAAAGAGAGGAAACCCGCTGTCACCACTCCATGGGATATGTTTTAATTATATCTGTTATATGCACTATCCCCACAGACTGTATAGTACATACTACAGCCTTAATCCTCCCCTCTGTAAATATTTTAACCTTTGATATTTACTTGTTGAGGGGTGGGATTAACTCAGTCGGTTGAGTGCTCGACTGAGGTGCTTGCATCACAGGATCGAACCACCTCAGTGGATCAATTCAAATGATTGGCTTTTTTCTAATTCCAAACAACTGGCCAAAGGTCGTGGTATGTGCTTTCCCGTCTGTTGGAAAGTGCATATAAAAGATCCCTTGCTGCATTAGGAAAAATGTAGTGGGTTTCCTCTAATGACTACGAGTCAGAATTACCAAATGTTTGACATCCAATAGCCGATGATTAATTAATCAATGTGCTCCAGTGGTGTCATTAAACAACCAAACAAAACATAACATTAACCTTATATCTTTATCTCTGCATTATGTACAGTGTATCTAATGATGAAACTTACCAAATGTTTGAAATCCAATAGCCGATGATTAATTAATCAATGTGCTCTAGTGGTGTCGTTAAACAACCAAACAAAACATAACATTAACCTTATATCTTTATCTCTGCATTATGTACAGTGTATCTAATGATGAAACTTACCAAATGTTTGACATCCAGTAGCCGATGATTAATAAATCAATGTGCTCCAGTGGTGTCATTAAACAAAACAATATTTTTTTACTTGTTGAATCTATGGTGAATTTTAGCTTTCCCTTCTTAAATATGTTGGGCTCCCATTTCTCTTGTTTAATTGTTTGTAAAGAATTATGATTCCCAAACAGTATCAAAGACAGTAGTCCGTGCATGGGAAAGCACATACAAAAGATCCAATTTGAATTTGTTTCAATAATAGAAATGGACAGGTGCTTTGGACCGACAAGAAAGTAAAAAGTGGGACAGGCAAACACACGTTTCGGAGATCGAGAACCAGTCCCAGACTGGCAAAAAAGGGCCTACTGGCTGCTAATGAGAAACATAGCAGATTTTCTCGGACTAGATGTATGTATTACAAAATTAACGACCAGAATGTTTGACATGCAATATGTAATGTGGTGTCGTTAAACACCACAATTTTAAACTATAAAAATACTTCAGCATGAAAAATATATTAGCTATTGTCAAACAAAGGTGAGAAAAAAAACACTCAGAAAAAAGAAAAAAATGTACGAGAATGATCACGTTTGTTAACCAATACAGCCATCGTGCTGGGGTGTCGTTTAATATCTATTCTATCTAATATAGCCAGCGAAAAGAAATTTGTTTGATTTAACGACACCACTAGAGCATATTCATTTGTTAATCATTGGCTATTGCATGTAAAAAATATGGTTATTTTGACACAATCATAGAGAGGGAACCTGTTACATGTTTCCATGAGTAGCAAGGGATCTTTTATGTGCACCATCCCACAGACAGGATAGCACATACCACAAAATTTGATATACCAGTTGTGGTGCACTGGCTGCAATGAGAAATAGCCCAATGGGTATAGCCAGTGACTCATAAATCAATATGCTCTGGTTAGGACCTTCTTCGTTTTTAACCACCAGTAAATGAAATTATTTGGTTGTATTATTTTTTTTTCATGATCACGAACCTCAACTTATAATCCGTACATTTCTAAACCAAAACGAATAAATACTTTATGACAGGACGAACCCATTATGTAACTTAGTGAGTGCGTCTTTAAATCCAAGCATCACGAATACTATAACATGCCAACCGTTTTTAGCCCACACTGTCGATAAACGCCAGCCGTATTTAGCCCTCATTGTCGATGTGACAGGTTGTTTTCCTCCCCGGACCAGGATGATGAAAGCAGATGTAATGGGTTAATCTTTACGAAATGACATTGCACTGCAAGTGTTACGTCAAAATTTGTTGTAATTATGTCGCCTCATTGACACTGATGACATAATCAATATCTGTTTACATCACGAGGAGTGGTGACGACAAAATAAGCAGCTATTTTCAACAGTAAACTCCTCCTCCGTGGTCGACATTTTATAACCCACTTACTATATATCAGAATCAAAGGATGCTGCTGCGTAGGGGTAAAAAGAAATAGCTTGAAGGTTAAGCTTACACCTATAATGTTATCCATTAAAAATGTATGACCAAGATGATACAAGGAGAGAACAAAAGGAAATGCTTTTATTTAACGACGCACTCAACACATTTTATTTACAGTTATAGGGCATCAGACATATGGTTAAGGACCACACAGATATTTTATCTTTTATATGCACCATCCCACAGACAGGGTAGTACATACCACGGCCTTTGATATACCAGTCATGGTGCACTGGCTGGAACAAGAAATAGCCCAATGGGCCCACAGACAGGGATCAATCCCAAACCGACTGCACATCGAGCGAGAGCTTTACCACTGGGCTACATCGCACTCCTAAAAGGAGAGAACAAGACAGTCTTCTACCATAAATAAAGAACATTATGTAATACGTTAATAAAAAAACCAAATTGCAGTTAAAGTATCATTTACTGAACAACAAACAAATAAACAGGGATTTAAATTGTCTGTTTTACCATTGCATTTATAGACTTGTTCTTGTTTTCGACACTGTGTTTATAGACTTGTCCCAGTTTCCATCATTGTGTTTAGACTTTCAGTTCCCATCAATGTGTTAATAGACTTGTCCCTGTTTTCAACATTGTTGAAAATTGGGACAAACATATATGCACAATGTTGAAAACAGGGACAAGTCTATTAACACATTGATGGGAACTGAAAGTCTAAACACAATGATGGAAACTGGGACAAGTCTATAAACACATTGTTGAAAATTGGGACAAACATATATGCACAATGTGTTTATAGACTTGTCCCTATTTTCAGCAATGTGTTTATAGATTTGCCTCCTTTTTAATCATTGTGTTTATTATAGACTTGTCCCCATTTTCATCATTGTGTTTACAGACTTGTCCCAATTTTCATCAGTGTTTATAGACTTGTCCCTGTTTTCATCATTGTGTTTATAGACTTGTCCCTATTTTCAACAATGTGTTTACATACTTGTCCCTGTTTTCAACAATGTGTTTACAGACTTGTCCCTATTTTCAACAATGTGTTTATAGACTTATCTCTATTTTCAACAATGTATTTATAGACTTGTCCCAGTTTTCATCATTGTGTTCATAGACTTGTCCCTACTTTCAACAATGTGTTCATAGACTTGTTCCATGGTTGAAAATTAGCAGTCGCCCAGTCGCCTGTGGGGACCTTTATTGGCTAAGGGTGACCAAGAATTTTACAAAGGTAAGTCCGTCAGCTAAAAAAGAAATGCACTGGAACTGAATCAAATGACCAGTGTGACAAAAGACTGACACAAACTACAGATCTGGCAGGAGACAATATTATTGAACGTATTCTATATTTTGACAGGTATAGGCTGACCAGACTAAGTTTTAGCTTCTACGATTTTGGTCTGGGGCTGTAAACAAATATAGCTCAAAACGTATTGTAGACACTTTTTTTAAAGTCGCCGGCTTATTAGAATGGACTGGATACGCCATAATTATCTAGTAGACCTACGTACTTTTTCACATTATTATTATGGTACAAATAAATCATATTTAATTAGCTTACTAGTATTTTATTCTAGGACAAAATCAAAATTTATCTTGTAGTTTTAACTCACACTAACAATGAAATTTTCCATTACTACAGGAATTATTCCAAAAGTCAATTGATTGGCATGTAAATATAAAATTCCTATAAAAAACATAGTAATTTATTAAACTGTATGGGTATTTGGGAAAATTGTGGATGATTCCATCAATCTTATCTAGTGCCTTGTCTATAGAACAACCACTCCTGAGAAAATCCTTTACTTGAGAGTTCATCCCTCTTGCATCGCCATAGAGGACTGCCACTCTCAGACTAATTTACTAAAACATGCGCAGTGATGGTTTTAATATCTTTATACTGCAATATCGATTACTTCAGATACAATGCACGTCAAACTGCCAATTTTCAGCATTGTGTTTATAGACTTGTCCCAGTTTTCATCAGTGTTTATAGACATGTCCCAGTTTTCAGCATTATGTTTATAGACTTGTCCCAGTTTTCATCAGTGTTTATAGACATGTCCCAGTTTTCAGCATTGTGTTTATAGACTTGTCCCAGTTTTCAGCATTGTGTTTATAGACTTGTCCCAGTTTTCAGCATTGTGTTTATAAACTTGTCCCAGTTTTCAGCATTGTTTATAGACTTGTCCTTGTTTTCATCAGTGTTTATAGACTTGTCCCTGTTTTCATCAGTGTTTATAGACTTGTCCCAGTTTTCACCATTGTTTAAAGACTTGTCCCTGTTTCCATCAGTGTTTATAGACTTGTCCCACTTTTCATCAGTGTTTATAGACTTGTTGCTGTTTTCATCAATGTGTTTATAGACTTGCCCCAGTTTTCATCATGATGTTTATAAACTTGTCCCTGTTTTTTATATTATTGTTTGTACAGTTTGTAGACTTGATCCTACTTAAATCATTGTATAAAATCATTCCCCGAGTACCTTAATTTGTATAGACTCGTTCCAGACTTGACAATTATATACAATTGATTATAACTGTTTTTACAGTTATACAGATAGACTTGTTCCGATTTTACCATTGTATAGACTCGTTCCAGACTTCACAATTATATACAATTGATTATAACTGTTTTTAAAGTTATACAGATAGACTTGTTCTGATTTTACCATTGTATAGACTCGTTCCAGACTTGACAATTATATACAATTGATTATAACTGTTTTTACAGTTATACAGATAGACTTGTTCTGATTTTACCATTGTATAGACTCGTTCCAGACTTGACAATTATATACAATTGATTATAACTGTTTTTACAGTTATACAGATAGACTTGTTCTGATTTTACCATTGTATAGACTCGTTCCAGACTTGACAATTATATACAATTGATTATAACTGTTTTTACAGTTATACAGATAGACTTGTTCTGATTTTACCATTGTATAGACTCGTTCCAGACTTGACAATTATATACAATTGATTATAACTGTTTTTACAGTTATACAGATAGACTTGTTCTGATTTTACCATTGTATAGACTCGTTCCAGACTTGACAATTATATACAATTGATTATAACTGTTTTTACAGTTATACAGATAGACTTGTTCTGATTTTACCATTGTATAGACTCGTTCCAGACTTGACAATTATATACAATTGATTATAACTGTTTTTACCATTGTATAGACTTCTTCCTGTTTGTACAGTGAGGCGTCTCAAGACTGGACTTTCTATAAACCGGAATTCCCTCAAAACCGGACGTTTTACAGAGTCCGGTTCTAAAAACCAGGACAGAACTTAACCTCTTTAAACCAGATCCCTCTTGATACCGGACATTTGTCTTGGTCACAAGGGTGTCCAGTTAAAGGGGTTTCACTGTAGTTGCATTAACTTGTTAATTTATTTTTCAGTTATATAAATATAGATTATTTGTTCTTGTCTTTTGCTACCGGTTATTTTTTTTTTTTACTAGTGTATTGACTTGTTTTCGATTTTACCATTGTACTGATTTTTTCCCAGTTTTAACCATTGTTTTGACTCAGTTGTTCAGGTCTTTAGGTTTATATATATATACTCAATTGTTCATGCTTTTACAGTTATACAGACTTGTTCCTGTTTTTACCTCTGTATGAACTTTTTTCTTGATTTTACCATTGTATAGATTTCTTCCTCAACTACTGCAACAAAGGCCATTGTATGCTGTCTGTGGGATTCTGCTACTGGTATATAAAAAAAGACCCTGCTGCTAAACAAAAACAGTAGCCTATGGAATGGCACCAGTTGATTCTCTCTCTTATAATTTAGTATCTGTGTATATATCCTTGATTACATATCTAATACCATACAGTGCCAGATACAAATGTGTTAACGCCATTGTTACATAAAACATTTCTTTCTTTCTTTTAAATATCAAATAGTCTTGTCTATTGACCGACACCCAGACGACAGACTGGCATTTATGCAGAACAGTCCACTTCAACCTTAAGCTGAACATAATCATAGAAATAAATTAATCATCACGTCTCTAATGTGGCAGTGACATATCAAACGGTTGGCTCTATGTGAATACCAGAACGTCAACCTGCCAACGCACTGGCTGTGCATGCCGCACATATAACACTTAAGACATCACTTTTAAAGGTTCCACGACACCAAATCAATTTCCACTTGTGATAATGTTTTCCAATTAAACTGATATAATATGCTGTGTAGCAACACACCATGGCAGTATGTGTGTTGTATCCCCAGTACTCTGCCCTTCACGAGCTAGATATTTAGATGGTTATAATTGCTTTCTGCTGTTAGAGACAACTCTATTATGAAAATGTGGGGGTGGGGGTGGGGGGTGGGGGGTGGGGGGAATCCTGTGTTTTCATTACATGATGATGATGATAACTAGTTTAACGTGCCCATATACCACTAGGGTTTCGAACACGCCCATCCCGAGTCCGACCTCCGATAAGATTGGTGGCCTGACTCGTGGGTGAAGTCAGAGAACATGCCCACGACAGGCGTGATCAAACAGTTCTCTGATGGAAGCATGCCCAAACATTACCCACACCCACAGTTAAAAGTTTGTTTTGTTTAACGACACCACTAGAGCCCATTGATTTATTAATCATTGGCTATTGGATGTCAAACATTTGGTAATTTTGACATAGTCTTAGAGAGAATTTTTTCATTAGTAGCTAGGGGTCTTTTATATGCACCATCCCACAGACAGGATAACACATACCACAGCCTTTGATATACCAGTTGTGGTGCACTGACTGGAATGAGAAATAGCTCAATCGGCTACCATCAGGGTCACATCCATCCTGCCCACCCCTTGTATTTAATCTTCCTGCAAGAATATGGAGTGTTACACTGAACTTAAAAGATTTACAAGTTGTATATATAGAGGATTCGTCACAAGTATTTTTTAATATGTAAAATATCAAGCGAGTCTATGTTAATCGGTATTTGTCGAGGCTCTGCCGAGACAAATACCGATTAACTAGAAAAGGTTGATATTTTACATATTAAAAAACATGAGTAGCGAATTCTATTTGTCCTATAACACTTCTAAAATAACATTCTAATTACTTTTTTTAGTAAATCACAGTACTAAAGTCGCCGCCATCGATAATATGACATCATCACGATTAGCACGGATTAGTTTGATGTCATGCATTTTAAACAAATCTTTGAAAACGTTACGAAATACTCGTGACAAATACTCTATGTATTACACACCAGTATAAGATATTGCTTATGTCATAACAATCACTCAATATCTAACTAGTGTAATATCGACACGACGTGAGTTTGACATAGATCACTTGCTGACCCAATTCATAGAAAAATAATGTGTAGTAGGTCCCGACATCTGCTTACTTCTGTATTGCGGCTTGTTTTCAATTGGTTTGTAATAAATAAAATACTAAACTAACTTGCTTGTCAGACTATTTTTATGAAACTTGTGAACAATGTTGGTATCTATCCTCAGATACCAAAATTGTTCACTCACTTCATAAAAATGGTATGACAGGCAAGCTTGTTTAGTATTCTATATACATGTGTATATATTGTGCGTGTGCAAAATGTATACCACAAGGTTGCATAGCGATCTCATGGTATAATAATCTCAAGCACTACAAACTTGTGCTATAAACAACACAGGAAAACAACTGGTATGTAGTTCTGTGTATTTATTGTATCCTATATATACTGGTGTCACCCTCTAGTGCATACACTGTTTAACAACTGAATGCCTAAATAAACGTATATCAGTATACTGAGAATAGATAATAGTATTTGCACAAATAATCAATGTCACATATTTCTATCAATCAGGAACCTAATTCACTAAACAGTTGCAACTTTGCAATAATCGCAGTGCAATGCTAAAATACTTGCAAAGAGGATGCTTTGGTGCTTAGCAGAACCCAAGAAATGTTTTATTTAACAATGCACTCAACACATTTTATTTATGGTTATATGGCATCAGACATATGGTTAAGGACCACACAGAGTTTTGAAAGGAAACCCGCTGTCGCCACTACATGGGCTACTCTTTCCGATTAGCAGCAAGGGATCTTTTATTTGCGCTTCCCACAGGCAGGATAGCACAAACCATGGCCTTTGTTGAACCAGTTATGGATCACTGGTCGGTGCAAGTGGTTTACACCTACCCATTGAGCCTTGCAGAGAATTCACTCAGGGTTTGGAGTCTGTATATGGATTAAAAATCCTATTCCTCAACTGGGATCCGAACCCAGTACTTACCAGCCTGTAGACCGATGTACTAACCACGACGCCACCGAGGCCGGTATACATGTATAGTGTAAGCTTCATGGCCATTCATCCTAGATCGATGACTGAACACTGGTGCAGTGAAAGGGTCAGCCAGATAAATGGTTATTTAGTGTGTAATGACTACATAGTGGTCAGGCTGAAGGCACTAAATATCCAGTAATGCTTGAGCCAGTCAGTTTCCTTCTGGACAGACATGTTCGTTGATGTATCTGTGCATATCATAACGTTTGATACACCTGTACCAATCATGGGGCAACGGTTGACACACAGAAAACAAACAAGTGTTCATGATCGATACATACATATATACTAAAGATTGTGGTATATGTGTGCATGTTTTACCCGATGGTTATTTAGTTATATGTTTCAACACTTTGTCTAAGACCGGCCTCGGTAGCGTCGTGGCAGGCCATCGTCTACAGGCTGGTAGGTACTGGGTTCGGATCCCAGTTGAGGCATGGGATTTTTAATCCAGATACCAACTCCAAACCCTGAGTGAGTGCTCCGCAAGGCTCAATGGGTAGGTGTAAACCACTTGCACCGACCAGTGATCCATAACTTGTTCAACAAAGGCCATGGTTTGTGCTATCCTGCCTGTGGGAAGCGCAAATAAAAGATCCCTTGCTGCTAATCGGAAGAGTAGCCCATGTAGTGGCGACAGCGGGTTTCCTCTCAAAATCTGTGTGGTCCTGAACCATATGTCTGACGCCATATAACCATAAATAAAATGTGTTGAGTGCGTCGTTAAATAAAACATTCCTTTCTTTCTTTGTCTAAGCTAGAATACCTTTCCACACACGGGATCAGGACAGAGCCCAGTGGTAGAGTGCTTGCTTGATGCATGGCATGATCAATCGAGGATTGAAAGAAATGATTTATACATATATATATATATATATACATATATATACATATATATATATATATATATACATATACATATATATATATATATATATATATATATACAAAAATATATATATATACATACATATATATATATATATATATCGGATGCCCTCCTCCAAAAAAGAAAAAAAAGAAGAAAAAAAAAGAAGAATCGATAATGGTATTGAATATGGACTGTAACTTTGATATACTACTGTTACTATACGGATATAGTCACCTTCAGTGAAAGGTTTAGGCTAATCAAATATTTTTCAAACGGCAAGAGATTCAAAACTGAAAGTAAAACAATGTGATGCTCACTGCATTTAGGGGATGGGGGCATGTAGCCCAGTAGTACAGCACCAACTTGATGTGCGGTCGGTCTGGGATCGATCCCCGTCGGTGAGCCCATTGGGCTATTTCTTGTTCCAGCCAGTGCACCACAACTGGTATATCAAAGGCTGTTGTATGTGCTATCCTGTTTGTGGTATGGTGCATATAAAAGGTCCCTTGCTGCTAATCGAAAAGAGTAGCCAGTGAAGTGGCGACAGCGGGTTTCCTGTCTCAATATCTATGTGGTCCTTAACCATATGTCCGATGCCATATAACCATAAATAAAATATGTTGTGTGCATACTTTTATAATAATTCCATATTTAGTAGGGTTATCTGAGGTGTTTTTTTTTTGGGGGGGGGGGGGCAGGGTTTTGGGGGGGGCGGGTGGGCACTTAACATATATATATATATATATATATATATATATATATATATATATATATATATATATATATATATATATATATATATACATATATATACATATATATATATATACATATATATATATGAAGTTTCATCGCAGGACGCGATAAATGCTACTATACACACCCAATCCTAAAAACGTTTTATTCCAAACCATCATAAACACTACTCAAGTTTCTCTGCAATCTGCGATAAATCCTCAGACAATTGTATCGTGTTTTGCTGAAAACTGAATTTGAAATTGTGTTTGTCCACGTGTGAACAGTGTCTGAGTGGTAGTGTTCACACAATTGTTTTTAATGTGGCGTTTATCGCGCTTTGCAATGAAATTCTTTATATATATACATAGTGTCATGGAGCACTGGCCGACCCATTTCAGCTCTTTACCAGACTTTTATCCCACCCATGATCGATGGTATAATACATAATTCCGAGACAGCGATATTACATTTCTGATTTGTCTCTTGTAGTGATCAGTGTCCCACGACGTACAAATAAATCTACACCAATAATAAACTGCACATGATGCGACAGGAGAATTAAACCAGCCGTAATCCTTCATTACCAACTAGATGAGGGATAATACCAAACTGTAATGAATGATGTATGAGTGAGACGTATTCAATCATCAAGGCCGGTGAATGATTAAATTCATGCATTTACTATAAGAAAAAGAAGAAAAAAATTAGAAAAAAAAAGTAAAAAAAAATAACAGAAGAAATCTTTAAAAAAGAGAAGATTGTTTGTTCACGACATCTCAGCACATTTAAACAACCTCTTTGGTTACTCTGTAACACACAAGTTAGCTACACATTCAAGGGCTGTAAAGACATTTAGTTGAAAAAGATGTTTAAATTTGTTTAAAACCTGGTTTTTGACAGATTGTAAGAAATCGAATACTACATTCGTGTCCATTAAGATACCATTTATCTTACAACTCATTGTTTAAAAACGTATCAAACTCGCTTTCACTCATTAGATATATACTCTTCAAAAAAAGGTAGGGGAACTTGAAATATTAATGTTAATATCAACTATTAGACCAAACATACGTTTTGAGCACAGATATCCTAATAAAGAATGTTCAGGTCTGTTTATCAACACACTGAAACACATTCCCTAGTTTGCACATGCCCCATACACATGTGTGGGGTGTCATTCTCGATTTTGACAATTTCCAGGAAGGTCCACTAATCACTGTGGAACATTATTTCTGCCAATCTTTTTCATTCTGTTGATCATACAGTTGTTATTGTTTTGTTTCTAGTCATTTTTATTGTTTTAATTTGCGATTTACTGATAAAAAAACGTCAACTTTCAAATTTCACTTCTGACCCCAATCGTCCTTCAAGATCTTTGGTGGTCATAAAACCAACTGTAATACTGAACTACCGGTTGTAATGTTTGCCCAATTAATTCACTATTATCATATAACCATTCCCAACAGCTACCTGTAATATACCATACAATTTTGGCAATTGTAAAAAAATTTTAGAGTTTTTTTGAAGAGTATATGTACGTTGTAAGATAGATGGTACCGATATCTAACGACCACTCATGTAGTATTCTCTGTATATCTCACCTTTCTATTCAGTCAAGCTGTGACCCAGTCTGAATCGGACTAAGAAACACTGTGGTTTATTCATGTAATGTGGCCTGGGGCAGGATTTAGCTCAGTCGACTGAGTGCTCGCTTGAGGTGCTTGTGTCGCAGGATCGAACCACCTCTGTGGATCCATTTAACTGATTGGGTTTTTTTCTCATTCCAACCAGTGTATCACAACTGGATAAAGACCATGGCATGTGCTTTCCTGTCTATGGGAAAGTGGATATAAAAGATCCCTTGCTGCATTAGGAAAAATGTAGCAGGTTTCCTCTGATAACTACGAGTCAGAATTATCAAATGTTTGACATCCAATAGCCAATGATTAATTAATCAATGCTCTCCAGAGGTGTCATTAAATACACACAAAAAAACCCACAAAAAAACTCCCAACAATTAGTGTGGCCTTGCACTAGGTGTGACCAAAATATATTGAGGTATACAAATGTAGTTAAACAAATATTCTTTTTTCTTAATTTCCTCCACTGGGGTGCACCGTGAACTGTCAGCGTACCATGCAAAGCCCCTAATGAACAGCAGACATTCAACTCAGTTGTAATTAAATGGGGAGTGAGACCATCAGCAGGTATTATGTTTTATTAATGAAAATGCTGACCTGAATTTAAATGTACTGACTTATTTACAATTTCCTTGACCAGAATGTTGAAGACTGATTTGAAATTTTCATTCTTTTGACTACTGGGAAATCAAAGGAGAATAGAGACTGACATGGTAAAATTGCTTTAGAGTGCTGAGATCAATTAAGTTAGCTCCAAACTTTACAGTGAAATAAGAAAAATTACAAAACGAAAAAATAAAATGAAAAAAACACAAAAAAACAAAACAAAAAACAGAGAGGACGACAGCTACATTTTTCCATTAGTAGCAAGGAATCTTTTATATGCACCATCCCACAGACAGCATAGCACATACCATGGCCTTTATATATATATACATACATATATATATATATATATATATATATATATATATATAAATAAAACATTAGCCAGATACCATTTCCATAAAATTCCACCCACATGACTTAATCTTTGAAACTGTATCCACCTTGACATAAACCCCCAAGTGACTTAAACTTTGAAACTGTATCCACCATGACATACACGTAGATACCCAAGTGACTTAATCTTTGAAACTGTATCCACCATGACATAGCCACCCAAGTGACTTAATCTTTGAAACTGTATGCATCAATACATAGACACCCAAGTGACTTAATCTTTGAAACTGTATCCACCATGACATAGCCACCCAAGTGACTTAATCTTTGAAACTGTATGCATCATGACATACACGTAGATACCCAAGTGACTTAATCTTTGAAACTGTATCCACCATGACATAGCCACCCAAGTGACTTAATCTTTGAAACTGTATGCATCAATACATAGACACCCAAGTGACTTAATCTTTGAAACTGTATCCACCATGACATAGCCACCCAAGTGACTTAATCTTTGAAACTGTATGCATCAATACATAGACACCCAAGTGACTTAATCTTTGAAACTGTATCCACCATGACATAAACACCCAAGTGACTTAATCTTTGAAACTGTATGCATCATGACATACACGTAGATACCCAAGTGACTTAATCTTTGAAACTGTATCCACCATGACATAGCCACCCAAGTGACTTAATCTTTGAAACTGTATCCACCATGACATAAACACCCAAGTGACTTAATCTTTGAAACTGTATGCATCATGACATACACGTAGATACCCAAGTGACTTAATCTTTGAAACTGTATCCACCATGACATAGCCACCCAAGTGACTTAATCTTTGAAACTGTATGCATCAATACATAGACACCCAAGTGACTTAATCTTTGAAACTGTATCCACCATGACATAGCCACCCAAGTGACTTAATCTTTGAAACTGTATCCACCATGACATAGCCACCCAAGTGACTAACTTTGAAACTGTATCCACCATGACATAGCCACCCAAGTGACTAACTTTGAAACTGTATCCACCATGACATAGCCACCCAAGTGACTAACTTTGAAACTGTATCCACCATGACATAGCCACCCAAGTGACTAACTTTGAAACTGTATGCATCAACATAGACACCCAAGTGACTTAATCTTTGAAACTGTATCCACCATGACATAGCCACCCAAGTGACTAACTTTGAAACTGTATCCACCATGACATAGCCACCCAAGTGACTTAATCTTTGAAACTGTATGCATCAATACATAGACACCCAAGTGACTTAATCTTTGAAACTGTATCCACCATGACATAGCCACCCAAGTGACTAACTTTGAAACTGTATGCATCATTACATAGACACCCAAGTGACTAACTTTGAAACTGTATCCACCATGACATAGCCACCCAAGTGACTAACTTTGAAACTGTATCCACCATGACATAGCCACCCAAGTGACTAACTTTGAAACTGTATCCACCATGACATAGACAATGAAGTGACCAGGGCTTCTAGATTATGGCAGCCCCACTCCCATGGCTAGTGATATTCAATGTTGGGCTAGTAAATAACTACTATTGCCATGCCAGACAGGGCTTCTAGATTATGGTAGCCCCACTCCCATGGCTAGTGATATTCAATGTTGGGCTAGTAAATAACTACTATTGCCATGCCCGACAGGGCTTCTAGATTATGGCAGCCCCACTCCCATGGCTAGTGATATTCAATGTTGGGCTAGTAAATAACTACTATTGCCATGCCCGACAGGGCTTCTAGATTATGGCAGCCCCACTCCCATGGCTAGTGATATTCAATGTTGGGCTAGTAAATAACTACTATTGCCATGCCAGACAGGGCTTCTAGATTATGGCAGCCCCACTCCCATGGCTAGTGATATTCAATGTTGGGCTAGTAAATAACTACTATTGCCATGCCAGACAGGGCTTCTAGATTATGGTAGCCCCACTCCCATGGCTAGTGATATTCAATGTTGGGCTAGTAAATAACTACTATTGCCATGCCAGACAGGGCTTCTAGATTATGGTAGCCCCACTCCCATGGCTAGTGATATTCAATGTTGGGCTAGTAAATAACTACTATTGCCATGCCAGACAGGGCTTCTAGATTATGGTAGCCCCACTCCCATGGCTAGTGATATTCAATGTTGGGCTAGTAAATAAGCTACTATTGCCATGCCAGACAGGGCTTCTAGATTATGGCAGCCCCACTCCCATGGCTAGTGATATTCAATGTTGGGCTAGTAAATAACTACTATTGCCATGCCAGACAGGGCTTCTAGATTATGGTAGCCCCACTCCCATGGCTAGTGATATTCAATGTTGGGCTAGTAAATAACTACTATTGCCATGCCAGACAGGGCTTCTAGATTATGGTAGCCCCACTCCCATGGCTAGTGATATTCAATGTTGGGCTAGTAAATAACAGGGCTTCTAGATTATGGCAGCCCCACTCCCATGGCTAGTGATATTCAATGTTGGGCTAGTAAATAACTACTATTGCCATGCCAGACAGGGCTTCTAGATTATGGTAGCCCCACTCCCATGGCTAGTGATATTCAATGTTGGGCTAGTAAATAACTACTATTGCCATGCCAGACAGGGCTTCTAGATTATGGTAGCCCCACTCCCATGGCTAGTGATATTCAATGTTGGGCTAGTAAATAACTACTATTGCCATGCCAGACAGGGCTTCTAGATTATGGTAGCCCCACTCCCATGGCTAGTGATATTCAATGTTGGGCTAGTAAATAACTACTATTGCCATGCCAGACAGGGCTTCTAGATTATGGTAGCCCCACTCCCATGGCTAGTGATATTCAATGTTGGGCTAGTAAATAACTACTATTGCCATGCCAGACAGGGCTTCTAGATTATGGTAGCCCCACTCCCATGGCTAGTGATATTCAATGTTGGGCTAGTAAATAACTACTATTGCCATGCCAGACAGGGCTTCTAGATTATGGCAGCCCCACTCCCATGGCTAGTGATATTCAGTGTTGGGCTAGTAAATAACTACTATTGCCATGCCAGACAGGGCTTCTAGATTATGGTAGCCCCACTCCCATGGCTAGTGATATTCAATGTTGGGCTAGTAAATAACTACTATTGCCATGCCAGACAGGGCTTCTAGATTATGGCAGCCCCACTCCCATGGCTAGTGATATTCAATGTTGGGCTAGTAAATAACTACTATTGCCATGCCAGACAGGGCTTCTAGATTATGGCAGCCCCACTCCCATGGCTAGTGATATTCAATGTTGGGCTAGTAAATAACTACTATTGCCATGCCCAGACAGGGCTTCTAGATTATGGTAGCCCCACTCCCATGGCTAGTGATATTCAATGTTGGGCTAGTAAATAACTACTATTGCCATGCCAGACAGGGCTTCTAGATTATGGCAGCCCCACTCCCATGGCTAGTGATATTCAATGTTGGGCTAGTAAATAACTACTATTGCCATGGGGGCTAGTAAATAACTACTATTGCCATGCCAGACAGGGCTTCTAGATTATGGCAGCCCCACTCCCATGGCTAGTGATATTCAATGTTGGGCTAGTAAATAACTACTATTGCCATGCCAGACAGGGCTTCTAGATTATGGCAGCCCCACTCCCATGGCTAGTGATATTCAATGTTGGGCTAGTAAATAACTACTATTGCCATGCCAGACAGGGCTTCTAGATTATGGCAGCCCCACTCCCATGGCTAGTGATATTCAATGTTGGGCTAGTAAATAACTACTATTGCCATGCCAGACAGGGCTTCTAGATTATGGCAGCCCCACTCCCATGGCTAGTGATATTCAATGTTGGGCTAGTAAATAACTACTATTGCCATGCCAGACAGGGCTTCTAGATTATGGCAGCCCCACTCCCATGGCTAGTGATATTCAATGTTGGGCTAGTAAATAACTACTATTGCCATGCCAGACAGGGCTTCTAGATTATGGTAGCCCCACTCCCATGGCTAGTGATATTCAATGTTGGGCTAGTAAATAACTACTATTGCCATGCCAGACAGGGCTTCTAGATTATGGTAGCCCCACTCCCATGGCTAGTGATATTCAATGTTGGGCTAGTAAATAACTACTATTGCCATGCCAGACAGGGCTTCTAGATTATGGCAGCCCCACTCCCATGGCTAGTGATATTCAATGTTGGGCTAGTAAATAACTACTATTGCCATGCCAGACAGGGCTTCTAGATTATGGTAGCCCCACTCCCATGGCTAGTGATATTCAATGTTGGGCTAGTAAATAATTACTATTGCCATGCCAGACAGGGCTTCTAGATTATGGCAGCCCCACTCCCATGGCTAGTGATATTCAATGTTGGGCTAGTAAATAACTACTATTGCCATGCCAGACAGGGCTTCTAGATTATGGCAGCCCCACTCCCATGGCTAGTGATATTCAATGTTGGGCTAGTAAATAACTACTATTGCCATGCCAGACAGGGCTTCTAGATTATGGCAGCCCCACTCCCATGGCTAGTGATATTCAATGTTGGGCTAGTAAATAACTACTATTGCCATGCCAGACAGGGCTTCTAGATTATGGTAGCCCCACTCCCATGGCTAGTGATATTCAATGTTGGGCTAGTAAATAACTACTATTGCCATGCCAGACAGGGCTTCTAGATTATGGTAGCCCCACTCCCATGGCTAGTGATATTCAATGTTGGGCTAGTAAATAACTACTATTGCCATGCCAGACAGGGCTTCTAGATTATGGTACCCCCACTCCCATGGCTAGTGATATTCAATGTTGGGCTAGTAAATAACTACTATTGCCATGCCCGATGTCTAGTGAAAATAAAATTGTCAAATGTTGCAGTTAAGTCTATTTTGTAAATATGAATATGTTGACCCTACCCAATGTTGGTGTTTTTAAGCTCTATTTCCCTCTTTAGGTGACATCTGATTATTACTATTATTTAGTAAAATTATATTAACTTAAAGTAAAGTTGGGCTAGTGAATTTGTAATCGTGGCTAGTACATTTTTAAAATCAATAATCCCATGGCTAGTGGATTTAAACAAAATTCTAGAAGCCCTGAGTGACTTAAACTTTGAAACTGTATCCACCTTGACATAAACACCCACATCATTTAAACTTTGAAACTGTACCCACCTTGACATAAACACCCACATCATTTAAACTTTGAAACTGTATCCACCTTGACATAAACACCCACATCATTTAAACTTTGAAACTGTACCCACCTTGACATAAACACCCACATCATTTAAACTTTGAAACTGTACCCACCTTGACATAAACACCCACATCATTTAAACTTTGAAACTGTACCCACCTTGACATAAACACCCACATCATTTAAACTTTGAAACTGTACCCACCTTGACATAAACACCTACATCATTTAAACTTTGAAACTCTATATTGCAAAATTAAATCTTTAAAGGTCACACACACAAAAAACCATAAAGCCTAACAATTTATTGCAGCTTCTAAAAAAAAAAAAAAAGGAAAAACATATTATGTAGGAATTTAAGGCTTTATTTCTATACCTGTTAAAGGATTAGCTTAGAAAAAGTCAATGTGCGACATTTACTTGACATTTCTGCTTCACTTTGCTGTCTTCACTGGTAGAAGACTGAACAATAACTCTGGCCACAGTAATGTACACTCGACATAAACTCATTCTCTGGAGGCATCACTGCAGCTAATGAGTTATTACCTCCCTTGATTGCCGGCCAATTTTGTGTGTGTGTGTGTGTGCATGTGTGGGTGTGTGTGTGTGTGTGTGTGTGTGTGTGTGTGTGTGTGTGTGTGTGTGTGTGTGTGTGTGTGTGTGTGTGTGTGTGTGTGTGTGTGTGTGTGTGCGCGTGTGTTGCAGGACCAGATTGAATGAGTGATATCAGGCCAGGAGGATGCGCTGTTGATAAAGAGTTCGCTTTCAAGGTTCAAGGTTTAAATTACTACTTTGTGTGCTTTGTTGTTTGGTAACAAAAAAAGGTTATATATATTTAACACCATTAGAGCACATTGATTTATTATGGTGCATAAAAAAGATCCCTTGCTGCTAATCGAAAAGAGTAGCCCATGAAGTGGCGACAGCGTGTTTCCTCTCTCAATATCTGTGTGGTCCTTAACCATATGTCTGATGCCATATAACTGTAAATAAAATGTGTTGAGTGCGTTGTTAAATAAAACATTTCCTATCATTTCCTATTAAACATTGGCTATATTGGATGTCAAACATTTAGTAATTCGGACATATAGTTATAGAGAGGAAACCTGCTACATTTTTTCATTATTAGCTAGGGATAGATGCACCATCCCACAGACAGCATAGCACATACCACGACCTTTGATATACCAGTCATAGTGCACTGGCTGGAATGAAAAATAGCCCAATGGGCCCACCGATGGGGATCGATCCTAAACTGACCACTCATCAGGCAAGTGCTTTAACACTGGGGACCATTCCGCTGCTTATTGTTAAGTTGCTAGTTTAGACATTTTATTACAATAAAAATATAAAGTTTAGGAATTGGCCAAGTAACAGGCTGACACCTATATAAATTAGGGGGTGGAACATAACCTAGTGGTAAAGTGCTCACTCGATGCGCGGTCGGTCTGGGATCGATCCCCATCGGTGGGCCCATTGGGCCATTTCTCGCTCCAGCCTGTGCACCACGACTGGTATATCAAAGGCTGTGGTATGTACTACCCTGTTTGTGGGATGGTGCATATAAAAGATCTCTTGCTGCTAATCGAAAAGAGTAGCCCATGAAGTGGGGACAGTGGGTTTCCTCTATCAATATCTGTGTGGTCCTTAACCATATGTCTGACGTCATATAATCATAAATAAAATGTGTTGAGTGTGTCGTTAAATAAAACATTTCTTTCTTTTTCCTATATAAATTAAGGCCTCTTCCAGCATTTTACAAAAATACAATATTTATAGTTAGCATCACATGGACATGGTTTCTCCACAACTATAATACACTAACAGTACTTAGTAGTTATTGGCTAGTATCTAGTTTTTTATAGTTAGCATCACATGGACATGGTTTCTCCACAACTATAATACACTAACAGTACTTAGTAGTTATTGGCTAGTATCTAGTTTTTTATAGTTAGCATCACATGGACATGGTTTCTCCACAACTATAATACACTAACAGTACTTAGTAGTTATTGGCTAGTATCTAGTTATTTATAGTTAGCATCACATGGACATGGTTTCTCCACAACTATAATACACTAACAGTACTTAGTAGTTATTGGCTAGTATCTAGTTTTTTTTATAGTTAGCATCACATGGACATGGTTTCTCCACAACTATAATACACTAACAGTACTTAGTAGTTATTGGCTAGTATCTAGTTTTTTATAGTTAGCATCACATGGACATGGTTTCTCCACAACTATAATACACTAACAGTACTTAGTAGTTATTGGCTAGTATCTAGTTTTTTATAGTTAGCATCACATACAGTACTTAGTAGTTACTGGCTAGTATCTAGTTTTTTTTATAGTTAGCATCACATGGACATGGTTTCTCCACAACTATAATACACTAACAGTACTTAGTAGTTATTGGCTAGTATCTAGTTTTTTAAATTTCTGTTTATAGTTATTTACTAGTTATTTGTTACACTTAGTAGTTATTGGTTAGTATTTCATTTTTTAAATTTCTATTTATAGTTATTTACTAGTTATTTGTTATACTTAGTAGTTATTTTTAAAATTTCTAAAATGTGTTAAGTGCATCGTTAAATAAAATGCATATTACAAAAAATCCCTAGCTGTTAATGTAAAAACATACCAGGTGTCCTCCTAAAGACATTGAGACGGAATTACCAAATGTTTTGACATCCAATAACTGACTGCAAGTGATGAGCATGCTCTAGTGGTGTAGTTAAACAAACAAAGTATACCTTTAATTATTCACTAGAGTCATTTGCTAGATCGTGAGACCTATAATACGTCTTCGAGGACAGTGTGTAAATATCTCGTGATCTGCGTAAAGTGGCTTCGTTATTTACTCAAGTCTTTTGCTTCCAGTCTGTGTAAGCCAGACCACGGTGTCCTTCACGTGTCCCGCCCCGGGACAGTTTTCTCCGTCTTCTTTTACACGTCCTTTGTGTGCGTGACTCGTGAACTTTTTACCCTGACTACTTTAATTAGTATCACCATTGCTAACTGAATGGTGTCCAGGAAGTCAAAACAATGGTGCTACTAATTGGCTGGCTTTGTAGGATTAAACCAGATCTTCTTTTTGCATCGGACTTGTGGCGGGTAGGTACTGGGTTCGCATCCTGGTACTGGCTCTCACCCAGAGCGAGTTTAATGACTCAGTGGGTAGGTGTAAGGCCTCAGTGATGTCGTGGTTAAGCCATCAGACTTAAGGCTGGTAGGCACTGGGTTCGCATCCCGGTAATGGCTCTCACCCAGAGCGAGTTTAATGACTCAATGGGTAGGTGAAAGGTTTCAGTGTTGTCATGGTTAAGCCATCAGACTTAAGGCTGGTAGGTACTGGGTTCGCATCCCCGTACCGGCACTCATCCAGAGCAAGTTTAATGACTCGATGGGTAGGTGAAAGGTTTCAGTGTTGTCATGGTTAAGCCATCAGACTTAAGGCTGGTAGGCACTGGGTTCGCATCCCGGTACCGGCTCCAATCCAGAGCAAGTTTAATGACTCATTGGCTAGGTGTAAAGACTTGATCAGTGTTGTTGTTGTTGTTAAGCCATTAGACATAAAGCTGGTAGGTACTTGGTTCACATTCCAGTATCGGCTGTCAAGCAGAGTGAGTTTAATGACTCAATGGGTAGGTGAAAGGTTTCAGTGTTGTTGTGGTTAAGCCATCAGACTTATGGCTGGTAGGTACTGGGTTCGCATCCCGGTACAGTCTCCCAATGACTCAGTGTAGGAATATAAAGCCATTACACTAACCTGTCTCTTACTAACAACTAATCACTAATCACTAACCCTGTGTGCTGGACAGACAGTCCTGGACAGACAACCCTGGACAGACAGACCTGGACAGATAGCCCTGGACAGACAGTCCTGGAGAGACAGCCCTGGACAGACAGCGCTGGACAGACAGACCTGAACAGACAACCCTGGACAGACAGACCTGAACAGACAGACCTGAACAGACAACCCTGGACAGACAGACCTGAACAGACAACCCTGTACAGACAGACCTGGACAGACAACCCTGGACAGACAGACCTGGACAGACAACCCTGGACAGACAGACCTGAACATACAGACCTGGACAGACAGACCTGGACAGCATGCTCGAGCCTTAACTGGATATGAGCAAAACAAAAATGATGAATGAATGAATGAACGAATGAATGAACATAGTAGATTCAGCCATAGGAGAGAGAGAAGCAGGGGGTGGCTGGGAGTAAGGGCATGTCCTCTCCAACTCTTTAGTTAATGCATTGGCCTCCCACCTCTCCCCACCCCCCACCCCCAGTGAAAATCGAATTAATATATATACATTGTGTAGGTGCCCCTGCCTTCAATTGCTGTCATCTTCCAATTCTTCATGGGCTACTCTTTTCGATTAGCAGCAAGGGATCTTTTATATGCACCATTCCACAGACAGGATAGTACATACCACAGCCTTTGTTACATCAGTTGTGGAGCAATGGCTGGAGCGAGAAGTAGCCCAATGGGGCCACAGGGAATTTTTGAGACAACCGACATGTCGTTCGTGTGGTTTAATTTTTACACGAACGATTTTCTTCAGTAGTTCAGATACAAATGCAAATTTTAATGGGTCGCGGCAATTAAACAAGAATGCAATATGAACGAATTTCGTAGCTTTTTTCCATCAAATGTCCTATCATAAATAAATACTTTTTTTTTTTTAATGTATGCTAGAACCAACTTGAAAGCTGCCTGTTTGCATTACAACACACAACCCCATCAGTTCTTTTACAGGGGAGTACTTACTGGTGTCAAACAATAATCTGAATGAAATGATAATAGACAGGGATTTCCCAGAAGCATTGAGCTTAATGCTTCCGTGTCTGACAAACGATTACAGCATTTGCACGAACGATATGTCGTTTATGTTGATATTGGTTTTGCATAACCGACAGACAACGAACAACAAAATCGTTCGTGCCAAATTTTATCCCTGGGGCCACCGTTGAGGATCGATCCTAAATTGACCACGCATCAAGTGAATGCTTTACCACTGGCAGAGCTCGACCTTAGTGGTAGCCTGGGGTGTTTAGGCTACCGATTTCTCACTTGGGCTACCAGATGTCTAAACATGGTAGTCCGTCAGGCTACTAGATTTTGGCACATCCAGTTACTACACAATCAACAAGATGCTTAAACACCTAAAAAAAAACATGTTTTAATAAGAATAAATGATTTTGCTTTTTTCTCTCTTTTTAATTTTTTTTTAATTAAAATTATGGGGATACCAGTTATTACTGAGGGCTACCAGATTTTATAATCTGGTAGCCCGGCAGGCTACTACTGTAAAATGTTACGGTCATGGCCTGAGTTTGGGCTACGTCCCGTCCCTTAATGGATAGGAAGTTAAAAACAATGGTGTTTCCATTTGGCTTATATTAGGTCTAAATTGATTTATATCAGCAGGAGACCAATGAATTGATATGTTAAAACAGGCTTTCAATGGTATAGCAATTAAATAGCCATCAGCATAAAGATTGGTAGGTACTGGGTTCGAATCCAGTTACCAGCTTCCGCTAAAATTGCATTCTGATGGCTCATTAGGGAAATGTGGGAGTACTATACACAGATTTCCCCTATCGCTATGACCAATAACAGATTTAAGCATCCATTAATGCCTCTCATGGACCAACAGGCCAGATAGCGGAGGAGGTGTATGTGTCCCAAGGCTTGGAATTAATTTTCTGGATTGTGTGAGGCAATCTTTGCTTCAAGATGGAAGGAAATGCTGGAAAGGGAGAAGCAATTGCAGAAATAAAATAAGTCTTAAAATAGAGTTAATTGTAAGGTAATTTGTTTTTTTACAGCATACATTGCACTGGTATAGGAAGTGTGGGGGGTGGGGGGTGGGGGGTGGGGGGTGGGGGGTTCAAGGGGGCATGTGCCCCCCACACACACTTTTCTTATTTTGCTTTATATCTGCTTTATAATAGTGTAAAAGTGTGTAAATATAAAAGTGCCCCCCTCCCCCCCCCCCCACCTTCCACACTTTTTGACACCTTCCTACGCCACTGAAATGCAAGATAAAAACATATACATTTATATTATCACTTGTAATTCTGACATGTAGTTATCAAAGAAAACCTGCTACATTGTTTTCCTAATGCAACAATGAATCTGTTATATGCACTTTTCCCCACAGATAGGAAAGCACATACCACAGCCTTTGACCAGTTGTGGTTCATTAGCTGGAATAAGAAAAAATCCAAACAGTTGAATGGATCCACCAAAGTGGTTTGATCACGCAACGCAAGCACCTTAAGTGAGCACTCAACCGACTGAGCTAAATCCTGCCCCGTCAGAAGTAACTACTGAACACTCCCCGAAGTGGTCAGACTAAGCTCATAGCTAAAAGCTGATGGGAAATGACAGGTGTGTGGCACAAATAACCACAAGAGATGAGCACCTGTCGTGGTTGGAGAGACAAGGACTGGGATGTGGAGGTGGACAGCTAAAGAAGTTGAAAGATAGGAGTTGCCAGATCGGGAAGAAATGAGATGGAATTCAAAAGAGAGAAAGGAAAGGCGGCAGAGGGATAAAAAAAAAAAACCTCACTCAACACATTTTATTTACGGTTATATGGCGTCAGACATACGGTTAAGGACCACTCAGAGAGGAAACCCGCTGTCGCCACTTCATGGGCTACTCTTTTTGATTAGCAGCAAGGGATCTTTTGTATGCACCACCCACAGACAGGGTAGTACATACCACAGTCTTTGATGTACCAGTCATGGTGCACTGGCTGGAATGAGAAATAGCCCAATAGGCCCACCGATGGGGATCGATCCGAGACTGACTGCGCATCAAACGAACGCCCTACCACTAGGCTATGTCCCACCCTTTGTCTGTGGGGAAAGTGCATATGAACGATCCCTTGCTACTAATGAAAAAATGTAGCAGGCTCCCAACCGACTCAACCGACGAAGCTAATTCCACCTCGTTTTGTATTAGTAAACAATATTACAGTATGCGACTATGAGGTTTAAAATATCTCTTTTGTGCCTTTTTTTATTTATCCTCCAGTAATTCTTATTGATTTCCGATAATTGCAACTGTTTGCAAGTCACTTGGTGCAAATGACCAAGTTTATTTTACTGTGTGCGCAGTTATGATATGTTCACAACAGGACATTAATTTTCTCTTTCACAAAACATGTACCGATATAATTTGCCGTCTAATTTTATAAGCAGGCCCGAATCATGAATTGTCTGAAATAATTTGCCACCTAATAATAACCATATGACTAATTTTATCACAGATTAAACATTTGTAACTGAATCACTATTTTTGTAAAGTAATTTATGATCTAATTATAATTAAATGTTCATTTTCTGACACAATTTGCCTTCTATTTATTCCTGAATGACTCAATTTCCTATCTAATTGTAATGAGATGCTTTATTTTCTGACATTATCGATTTATTTTAAATATTAAATGCTCAAATATTTAAACCATATTTTTCTATTACAGCTTTAATGGTTACATAAAACTGAACAAGATGATCTAAAACAGATCATCTTGTTCAGTTTTATGTAAACATTAAAATACTAAAAATGTTCTTAAAAATTTAACAAAATAAAGACAAATATTAATTTGGTATTTTTTTAAAATTTATTTAAAATGATTCAGTTTGAATGCTACTCCAATAGTTTTTATGTTTATTAAAAGTATCAATTTCTTGTGAACCTTTTAGTTCCATTTTGAATGTCTTTTAACTAAGCTAATTGCATCATGAAAAAATATATCCAGTGAATCTCTCTTAAACTGGACACCCACAGGGCCAAATTAAAAAGTCAACCTGTTATATGGAAAAGGAGCCAAGAAAGGTTCCTTATTCTTCAGTTAAAACATGTGTTTTGTGGAAGGAGGTTGTATAGTATTCATATCTACAGACCATACTTTAATTGGCATACTGCATATGTTAACATTGTCGCCTATGGGATTCTAGTTGGTATAGTGCAACCTGTTATATGGAAAAGGAGCCAAGAAAGGTTCATTATTCTTCAGTTAAAACATGTGTTTTGTGGAAGGAGGTTGTATAGTATTCATATCTACAGACCATACTTTAATTGGCATACTGCATATGTTAACATTGTCGCCTATGGGATTCTAGTTGGTATAGTGCAACCTGTTATATGGAAAAGGAGCCAAGAAAGGTTCATTATTCTTCAGTTAATACATGTGTTTTGTGGAAGGAGGTTGTATAGTATTCATATCTACAGACCATACTTTAATTGGCATACTGCATATGTTAACATTGTCGCCTATGGGATTCTAGTTGGTATAGTGCAACCTGTTATATGGAAAAGGAGCCAAGAAAGGTTCATTATTCTTTAGTTAAAACATGTGTTTTGTGGAAGGAGGTTGTATAGTATTCATATCTACAGACCATACTTTAATTGGCATACTGCATATGTTAACATTGTCGCCTATGGGATTCTAGTTGGTATAGTGCAACCTGTTATATGGAAAAGGAGCCAAGAAAGGTTCATTATTCTTCAGTTAAAACATGTGTTTTGTGGAAGGAGGTTGTATAGTATTCATATCTACAGACCATACTTTAATTGGCATACTGCATATGCTAACATTGTCGCCTATGGGATTCTAGTTGGTATAGTGCAACCTGTTATATGGAAAAGGAGCCAAGAAAGGTTCATTATTCTTCAGTTAATACATGTGTTTTGTGGAAGGAGGTTGTATAGTATTCATATCTACAGACCATACTTTAATTGGCATACTGCATATGTTAACATTGTCGCCTATGGGATTCTAGTTGGTACAGTGCAACCTGTTATATGGAAAAGGAGCCAAGAAAGGTTCATTATTCTTCAGTTAATACATGTGTTTTGTGGAAGGAGGTTGTATAGTATTCATATTTACAGACCATACTTTAATTGGCATACTGCATATGTTAACATTGTCGCCTATGGGATTCTAGTTGGTATAGTGCAACCTTAAGAGTATCATATTTTACCACCTGAGTTTAAGCCACTCATATTGGCCAATCCATACTTGTAACAAGCTGACAAACAGAACATGTGTGTTTTGCGTAATACATACAAAACATCTGTTTACTATTCATTAATCTTCCTAGTTAGTTTGACATGTTTGCCAACAGTGCATATATTCTATGCCAATCAGTTTGCTTCTTCATGTAATGGGATAAAAGAAAAAGAAAAAAAAAGATAAATGATTTTCAAATCTGCATGACTGACAAAAAAGCACACGAAAAAACACAAAAAACCACACAAAAGCATGTAAGAATACATGTACCTATTTACCCTAAATGTCATGGAAACATTTTAAATTATTTTCTACATTAAAATTCTAATTTTTGTGGTGTCTATTTGTGAATTGATGAAGGATTCATTTGCCATTTTTGTTAACATGACAGCAAGAAAATGTTTTACAATTCTAAAACAACCTTGATTAAACAATGTGAACACATGTGCTGGGGTGTTGATAACAATGCACTGAATTTAATAAAAACATTTGTTCTGTTTATGTTTAAGCATATTTATTTATTAATCATAATTAGCTACTGGTAATTCTGACACATGGTACATTTTTCCATTAGCCAGGGCTTCTAGATTATGGTAGCCCCCCTCCCATGGCTAGTGATATTCAGTGGTGGGCTAGTAAATAATTACTATTGCCATGCCCGACAGGGCTTCTAGATTATGGTAGCCCCCCTCCCATGGCTAGTGATATTCAGTGGTGGGCTAGTAAATAATTACTATTGCCATGCCCGACAGGGCTTCTAGATTATGGTAGCCCCCCTCCCATGGCTAGTGATATTCAGTGGTGGGCTAGTAAATAACTACTATTGCCATGCCAGACAGGGCTTCTAGATTATGGTAGCCCCCCTCCCATGGCTAGTGATATTCAGTGGTGGGCTAGTAAATAATTACTATTGCCATGCCCGACAGGGCTTCTAGATTATGGTAGCCCCACTCCCATGGCTAGTGATATTCAGTGTTGGGCTAGTAAATAACTACTACTGCTATGCCCGACGGCTAATGAAAGAAATTTGTCAAATGTTGCAGTAAAGTCTATTTTGTAAATATGAATATCCGGCCCCCATCCCAACCTCCCTGTGTTAATGTTTTTAAGCTCTATCTCCCCCCCTACCCCCTTTCAGGTGGCATATATGATTATTACTATTATTTAGTAAAACTGTATTAACATAAAAAAATAAAGTAGGGCTAGTAAATTTTTTAAATCACTGATCCCCTGGCTAGTGGATTTTATAAAGATTCTAGAAGACCTGCATTAGGGACAAATAAATTAATATTCGCAGTTTCTTGTGTTGTTCAGTATGTGTGTGACATCATTTTTTGATACCCATTTAAACTGAACTTTAATAAATAGCTGATGTGTAATTTTGTGCTGAGGTGTCATTAAACATTCTTTCATTCATTCATTCATTCATTCAGACAATGTGGGTGGAGTTATACAAACAATGTGGGTGGAGTCATAAAGGCAATGTGGGTGGAGTTATAAAAGCAATGAGGGAGGAGTCATAAAAACGTTAGTTTGTTTAATGACACCATTCATTCATTCATTCATTCATTCTAGTAGTAACAGATTAAACAATGTGCTGGGGTGTCACACTAATCGGCAAGTTTTTCTTTCAATTTTATAATCTTTTCATTTCAATTTACTTTCATGCCTTTGTATCCAATTATGGTTCAAGTATGCTGTCCTGGGCACACACCTCAACAGTCTGGGTGTGAGTCAGTGGTTATTATTGTCTGTGGTTAATGAGAGAGAGAAGTCGGTATAGTGGCCTTACATCTACCCACTGAGTCACTAAAACATGCTCTGGGTAGGAGCCGGTACCGGGATCTGAACCAGGTACCTACCAGCCTTGAGGCAAGGCTGGTATTTCTTTCAAAAGACTGATTCTATTTTTATGACAGGATATAAGGTGGGAGTCAGTACCAGGATCTGAACCGAGTGCCTACCAGCCTTGAGGCTGATGACTTAGCCACTATACCAGTGAGGCTGGTATTCCTTTTAAAAGATTGATTCTATTTTTATGACAGGGTAGGGAGTCGGTACTGAGACGTGAACCCAGTACCTACCAGCCTCAAAGCTGATGACTTAGCCACTATACCAGCGAGGCTGGAATTCCTTTTAAAAGATTGATTCTATTTTTATGACAGGATATAAGGTGGGAGTCAGTACCAGGATGTGATCCCAGTACCTACCAGCCTCAAAGCTGATGACTTAGCCACTACACCAGCGAGGCTGGTATTCCTTTTAAAAGATTGATCCTTTTTTCTTTTTTTTGTAACAGAATACCAAAAATATTTTGCTGTCTGTCATTGGTTGCAAAAAACAGAAATTCCACTTGGCATATACACAGTCAGACATTAGAGTGCTCCGAACTATATTAAACATGCTGCATACACACTTGTGTCGCAAACAGAAATCCTCAAGTGTCTTGTAGCCTTGGAGTTTTATTGTTGTCTATTAGCGTGGAGACGGAATCGAAGGCGGTGACATATTACCAGATAAAAGAACACACTGGACAATCAAGGGTGAATTCCACTCTGCCAGGTTAGATAAATAGAGCAGGGTTCAAGTACGGATGGCGTGGGCGGACTGTCTCAGTGGTAATTGTGATGGTAAAAGATTTCAGTGTAGGCGGTGTGAGAGGATATACAGGTAGACGATTCATGTGGTGTGGGTGGAGACATAAAGGCAATGTGGGTGAAGTCATAAAGGCAATGTGGGTGAAGTCATAAAGGCAATGTGCTGAAGTTAAAAAGGCTATGTGGGTGGAGACATAAAGGCAATGTGGGTGAAGTCATAAAGGCAACGTGGGTGGAGTTATAAAAGCAATGTGGGTGAAGTCATAAAGGCAATGTGGGTGAAGTCATAAAGGCAACGTGGGTGGAGTTATAAAGGCAACGTGGGTGGAGTTATAAAAGCAATGTGGGTGGAGTTATAAAGGCAATGTGGGTGGAGACATAAAGGCAATGTGGGTGAAGTCATAAAAGCAATGTGGGTGGAGTTATAAAGGCAATGTGGGTGGAGTTATAAAAGCAATGTGGGTGAAGTCATAAAGGCTATGTGGGTGAAGTCATAAAGGCAATGTGGGTGAAGTCATAAAGGCAATGTGCTGAAGTTAAAAAGGCTATGTGGGTGGAGACATAAAGGCAATGTGGGTGAAGTCATAAAGGCAACGTGGGTGGAGTTATAAAAGCAATGTGGGTGAAGTCATAAAGTAAAGTAAAGTTTGTTTTATTTAACGACGCCGCTAGAGCACATTGATTTTTTATCTTATCATCGGCTATTGGACGTCAAACATATGGTCATTCTGACACTGTTTTTAGAGGAAACCCGCTGTCGCCACATAGGCTACTCTTTTTACGACAGGCAGCAAGGGATCTTTTATTTGCGCTTCCCACAGGCAGGATAGCACAAACCATGGCCTTTGTTGAACCAGTTATGGATCACTGGTCGGTGCAAGTGGTTTACACCTACCCATTGAGCCTTGCGGAGCACTCACTCAGGGTTTGGAGTCGGTTTCTGGATTAAAAATCCCATGCCTCGACTGGGATCCGAACCCAGTACCTACCAGCCTGTAGACCGATGGCTTGCCACGACGCCACCGAGGCCGGTGTGAAGTCATAAAGGCAACGTGGGTGGAGTTATAAAGGCAACGTGGGTGGAGTTATAAAAGCAATGTGGGTGGAGTTATAAAGGCAATGTGGGTGGAGACATAAAGGCAATGTGGGTGAAGTCATAAAAGCAATGTGGGTGGAGTTATAAAGGCAATGTGGGTGGAGTTATAAAAGCAATGTGGGTGGAGTTATAAAGGCAATGTGGGTGGAGTCTTGAAAAAGTTCAAGTTTGTTTTATTTAACAACACTAGAGCACATTGATTTATTTATCATCAGCTACTGGATGTGAAACATTTGGTAATTTTGACATATACATTTGTAGTGTTAGAGAGGAAAACCACTACATTGAGTCATAAAGGCAATGTGGGTGGAGTCATAAAGGCAATGTGGGTGGAGTCATAAAGGCAATGTGGGTGGAGTTATAAAGGCAATGTAGATGGAGTCTTGAAAAAGTTAAAGTTTGTTTTATTTAACACCACTACTAGAACAAATTAATTTATTTATCACTGGCTATTGATATCAATCATTTGATCATTTTAACAAAGAGGAAACCTGCGATATTGAGACATAAAGGCAATATGAATGGAGTTAATCCTGGTATAAAGGCCATGTGGGTGGAGATATAAAGGCAATATGAATGGAGTTAACCCTGGTATAAAGGCCATGTGGGTGGAGTTAACCCTGGTATAGAGGCAATGTGGGTGGAGTTAACCCTGGTATAGAGGCAATGTGGGTGGAGTTAAACCCTGGTATAGAGGCAATGTGGGTGGAGTTAACCCTGGTATAGAGGCAATGTGGGTGGAGTTATAAAGCCAATCTTGCAAGTTTATTTGTTTTATTTAACAACATCACTACATTAATTAATCATAGGCTATTGGATGTCAAACATTTGGTAATTTCGACATAGTTTTCAGACACAACCTGTTACATTTTTTCATTAGTAGCAAGGGATCTTTAACATGCTCTTGCCTACAGACAAGGGGCAGGATTTAGCTCAGTGAGTTGAGTGCTCGCTTGAGGTGCTTGCATCGCAAGATCGAATCACCTCAGTGGATCCATTCAACTGATTGTTTTTTTTTCTCCTTCCAACCAGTGCATCACAAGTAGTCAAATGCCACAGTCTGTACTTTCCTGTTTGTGGGAAAGTGCATAAAAAAGATCCCTTGCTGCCAATGGAAAAATGTTGTGGGCTTTCTCTGATGACTACAAGTCAGAATTACCAAACGTTTGACATCCAAAAGCCAATAATCAATGCGCTCTAGTGGTGTTGTTAAACAAAACAAACTTTGACTTTTCCTACAGACAGAACAGCACATACCAGGGTATTTGATACATTAGTCGAGAACATCAGGTGTGGGCTCTACTGACGGACTTAAATCTTATACATAAATCACAATTTGCTCCCTGTTTTGGCTGCGAAATGCAAGGAGAAAATGGTGATGAAAGTTATTTGTTAAACTTTTACCATTTTGGGATTTTTATATAGTGTCAAATCTCAATGACAGGATATCACATACCAGTCATGGGGCACTGCTTCACATAATAATTACTGTTTCTTTATTTACAAGCCTATATATTCAAAAGAGGTTCAGGAACCAAAAATAATTAAGGTCTCTTTTTACCCCCACTATGGGTGCCACAAGAAGTTTTCAAAGGTGTTTTTATGAAGAACTAGTACATTTTATAACTAATATTTTTTTTAATTTATGGCAAAGAACTGCAAAAATAGAAGAAGCAAAAAATTGCTGAAAAGAGCTTCATTTGCACACACTTAACTCCCTCTGGTTATCAATTTTAGAACAGCCCAAAATCATATATATGTAACAATTGTTAAAGGGACATTCCTGAGTTTGCTGCAATTTTTAAGATATTATCTACTAACAGAGACTTTTTATAGGGACATTCCTGGGTTTTCTGCAATTTTTAAGATATTATTCACTAACAGAGACTTTTTAAAGGGACATTCTTGAGTTTGCTGCAATTTTTAAGATATTATCGACTAACAGAGACTTTTTAAAGGGACATTCCTGAGTTTGCTGCAATTTTTAAGATATTATCGACTAACAGAGACTTTTTAAAGGGACATTCCTGGGTTTTCTGCAAGTTTTAAGATATTATCGACTAACAGAGACTTTTTAAAGGGACATTCCTGAGTTTGCTGCAAGTTTTAAGATATTATCGACTAACAGAGACTTTTTAGCGATTGTAATTACATATAAATTATATTTTACTGCATAAAATATTAGTGGCTGTATATTAAACGTG
The DNA here is from genome assembly GCF_016097555.1 of Gigantopelta aegis. Classification (NCBI taxonomy): domain Eukaryota; kingdom Metazoa; phylum Mollusca; class Gastropoda; order Neomphalida; family Peltospiridae; genus Gigantopelta; species Gigantopelta aegis. The sequence goes on from NC_054711.1 coordinate 25,178,875, forward strand.
TTTCTGATCATTCTAATATTTGCACTAGGTTCAATTTCATTTTATTTCCTAAAATATAATTTTTTCGTACATACGAAATTATTTGAAGACAAAATCCAGTTTGGGCTTCTTACAAATATTAAGATGACCAGAAACACATTGAATATGCAGACACTGATATTCTAAATAAGAAAATCTTTTTAATATGTAAGTTTAATCGTAGAACTATTTTATTAGTCGGAAACATCTTACAATGCAGCTAACTCAGAAATGTCTCTTTATAACAAAAGGAAGCCCGGTTTGTGTTTAACAGCATAAGGAGAGATGCTCCATCTATCGATCCGATCATATGAGGCAATTAAAAACCAATTATTACGGCACGAGACGATGTGACAGATTTTCGCTCAAGCCTGTAGCGGAGAATTATACCTTCATAGGAATAACGTCGACAGAGTGTCCGGGTGCTTACACTATTAACACGAGATTGATGCGCCATTGTTCGACGGCTCGCGAAGAAATCGGGCATTTGGCAAGATCTCATTCAGCGTTATCAAGGATAACTGTCGATAAAACTTAACGTGTCATATAATTTAATACTACTATACAGAATCTTTTTAGAATTTTTTTAAATGAATACAATTTCAGATCATATTTCTTACGATGAAGGTTTCCATAGCAACTGATAAAGAAATATGTCAGATGCGTAAAAATAAAATTAATTTAATTAGTTGGTAAGCAATTAAGCTTTTAATGTGTTTTGTTTTTAAAGGTAGTGTATCATTGTATAGTATTTTTATTTACATTTAAAAATTTAGTTTTTTATATTTAGTCATGAACAATGTATAATAACAAATAAATTTGGCTAGTGTTCCATAACACACTATTTTGAAATTGTATCCGTTTAAAAATTGTAATATCACTGTATACATGTAGTATTTTTATTTTGTTTAAAAATTTAGTTTTTTAAATCTAGTCATATAAAAACCCAAAAAACATTTGCCGTGTGTTCCATGATACAACATTTTGAAATTGTATCCATTTAAAAATTGTATTATCATTGTACAGTATTTTTATTTTCTTGTTTAAAAATTTAGTTTTTTAAATCTAGTCACATAAAAAAAACTCAAAACATTTGTCTTGTGTTCCATGACACAATATTTTGAAATCGTATCTGTTTTAAAGACATCACAAGAACACATTGATTAATTAATTATTTGCTATTTGATGAAAGAAAGAAATGTTTTATTTAACGACGCACTAAACACATTTTATTTACGGTTATATGGTGTCAGACATATGGTTAAGGACCACACAGATTTTGAGAGGAAACCCGCTGTCACCACTTCATGGGCTACTCTTTCCAATTAGCAGCAAGGGATCTTTTATTTGCACTTCCCACAGGCAGGATAGCACAAACTATGGCCTTTGTTGAACCAGTTATGAATCATTGGTTGGTGCAAGTGGTTTACACCTACCCACTGAGCCATGCAGAGCACTCACTCAGGGTTTGGAGTCGGTATCTGGATTAAAAATCCCATGCCTTGACTGGAATCCGAACCCAGTACCTACCAGCCTGTAGACCGATGGCCTAACCATGATGCCACCGAGGCCGGTTGGCTATTTGATGAAGTCTCACAGGAAACCCACAACATTTTTCCATTAACCGCAAGTGATCTTTTATCTGCACTTTCTCACAGACAGAACAGCACATACCACAGCCTTTGATATACCAATTATGGAGAATTGATCAGGATGGGAGAAAATCCAGTCAAGGAATGACGTTTGTTTTGTTTACCGACACCACTAGAGCACATTGATTTATTAATCACTGGATGTCAAACATATGGTCATTTTGACACAGTCACAGAGATGAAATCCACTACATTTTTCCATTAGTAGAAAGGGATCTTTTATATGCACCATCCCACAAACAGGAGAGCACATACCATAGCCTTTGATATATCAGTCATGGTGCACTGGCTGGAACGAGAAATAGCCCAATAGGCAGTCAGGGAATGAGTCCACTAAGGGGCTTTGATCCTACATCCCAAGCACTTCAGTCAAGTGTTCTACTAACTGAGCTACATACAATGTAGGCCTATGTAAAGGGGTGGGACGTAGCCCAGTGATACAGCGTTCGCTCGATGCGCGGTCGGTGTGGGATCGATCCCCGTCAGTGGGCCCATTGGGCTATTTCTCGTTCCAGCCAGTGCACCACAACTAGTATATCAAAGGCTGTGGTATGTACTACCCTTTCTGTGGGATGGTGCATATAAAAGATCCCTTGCTGCTAATCAGAAAGAGTAGCCCATGAAGTGGCGACAGCGGGTTTCTTCTCTCAATATCTGTGTGGTCCTTAACCATATGTCCAGTGCATCACAACTTGAATTTTTTTCTCATTCCAACCAGTGCACCACAACCGGTCAAAGGTCATGGTATGTGCTTTCCTGTCAGTGAGAAAGTGCATTTAAAAGCTTAAAATCCCTTGCTGCATTAAGAAAAATGTAGCGGGTTTCCTTGATGAATACGAGTCAGAATTACTAAATGTTTGACATCCAATAGCTGATGATTAATTAATCAATGTGCTCTAGTGGTGTTGTTAAACAAAACAAACTTTTAACTTAAATTTCAAAAGAGATCATTCAGTTATTTTAGTGGAACATGCACCTTTAAAGGGGCATACTCTAGTTTTTAAACACTAAGGCATATGTTTTATTATTATAGGCATATTTGATAACTTAAATCATACTTTACTTAAGATTTTATGGTTTAGATTATCAATTCCCATACATTCGAGGTATTTTTTGGTCATCCTGGTGTTTTTAATATCACAAAATGCATTTCTCATATTTTTAAAAACACACATGCGTCTGACAAGTAACAGTTATGGAGTCGAGTTTTAGTCTATTTTCAGAGGCAAGTATTGCACCCCCTAACCAGTGGACAGTTAGCATGTCCTTCCTACCATTCCAGGATTTTGTGCCCATGGCAACAGCGTTGGTGGTCCCACCCACGCAAACCACTGTATAGGAAATGAAGATAATATTCCACAGCTAAGCAAATTTTAAAATATGGCTGTTTGGTGCCAACACATGGTTAGTTTCAACTCTTGGTCTGGGGATGGAAAGTCTGTTTATTAAAGGGACTGTTCAGAGTTTGTTAAAAGCTAAAGTTTGTTTTGTTTAACGACATCACACAGGATATTGATAAATTAATCACTGGTTATTGGAAGGAAGGAAATGTTTTATTTTACGACGCACTCAACACATTTTATTTATGGATATATGGCGTCAGACATATGATTAAGGACCACACAGATATTGAGAGAGGAAACCCGCTGTCGCAACTTCATGGATTACTCTTTTCGAATAGTAGCAGGGGATCTTTTATATGCACCATCCCACAGATAGGATAGTATATACCATGGCCTTTGTTACACCAGTTGTGGAGCACTGGCTGGAACAAGAAATAGCCCAGTGGGTCCACTGGCTATTGGATGTAAAACATTTGGTAATTTTGACATATAGTCTTAGAGAGTAAGTAAAGTAATGTTTGTTTTGTTTAATGACACCACTAGAGCACATTGATTTATTAATCATCATCTATTGGATGTCATTATATACGACACTTTAAAAAAAAAGGCGTACCTACTTTTGTAGTTCGCTTTCTCAAAGCATGGTATTTAACCCAATTGTTTAGTGTAAAATGGGGTGCATATATTTCCTGTAAGTTTAATGTAACAAATGGCGTCCGTCAAGGTGGGGTAATGTCACCCTTATTATTTAATATATGTATTGATGACCGTAACCTACAGATGTCGAAATGTGCAGTTGGGTGTAATGTTGGTGGGGTGTTTCTAAATAACTTCAGTTTTGCTGATATGTCACTTCTTTGCCCATCTATTTGTGCACTAAAAAAAATGTTAACGATTTGTGAGAAATTTGCAGAAGATTGCAATATTATATATAATACAATGAAAACTGTTTGTATGTGTATTGAGCCAGAAACTCTTAAGTTGATCAATGTGCCTTCGATATATTTCTGTGGTGATGTACTGAAATTTGTTGACAACTATAAATATCTAGGTCATATTATATGCAAAAACATGAAAGACGATAAAGACATTAAATGACAGTATAGAACCCTTTGTGTACGTGCAAACATGTTGTTGCAGCAATTTGCAAAATGTTCAGAATCTGTTAAAACACAATTATTTGTGAGTTATTGTAGTAATTTGTACGCGGGTGCATTATGGGTGAAATTTACACAAGATACCATGAAGGATCTTAACATATGTTATAATAATGCATACTGATGGATGATCGGACAACGACGACCATACAGTGCCAGCAAGATGTTTGTCAGTCATCGAGTAAAAAGCTTTGGCGCTTTACTTCGCTCAACAGCATATTCGCTGAAGAGCAGAATCCAAACAACTTCAAATGACCTACTTGCACACCTGCGGTGTACGAATATGTACATCAAATCTGTATGTGTAAATCGCTGGCACAAGCTACTGTATATTATGTAATCAGTTTTGTATGTGATGTTTAAATATGTTCTATGGATCACTGATCTGAAATAAAATCGATTATTATTATTATAGAAAGAAAACCTGCTACATTTTTTTTATCCATTAGTAGCATGGGATCATTTATATGCACCATCCACAGACAGGACAGCACATACCACAGCATTTGATATACCAGTCGTGGTGCACTGGCTGGAATGAGAAATAGCCCAATGGGCCACTGATGGGGATCGATCCTAGACTGATCGCTGTGAGCGCTTTACCACTGAGCTACATCCTGCCTTGTTTTTGTACTCAGATTCAATAATAATAATAATAACAATAACAATAACAATAACAATAACAATAACAATAACAATAACAATAATAACAACAACAACAACAACAAACAACAATAACAATAATAATAATAATAATAATAATAAATTCTTTATTTAGTGAGGGTAACACAGTTAGCAAAAGGTAATCTTCCCTGAGGCCCTCAGGTACAAACAATACAGAATTACAATACATACATTCATGAACAAATAGAAAATACATATATGGCAAAAGACATATGTACAAATGATATTATTTTAGAAAATATTTCTTGAGTCTACATGTATATTTAAAAACAGCAGTATTTGGCGATGATCAGATAGCTTTAGGTAATTGATTCTAAAGTACTGGGGCCTATAATTTACTAAACTCTTGCAACTTTGTGATCTCGCCGTGCAATGCTAAGAGACTTGCAAAGAGGATGCTTTGTTGTCTAGCAGAGCCTAAGAGATATTTGTGAATTAGGCCCCAGGTCCAGAGTAACTGAAAGCATGTTTAAATAAAGACATTTTAGGCTTTGGAATTAACAGATTTCTATCCTCTACGTTTCGAAGGTTGTAGGGATTGTTTTCTCCAACATATATTAATAAGTTTGAAAGATAGTTTGGGGCTTCATTGTATAGACATTTATAAATTTGTAAACATTTGTGATAGTGGATTCACACATTGTGCTAAGTACGTGTACTGTAGAGCAGAAAATGTTCGCGAGCACAACATTTTAGCGTATTTAGTGAGGATGAAATGAGAAATAGCCCTATGGGCCCACCGATGGGGATTGATCCTAGACTGACTGGGCATCAAGCGAGTGTTTTACCACTGGATCATTAGTACATTCACCTGTCCCGTGTTCTCGTTGTTTCTATTATTAAGTATGTGCAGAAAATAGATTAGTAATTCATTGATATTTCCACCTGGCAGGTGATTAGTTTATGTTTAGAAACCTCAGGTATTAATAATAGCCACTTGCATGATGTGTTTATTGGTGCACAAATATCGGTCACACTTGATTAACTCCGTCCGACAGAATGCGCTATTTCGAGGTACTCTGTACAGTGGTTTCCGAGAGGATGTTCCAGAAGAAAGCATACATATCCGAGACATAACTTTTTTACTTGCTTTGTCTACCCAATCTGATTAAAATTAGCTCTACTGGGTCTACCAGTAGATCGAACAGCATTGCATGGACTCCCATGTCCAGGTGACATTTCATCTATAAATAACAATTTTAATATCAACCAATTACACTTTGCATTTTATAGCGTTATTCGGGAGCATACAAATTCTAAAAATATCAGGCAAGACTGTTTATGCAATAGGCGAACGTGTTGGTCTATTTCAACATTGAAAAAACAGGGGGGAAAGTGCAGAAATAAACTCTGAATTGTATACAAGTATAAACAGATTTTATGGCTATACCATTATGGGTTTTTTTTTCGTCTTGAAACAAATTTTATATAAAATGTCACCCGAATCATTTCATATACCCTCATCATAATCACGAATGTTTTCAAATTCTTTTCAAATCACTGGCATGATTTTGCAAGTAAGTTTGTTTTGTTTAAGGACACCACTGGAGCTCATTGATTTTTTTTATTAATCATCAGCTTTTGGATGTCAAACATATGGTCATTTTGACACAGTCATAGAGAGGAAACCCGCTATAATGTTTCATTAGTAGCAAGTAATTTTATATATGCACCATCCCACAGACATGATAGCACATACCATGCACAACAGTTGATATACCAGTCATGGTGCACTGGCTGGAATGAGAAATAGACCAATGGATCCACCGATGGGGCTTGATCCTAAACTGACCACGCCTCAGGCGAGAGCGTTACCACCAGGCTACGTCCCACCCCGATAACATGTATATATTTATATCCTATAACTTGCCCATGATATTCATGTCATAAACCCATGTGATAATTTACTTTATTAACCCGGTTAATAATGGTATGCAAATCTGCAAGGTCTCTAGGTAATTTGTTGCTGTGGATGGGTCATTTGCTTACAAGACAACAAGTCCTGTATACCTGAGCGTAATGTTTTCAAAGATTTGTTTGAAACACGTGACGTCAAATTAATTTGTGTTAATCGCGATGATGTCATATTACCGATAGCGGCAACTTTAGTACTGTGATTTACTAAATGTTTGATTAAAATGTTATTTTAGGAGTGTTATAGGACAAATAGAATTCATTACTCGTGTTTTTTAATATGTAAAATATCAACCTCGTCTAGTTAATCGGTATTTGTCTCGGCAGAGCCTCGACAAATACCGATTAACATAGACTCAGTTGATATTTTCAATATTAAAAAAGACTCGTGATGAATCCTCTATATATATATTAATACAGTCTATATATAGCGTCCACCCACTACCCCATCCCAAATTTCAAAGTGGCCCAAAAATCCAGTACACGAATACAACAATATTTTTGGTTTTAATTGGAAGATTACCATTGTATATCAGTATTCGAAATAAATTACTTGTCTGTTTATCCTGACAAGTGAAAATATATTTGGACAAGCAAAATATACCTCAGTGGTTGTCCAGTGGAAAAGTGAAAATGTTTAATTTTGAGCGTTCAAAAACATCTTTCCTGCACTTTAATAAAACAAACCATTGATTTGGACAAGTGGAAATATTGGCTGACAAGTAGATTCCTAAATGTACTTGTCCGGTGGACTAGTGAAAAATTCTGCTTCTTTCTATCACTGTATATAATAATGATAGTTTACCTCTGAATAATGGATGTTCACTTTTATACATTGCACCCCCTCCCTGAATATTGTAGATTCTCCCTTTAAACAGGCCTATGTAGAAAATTCTTGATCTGCCCATAAACAAACATTCCTTTCCTTTCTTTCCCAACTGACACTGAAAGCTGATGTCAACACCTCACATTAGTTTGTGATATTCCACACTTTACCACTAAGTGCCACCATCATCTTCTATAGTGAATCATTTCTCAAATGACGTTCTTAAAAAACCCCACACACAAATATATTATTAAAAAAAAAACATACGAAAACAACTACTCCCAAACAAGATTATTGTCGTGATATTCAAGCCAATATGCGTAATTAGTAAATCTAATTTCCTCTCATTATTTCTGTCGTCCAAACCCCCTTGTGCACATAATGACAGTTGATTCCCCTACATCCCCTCATGGAATTGAGAAATTTCAATCCCAGCTCGATCCCATCGTAACACCTAATGTTTGCCCATCTCGGAGGGAAAGTCCGTAATAAGGGCAGCAATTGTTTCTTAAGTGAGGGATAGGGTGGTGACCTTTGTAGCACGCACGCACTCAAATTATGCTGAAGATGCTGTGATCAGCGCTATTCAGCCAAAACATCCATTCATTAGAAATATTACTGTTGGAGTATTTTGGTGCCAGGAATTGGCGCATCTTTTACATGGCTGAACAGCGCGGATGTTGATTGGTGTGAAAGGCTACAGAATCCTTTTAAGATGATCCGATCACAAATGTAGCAGCACTTGTAGTGGAATTAAGAAACGTATCAGTGAATGGTCGGTCAACATGGGTGAACCATTTTCACGAGCTGAACTCATATTTACTGTTTCTGGTTTTGGTGGTTTGGTTTTTTTAAAACTGGAGCACAATGATTTATTAATCATCGGCTGTTTGATACCTCGATAGATAAACATTTGGTAATTTTTGACTTGCTGTCTTAAGAAGAAACCCGTTACATTTTTTCCATTAGTGGCAAGGGATTTTATATATGCCTATGCCTTTCTTTAAAGCTGACCCACCCAACCCTCCCTACAAAACTCCCGCAATTTCCCCCGTGCCTTTCTTTAAAGTGCCCCACCCACCCCCCTCTACAAAAATCCAGCAACTGCCCCTATGCCTTTCTTTAAAGCTGCCCCACCCACCCTACAAAACTCCAGCAACTGCCCCGTGCCTTTCTTTAAAGCTGCCCCACCCACCCCTCCCTACAAAACTCCTGCAACTGCCCATATGCCTTTCTTTAAAGCTGCCCCACCCACCCCTCCCTACAAAACTCCCGCAACTGGCCCCGTGCCTTTCCTTAAAGCTTCCCCCATGCCTTTCTTTAAAGCTGCCCCACCAACCCTTCCCTACAAAACTTCAGCAACTGCCCCTGTGCCTTTCTTTAAAGCTGCCCCACCAACCCTCTCTACAAAACTCCTGCAACTGCTCTTGTGGCTTTCTTTAAAGCTGCCCCACCCACCCCTCCCTACAAAATTACCGTAACTGCCCCTATAACTCAGCAATCTGCTGCACGGATTAAATTAACTCATGTCTGGTGCATATCCTAACTCGGCAATTTACTACATGGTTTAAGTTAATCTGAGTCCGATGCATGTCTTAACTCGACAATTTGCTGTGAACCAATCTGTTTACGTTGTTTAGAGAGGACAATATGAGACAAATCATTCCGGGACGACTCAGCAACTTCCGTAACTATTCCATGACAGGTTTCATCTCTAACGCAATTTACGTCCAGGTAAATGCAATTACGGATTCTGTGGATGTAGAATTATAGCTGTGGCTGCCAGCAAATGGAAGCCAATTACCAGTGGAAGTGGAAATATAGAGCTGGAAAGAGAATGTTCGACAGTCAATGTAGTTCTCATAGAGTCGAGCTTAACACTTTTCCAATGGCATCAGCGAGAACGGTTTTTAAAGAGGTCCATTTTCGTGTTATGTATGTTAGAATATTTTATTGCTAATGGGGTTTTTTCCAAGGTGAAAAACTGTAAAAGAAATAATAATAACCAATATAATCATATAACAGGGGTTTAGTCACACACACACACACAGAGAGAGAGAGAGAGAGAGAGAGAGAGAGAGAGAGAGAGAGAGAGAGAGAGAGAGAGAGAGAGAGAGAGAGAGAGAGAGAGAGAGAGAGAGAGAGAGAGAGAGAGACAGACAGACAGACAGAGACAGAGATGCTGTCTAGTCTGTGGGAAAAATGCATACAAAAGATCTCTAGCTCCTAACTGAAAAATGTAGCATGTTTTGTGTGAAGAGTACTAGTCAAAATTTCCGAAATCAAAGTGCTCTATTGATGTCATTAAAACAAAAGAAACGAAAAACTGTAATTAATCAATGTGCTCTAGTGGTATATTTAAAACAAAACAAACTTTTTAACTTTTAGCAACAATCATAGGACATTTTAATACGACATTATTTGGTGTCAAAAAGACATGGTTAATTTGACACTAGTTGAACATTAAACGACAGCTGTTAATTTGGTGTCAAAAGCACACCAAACACTGTATCTATCAACCCTTTTCCACCCCCACTATCTTCCATCGAACCATCTGGTACCCCATTTTTCTTCACCCTACCATGATAAAAAAAAAAAAAATAATAATAAAAAAAAAATGATGATGATGATGATCTAATCTGACAAATGACATTGCCATAGTTACCCGGTTACTCTAATGAAATGTGACTTAACAAGCGGTCCTGTCTCCCCAGGGACGGTGGATGATGTTGTACTAATGATAGTCGGCTTTCAAAGATGAGATTACAATCTTTTCCACCTCTCAGCGACAGTGCACCACCGCCGCCAGAACAGTTCATGCGTGCATTATCCGTCATGCAATACACCGATTAACAGAACCCAGCTTCCTGTTCCAGCTCCCAGTTTTGTTTTCCATTGTTCCAATGATTGTCCATCACCAGCAAACAATGGAAGAGGTTCCACGAGATCAAATCAATTCACATAGCCGACAAAGTTAACATTCCATGACCGTATTGTAATTAGCAGGCGCACAGAAGGTAGATTTGTGTGCAGGAAATTATGAATGGGGAGTGGGGGTTAGACTGGCAAGTATAGTGTCTAGGGAGGGGGCTTTAAGTCATTCAAGCCAATGCACCACGACTGGTACATCAAAGGTCGTGGTATGTGCTATCCTGTCTATGGGATGGTGCATATAAAAGATCCCTTGCTGCTAATCGAAAAGAGTAGCCCATGAAGTGGCGACAGCGGGTTTCCTCCCTCAATATCTGTGTGGTCCTTAACCATATGTCCGACGCTATATAACCGTAAATAAAATGTGCTGAGTGTGTCATTAAATAAAACATTTCTTTCTTTCTTTGACACTGATGAGTTTGTGCAGGAAATTATGAATGGGGGTGGGGGTTCAAGTCATTCAGGATACGGTTCACAAAACTAAATCAATTCTCATAGCCGACAATGTTAACATTGCATGACCGTATTGTAATTAGCGGGAGCATGGAAGGTAGATGTGTGTGCAGGAAATTATGAAGGGGATGTGTGTCTAGGCTGTGGCAAGCAATATGTCTACGGAGAGGGTGGTTCAAGATATGCATACCTCCTCATTGATAGGTTACACAAAACTAAATCAATTATCATAGCCGATAATGTTAACATTCCATGACCGTATTGTAATTAGCAGGGACACATGGGGGACATGTGGGGAAGGTGTGTGTGCAGGAAATTATGAAATGGGGGGGAACTCTAGACTGTGGTTAGCAAAGTGTCAAGGGGATGGGAGTGTTTAAGTAATGCAGAGCTCCTTGGTAAAAAATATATTTAAAAAAAAAGAAAATTAGTTTTGAGCAGGATGAGTTTCGATCCTCAAGCCCCCTCTACACACATGGAGGGGATTTCTCCCCAACCCTGTAAATACATAAGTTATTGGCATGTGCTATCCTGTCTGCAAGATGAAACATCCCTTGATATTAATGGAAACATGTAGCACATTTCCACCCTAAGAATATATGTCAAATTTACCAAATGTATGACATTGAAAAGCTGATGATTAATAAATCAATGTGCTCTAGTGGTGTCGTTAAACTATTTCACAAACTATCTAGTACAGTACAAATGTGTTTATTCTCTCTTTAGAATATAGCTGTATGCACATCACGTTTAACTGTACAAGAGTTCAAAGTTTCTTTTGTTTAACAACACCACTAGAGCACACTGATTTATTAATCATCAGCTGATAGAAAATCCACTAAATTATCCATCAGTAGCACATGAAATCTTTTATATGCACTATCCCACAGACAGTTAAAGCTTGTTTTGTTTAACGACATCACTAGAGCACATTGATTTATTAATCATCAGCTATAGGATGTTAAATTTTTTGTAATTCCAACATATAGTCTTAGAGAGGAAACCCGCTACATTTTTCCATCAGTAGCACAGGATTTTTTATATGCACCATCCCACAGAGAGTTAAAGCTTGTTTTGTTTAACAACATCACTAGAGCACATTGATCTATTAATCATAGGCTAATGGGTGTGAAACATTGGTAATTCTGACATATAGTCCAAGAGAAAGAAAGAAATGTTTTATTTAACGATGCAGTCAACACATTTTATTTACGGTTATATGCCCACTACATAGGCTACTCCTTCCGATTAGCAGCAAGGGATCTTTTATTTGCACTTCCCACAGCCAGGATAGCACAAACCATGGCCTTTGTTGAACCAGTTATGGATCACTGGTCGGTGCAAGTGGTTTACACCTACCCATTGAGCCTTGCGAAGCACTCACTCAGGGTTTGGAGTCGGTATCTGGATTAAAAATCCCATGCCTCAACTGGGATCCGAACCCATTACCTACCAGCCTGTAGACCGATGGCCTAACCACGACGCCATTGAGGCCGGTATATAGTCTAAGAGGAATACCGCTATATTTATTCAATTAGTAGCAAGGGATCTTTTATATGCACCATCCCACAGACAGGATAGCACATACATGTACTACGATCTTTGATATGCCAGTCGTGGTGCACTGGCTGGAATAAGAAACAGCCCAATGGGCCCACCAATGGGAATCGATCTTAAACCGACCATGCATCAGGCGAGCAAATTACCACTAGACTACATCCCACCCAACAAGAAACCAGAACCAGATTAAACTATTTTTTATTGTAGCGCCAAGTTTTATAGGCGATAGCCGAAGTGTAATTTTATCTCTGATTTTGTCGACAGTTTCCGAAACAGACTCAGTCATGCAGATACATTTTTATGCTTGACAACGAATGCATTGATTTTTTTTCTCACCACACTTTACATAAAATTTTTGCATTTATCTTTAATGACCTCCCCCCCCCACCCCCACCCCCCACCCACCAATTCCTCCCTTTTTTGCACTAAAGGCTTTATTTCGTGCTTCGCTTGAAGTGCTAAATGATCGGGAAACATTTCGCAGGAGTTATTTAGAGCGATACTTTCCTTGTATCATCTTATGTCAAGAAAACAAAATCTAATGAACGCTGTCCACCAGAATAAATTTGTTATGGTCTCACATCCAAATTATTTTACGGTCTCTCTCACATTAATTATTTTTGTCGTGGAAAGAAAATACTTTGATTGGTGTCTGTGTGGGTTTTTTTATTTTTTATTTCTTGAAATGTGAAAGTTAAAGAGTTATTAAAACAACATGTTCCTTTCCTAGCTTCTTACTGAACAGCTTTCAGTGCATGGTCAGTTCTTTGTGGCTGAGGCACGGTCAGTTTAGGATTGTCGGTAGGCCAATGGAATTATTTTCTGTTCCAGCCAGGTCTTCACAATTGGTGTTACAAGAAAGAAAGAAAGAAATGTTTTATTTAACGACGCACTCAACACGTTTTATTTACTCTTTTCGATTAGCAGCAAGGGATCTTTTATATGCACCATCCCACAGACAGGGTAAAACATACCACGGCCTTTGATATACCAGTCATGGTGCACTGGCTGGAATGAGAAATAGCCCAATGGGCCCACCGACAGGGATCGATTGCAGACCGACCGTGCATCAAGTGAGCTGGTGTTACAAAGGCCATAGTTTGTATTATCGTGCCTGTGGGATAATGCATATAAAAGATCCCTTGCTGCTAATCGGAAAGAATAGCCCATGGTATGACATTAGTGGGTTTCTTCTCTCATTATCTGTGTGGTCCTTGACCATATGTCAGACACCATATAACCATAATTACAATGTGTCAAGTGTGTTGTTAAATAAAATATTCATTCATTCATTCATTCATTCATTCATTTATTTAATCATTCATTCATTCATTCATTCATAAGGGCATAATCTACTTTAGTTGAAAGAGTGTTCCAGACGTGCACCCCGTCAGTCGACCCAACTTCTGATTGGGTTCTTTCCAGTCCCAACCAATACCCCATGACTGGTATATGAAAGTATGTGGTATGTACTATCCTGTCTGTGGAAAAATGTTTATATAAAAGATCCCTTGCTGGTATCAGAAAAATGTAGTGGGTTTCCTGAGACTATTTATTAATCATTTGCTATTGGCTGTCAAACATTTGGAGGAAACGAAATGTTTTATTTAACGACACACTCAAGACATTTTATTTACGGTTATATGGCGTCGGACATATGGTTAAGGACCACACAGATATTGAGAGAGGAAATCCGCTGTCACCACTTCATGGGCTACTCTTTTCAATTAGCTGCAAAGGATCGTTTATATGCACCATCCCACCGACAGGATAGCACATACCACAGCCTTTGATATACCAGTCGTGGTGTACTGGCTGAAATGAGAAACAGCCCAATGGACTCACCGTCAGGGATCGATCCCAGACCGACCGCGCAGCAAGCGGGCACTGTACCACTGAGCTACATCCCACCCCAAACCCATTAGTAGCAAGGGATCTTTTATAGGCACTATCCCACCGCCAGGACAGCACATACCATGGTGCACAATCTAGAATAAGTAATAACTCACTGATGGGGATTGATGCAAGCACAGCCACACATCAAGTGAGTGCTTTACCACTGGGCTATGTCTCACCATATACTAGCAAACATTCACATCTTAGCTATGGTGGTGGTGGTGGTGGTGGTGGCCGTGGTGGTGGTCATGGTGGTGGTTTTGGTGGTGGTGGTGGTCGTGGTGGTGGTGGTGGTCGTGGTGGTGGTGGCCGTGGTGGTGGACGTGGTGGTGGCCGTGGTGGTGGCCGTGGTGGTGGTGGCCGTGGTGGTGGCGGTGGTGGTGGTGGCCGTGGTGGTGGTGGTAGACGTGGTGTGGTGGTGGTGGCCGTGGTGGTGGTGGCCGTGGTGGTGGTGGTGGACGTGGTGGTGGCCGTGGTGGTGGTGGCCGTGGTGGTGGTGGCCGTGGTGGTGGTGGCCGTGGTGGTGGCCGTGGTGGTGGCCGTGGTGGTGGTGGCCGTGGTGGTGGTGTGTTGGTGGTGGTCGTGGTGGTGGCCGTGGTGGTGGTGGCCGTGGTGGTGGTGGCAGTGGTGGTGGTGGCCGTGGTGGTGGTGGTGGTGGCCGTGGCGGTGGTGGTGGTGGTGGCCGTGGTGGTGGTGGTGGTGGCCGTGGTGGTGGTGGCCGTGGTGGTGGCCGTGGTGGTGGTGGCCGTGGTGGTGGCCGTGGTGGTGGTGGCCGTGGTGGTGGCCGTGGTGGTGGTGGTCGTGGTGGTGGCCGTGGTGGTGGTGGCCGTGGTGGTGGTGGTCGTGGTGGTGTGGTGGTGGTGGTGGCCGTGGTGGTGGTGGCCGTGGTGGTGGTGGTGGCCGTGGTGGTGGTGGTGGCCGTGGTGGTGGTGGCGGACGTGGTGGTGGCCGTGGTGGTGGTGGTCGTGGTGGTGGCCGTGGTGGTGGTGGCCGTGGTGGTGGTGGCCGTGGTGGTGGCCGTGGTGGTGGTGGCCGTGGTGGTGGCCGTGGTGGTGGTGGCCGTGGTGGTGGTGGACGTGGTGGTGGTCGTGGTGGTGGTGGTCGTGGTGGTGGACGTGGTGGTGGTGGTGGTGGTGGTGTGGTGGTGGTGGCCGTGGTGGTGGTGGCCGTGGTGGTGGCCGTGGTGGTGGCCGTGGTGGTGGTGGCCGTAGTGGTGGTGGCCGTGGTGGTGGTGGTGGGGAGACAGGATGTAGCCCAGTGGTAAAGTGTTCACTTCACTGATTGATTGACTGAAATATATTTTATTGTATATAAGGTACAAATGGATTGGGCACAAGTTATCCAACTTACGAGGCCCTCTCCTAATAACATACAATAATGACAATATGACAATAACGGCGACTACATCTATCACCAGAATATACAAGAAATCAAATATTCAAAGAGAAGTGTTTACTTGATGCGCAGTCGGTGTGAGATCAATTCCCGTCGGTGGGCCCATTGGGCTATATATTTCTCATTCCAGCCAGTGCTCCATGACTGTACGATGATGCATATGAAAGATCCCTGGCTACTAACAAGGAAAATGTAACAGGTTTACTTTCTTAAGACTTGGTCAAAATGATCAAATGTTAGATATAGAGCAGTATTCGAAATAAGCACTTGTCCGTTTGTCCCGGCAAGTGAAAATCAATTCGGACAAGCAAAATGTACCCCAGTGGTTGTCCGATGGACAAGTAAAACATTTCAGTGCAGTTTCATTTTCAGCAATCACAAACATCATCCTGGTACTTGAATAAAACAATCTATTTATTTGAACAAGTGAAAATATTGGCGAACTAGTAAATGTTTTTGCTTAGTGACCGTCCATAATGTTCAACATTTTCACGAGCGTACAAACCGTACACTTTTGACCCCCCACCCCCCTCCTAAAAGTGTACATCCCCAAATGAAAAATGTTGATCGACATTTTTCATTTTCAAAAAAAGTGTACGCTGGCTCCTTAACCCCCTCCCCTCCACATACGGTTTGTACGCTCGTGAAAATATTGAAAATTATAGATGGCTCCTTACTTCTATCACTGTACAGTACCTGATTATTAATAAATCAGTGTGCTCTAGTGGTGTAGTTAAACAAATCCAACTTTAACATGGCTATGGAAATTTTTCCCATGTCATTACCAAACTGATTTTACCTGCAATTACTACTACCTGTGATTCATTGGGGTTTTTTTTTCTGCAGGTGCTTAGCTTCATCCCTGGTGTAATATACAATGTACGTTAGTAGTTTTATATCACTGTTGGTAACCTTTTAAAACTTACACTAGAGAAATCATATAGCTGTGCTGTAAAGAATAATTTTCAGGTTGAATAATGGAATTGTTTCTACTAAATTACTTCATAAATATCCCACTGAGCAACAATGTTCAATGGCTTTTGTGCACCGATAATGTCGTAATGTGTTCACATCAAAATGTTTTGTTTCATTTGTCTACTGATATAATGGATATTAAATGAGGTTTAATCACGCGTCTGTCCCGAGTGAACTAATTTTCAGTTGTCACGAGCATTAGGGGAAATGTGATACAAAATGATAGCAAGTTTAATGTCCTATTTATTACGAATATTAATCAATTTTAATTGATATCACTTATCTTGGAGTTGTTTGCTTGACACTCCAGTTGCAGCGCACCAATTGTATGATGTTGAAGTGTTATGTCCCACCTGACATTCCAGTTGCAGCGCACCAATTGTATGATGTCGAAGTGTTATGACACACCTGACATTCCAGTTGCAGCGCACCAATTGTATGATGTCGAAGTGTTATGACACACCTGACATTCCAGTTGCAGCGCACCAATTGTATGATGTCGAAGTGTTATGACACACCTGACATTCCAGTTGCAGCGCACCAATTGTATGATGTCGAAGTGTTATGACACACCTGACATTCCAGTTGCAGCGCACCAATTGTATGATGTCGAAGTGTTATGACACACCTGACATTCCAGTTGCAGTGCACCAATTGTATGATGTCGAAGTGTTACATCCCACTTGACATTCCAGTTGCAGCGCACCAATTGTATGATGTCGAAGTGTTGCATCCCACTTGACATTCCAGTTGCAGCGCACCAATTGTATGATGTCGAAGTGTTACATCCCACTTGACATTCCAGTTGCAGTGCACCAATTGTATGATGTCGAAGTGTTGCATCCCACTTGACATTCCAGTTGCAGCGCACCAATTGTATGATGTCGAAGTGTTACATCCCACTTGACATTCCAGTTGCAGCATACCAATTGTATGATGTCGAAGTGTTACATCCCACTTGACATTCCAGTTGCAGCACACCAATTGTATGATGTCGAAGTGTTGCAGTGCACCAATTGTATGATGTCGAAGTGTTACGTCCCACTTGACATTCCATTTGCAGTGCACCAATTGTATGATGTCGAAGTGTTACGTCCCACTTGACATTCCAGTTGCAGCACACCAATTGTATGATGTCGAAGTGTTACATCCCACTTGACATTCCAGTTGCAGCACACCAATTGTATGATGTCGAAGTGTTACATCCCACTTGACATTCCAGTTGCAGCGCACCAATTGTATGATGTCGAAGTGTTACATCCCACTTGACATTCCAGTTGCAGCACACCAATTGTATGATGTCGAAGTGTTGCAGTGCACCAATTGTATGATGTCGAAGTGTTACGTCCCACTTGACATTCCATTTGCAGTGCACCAATTGTATGATGTCGAAGTGTTACGTCCCACTTGACATTCCAGTTGCAGCACACCAATTGTATGATGTCGAAGTGTTGCAGCACACCAATTGTATGATGTCAAAGTGTTATGTCCCACTTGACATTCCAGTTGCAGGCATCAATTGTAGGATGTCGAAGTGTTATGTCCCACTTGACATTCCAGTTGCAGCACACCAATTGTATGATGTCGAAGTGTTGCAGCACACCAATTGTATGATGTCGAAGTGTTACGTCCCACTTGACATTCCAGTTGCAGCGCACCAATTGTATGATGTCGAAGTGTTACATCCCACTTGACATTCCAGTTGCAGCACACCAATTGTATGATGTCGAAGTGTTGCAGTGCACCAATTGTATGATGTCGAAGTGTTACGTCCCACTTGACATTCCATTTGCAGTGCACCAATTGTATGATGTCGAAGTGTTATGTCCCACTTGACATTCCAGTTGCAGCACACCAATTGTATGATGTCGAAGTGTTGCAGCACACCAATTGTATGATGTCAAAGTGTTATGTCCCACTTGACATTCCAGTTGCAGGCATCAATTGTAGGATGTCTAAGTGTTATGTCCCACTTGACATTCCAGTTGCAGGCATCAATTGTAGGATGTCGAAGTGTTACGTCCCACTTGATATTCTAGTGGGACTTAAAGGGACATTCCCAGAGTTTGCTGCATTGTAAGATGTTTCCGACTAATAAAATATTTCTACGATTAAACTTACATATTAAATATATTTTCTTGTTTAGAATATCAGTGTCTGTATATATTCAATGTGTTTCTGGTCATCTTAATATTTGTAAGGAGCCCAAACTGGATTTTGTCTTCAAATAATTTTGTACGTACGAAAAAATAATATATTAGGACATAAGGTGAAATATAACCTAGTACCAATATTACAACATCAGAAACACGTTTAATATACAGCCACTAATATTTTATGCAGAAAAATATATTTGATATATTATATTATGTAATTACAATCGTTGAAAAGTCTCTGTTAGTGGATAACATCTTAAAAAATGCAGCAAACTCAGGAATGTCCCTTTAATACAGTCAAACCTGTCTTAAGCAGTCACACAAGGGAGTAGATAAAAGTGGCCGCTTAACACAGGTGGCCGCTTAACACAGGTTGCGACATATAGTCTTTAAAAATGTTGTTGTTGTTTCTGTACTGCTAATTAACGGATGTGTGCTTCACAGTTTACTATAAATAAACTTTTGACATGTTGCCTCCTTCAGAAAAAACTGCAACTGGAATGTATTACATTAACCGTTCTTAACAAGTTTGTTTTCTCTTTCCATTTAATTATTTAATTTCTACTTCATGCGGTGTATTGTCATAGTAAGTGAATCTACAAATGTCAAGCGTAGCCTGCCCAGAGGCAATTAGATGCATTCCAGAGTCCTACTTTTTTAACTGATATGTAGTAGAGATGTCGACCGAGACTGAATGGGTACTAGTATTCCTGAAGGTGTGAAGATCTGTTATTTGCTGCACCTTATCGCTGTTCTTAAATATCCCTTTTATATAATAGTAAACATTTACTGTGGCCGCTTAATACAGGTATTTTACCGATTTCGGATCCAATTTGGGTGGCCGCTGGCCGCATTAGACAGGTGACTGCTTATTACAGGTGCATTTACGTTATAAATTGTTTGGGAGGGAAACAAGTGGTCACTTAAGGCAGGTGACCGCTGAATACAGGTGGCCGCTAGGACAGGTTTGACTGTACTTTTATACGAACCAAGATATCTTTAACCATATGGGTAATGTCATGATGATTGTGTTTGCATCAAAATAATTTAATTTCTGTTTGCTCATATCTTGATGAACGTTAAAAAAAATCAGTCAGGGAATGTCATATCTGATGATGTCATCTTATATGGGTATTTTGTCTTAGTGAGTGTTACTGTTTTAGAAGCATAAAATAATTCAAAATAAAATATGAACTTTTAAGTACTGTATGTTTTAAATTTATTTATAAAGATTGTACGTTATTTCTTCTATGTTCATCTGGGTATGAACAATACAAATCATCCATAAACTTATGTGAAAATGGCTTCGCCGATTCACACAGTTTGTGGGTGATTTATTTTGTTCATACCCCAATGAACATAAAAGAAATAATAGACACTCCTTAAATGTTTTGTGTCATTTGTGCACTAACAATGCTGTAACGTGTTCAACATGTTTTGTGTTGTTTCTGCACTAACAATGTCGTAATGTGTTTAACCTGTTTTGTGTCATTTGTGCACTAACAATGCTGTAATGTGTTCAACATGTTTTGTGTTGTTTGTGCACTAACAATGTCGTAATGTGTTTAACATGTTTAGTGTTGTTTGTGCACTAACAATGTTGTAATATGTTCAAAATGTTTTGTGCACTAACAATATTGTAATGCGTTCCAACATGTTTTGTGTTGTTTATGCACTAACAATGTTTTAATGTATTGAAAATATTCTGTGCCCTTTGCGCACTAACAATGTCATATTAATGTATTTAAAATGTTTTCTCATTTGTGTAGCTGTCTGCATTATAGTTTCAGACTGATGTTTCATGTTGATTCTCGCGGATGAATATTGATTATATAAACACTCGTTTAGTTTCGATTTTGTGTGTTATTTATAAACTGTAGATGGTGTGTTTGATTACATCTTTTTTTCTAAGTGGCCAAATTATTAATAAAAATAGTGTTTTTTTTTATATATATAAAGCTTCATCTCACTATTTAATATCTGGAACAGCACGAAATAATAACAATAATATCATTTTCATGTAAATGACAGCATATCGGACAGGCTCTCAGAATTTTGTCATCGTGATAAATAGAGAATACTACATGTACATGAGTGGCTGTTTTAAAATGTATCTATCAAGAGCAAAAGCAAGTTTGTTACGCTTTTAAACAATGAGTTGTGAGATAAATGGTATCTAATGGACACGAATGTATTATTCTATTTCTTACATGTATATCTTCAAACACCAGGTTTTAAGCAAATTTTAACATCTTTTTCGACTAAAAGATATTTACAATCCTTTGCACTTGTAGCTGACTTACGCATCACAGACACATGGTTGTCTGGTTAACTATATGTCACAGTGTAATCGATTTCAATCATGTTGTTTTTCATTGGATGTATGGCATTGGTGACCTGGTCGTCACCTAGGAGCAGCCATACATATGTGTGTAAACAAATATGTGTTCTCATAAATAACGCTTGGTGTTCTCACCAACGGGTGCGTAAGAAATCCTTGTAATGCATGACGGTGTACATCTAGCATCTGATTTATCACAAAAATTAACCAATGGAAAAAAGGCTTATATGAAATTTGTATTAGAATTAATGTTAAAGTTTAACTCTTATTGTGTAATTCAGTCTAGATAAAATGTTAAATGAACTTTTAATATACCAACAAATAAAGACACCTCAAGGTCTTTGATCCATATAATCCAAAATCAATGAAGACAGGTACACCCTTTAAAGGCATATTTTCACAGATCACTGACCTATTTAATGACCTAACAAAGTATTACCTGAACAAAAATAATTTGATTTGTCCCTAAATGTACTTTATTCAACCATCTTCATAACCACCATACTCCATTTATTAAAGATATGTTGTAAAAATAATTGAATTATGGCAATGGTCCATAATTTGAAAACTAAAATTGCCGAGAAGGTTGACATGGATTTCACTCCATCTTGGTTCAGTTAAGGTGATGCGATAGCTAGATTTGATTTCCATTTAATTTTTATTTATTATCCATTTTTTAGAGAAATAAGGTCCTTAAATCTGTAACAGTATGCCTTTAATAATTTTGCCAGATTTCCTTAAAATGTGATGAAAATAGCTATTTTGGTTCAATTCCATAGACAAATGGTCTTAACATACTGACAGACAAAAAAACCCAAACACTCGGTGAATGTAACGTGGACATCCCACTTTGATTATACAAATCAATGTTACCAAATCCAGCAGTTTATTCTGCCAGGTTTCTCTTACAATCTAGTTAGTGTAACTATTTCAGTTAGAATCAAACAGCTGGACTTTATATGCTGGACGAGAGAAACCAAATATGAAAGGTACGTCCCACACAGAGAACAGGAATCCAATCCAATATCCAATAAGTACCTGCATGCACCCACTCATTCTACAGGGTTTTGTTCAAATCTGGTTACAATGGCTATTTTTGTTTAGGTCCTGACAGACAAAGACAGTTATTTGCAGACAGACGAAAGAAATCAAACACTGTCATGTATATTTTAAAGGGAAATTCCTGACTTAGCTGCATTGTAAGATGTTTCCGACTAATCCGACTAATAAAATATTTCTACGATTAAATTTACATATTAAATATATTTTCTTGTTTAGAATATCATTATCTGTATATTCAATGTGTTTCTGGTTGTATTAATATTTGTAAGAAGCCCAAATTGGATTTTGTCTTCAAATAATTTCGTACATACAAAAAAGAAAATATTTTAGGAAATAAAATGAAATTTAAACCTACTGTAGTACAAATATTAGAACAATCAGAAACAAATTCAATATACAGCCACTAATATTTTATGTAATTACAATCGTCAAAAAGTCTGTTAGTCGATAACATCTTAAAAATTGCAGCAAACTCAGGAATGTCCCTTTAAAAAGTCTCTGTTAGTCGATAACATCTTAAAAATTGCAGCAAACTCAGGAATGTCCCTTTAAATGAGCTGTTACATCTCACTTTGATTACAAGGTCATTGGAAATCTAATACACCCATTCATATTGCAAGATGGCAGCATGCTAAAATAAGAATATATGTGGGATTGTCAGTTTCTTTAATAGGACACCTCCACACATTTCTAACTGTGACTTTGTGGTGTCTACCAGCCTCGGTGGTGTTGTGGTTAGGCCATCGGTTTACAGGCTGGTAGGTACTGGGTTCGGATCCCAGTCGAGGCATGAGATGTTTAATCCAGATACCGACTCCAAACCCTGAGTGAGTGCTCCGCAAAGCTCAATGGGTAGGTGTAGACCACTTGCACTGACCAGTGATCCATAACTGGTTCAACAAAGGCCATGGTTTGTGCTATCCTGCCTGTGGGAAGCGCAAATAAAAGATCCCTTGCTGCTAATCGAAAAGAGTAGCCCATGTAGTGGCGACAGCGGGTTTCCTCTCAAATACTGTGTGGTCCGTAACCATATGTCTGACGCCATATAACCGTAAATAAAATGTGTTGAGTGCGTCGTTAAATAAAACATTTCTTTCTTCTCTCGCCCGCGGTTTCTTTCTTGTGGTGTGGTCTAATTATGTCCGAATGCTATGATAGTGTTAGAGAGACAGACAGACAGACAACAGAGAGAGAGAGAGAGAGATGAGAGAGAGAGAGATAGAGAGAGAGAGAGAGTTTGAGAGAGAGAGAGAGAGATGAGAGAGAGAGAGAGAGAGAGCGAGAGAGAAGGGGTGAGAGAGAGGGAGGGCCCCCTGTGAATTTTCGGTGGAAGAGAGAGAGAGAGAGAGAGAGAGAGAGAGAGAGAGAGAGCGAGAGAGAGAGAGACAGAGCTTTTCCCTGAGAGACAGAGAGAGAGAGACAGAGAGAGAGAGAGAGAAAGAGAGGGAGAGATAGGGAAGGAGGGAGAAAGAGTGAGACAAGGGGAAGGAGGGAGAAAGAGTGAAAGGGGAAGGAGGGAGAAAGATGGAGGAAGGGGGAAGGAGGGAGAAAGATAGGAAAAGGAGAGAGCAAAAATAGAAAAAAAAATAGATATAGAGAGAGAGACGAGAGAGAGAGAGAGAGAGAGAGAGCGAGAGAGAGAGAGAGAGAATAGAGAGAGAGAGACAGCACAGACATAAAGAAAGAATCAGAAAGAGAGAGAGAGAGAGAGAGAGAGAGGAGAGAGAGAGAGAGAGAGAGAGAGAGAAGAAAAAAACGAGAACCTGATAAACACTGTCCTGCACAAATTGTGATTTCCCGAAGCACATACTGTAAAGTGATTTCTGAGTGAAATACAAAGAAGAAGAAGATGCTTAAGAAGCAGACATATATGTAAATGCTTACACTAAATATGAATCTCAGTCATGTGAGAGTCACTTAGGAAACACTACCTTATTTGTGGTCACTGCCAGAATCTTCCTTGGTCAACACCAGTGGCTCATTTTATCAAGACCAATTATAACTAGATTTATGACAGTTACTTGTCAACTATAACTGCCTTGCAAGGACAATTAGGGGAACCTCTCCGGTGATTTGTATATTTAGTAATCACAGACTCGTGACAGACTCGTGACAGACTCGTGATTGAAACTGATGAGACAATGTAGAGGCGACTCGCAATGTGACAATACAACAATATACTACTCAGTGCTCAAAATTCAGCTAGCTTTAACAAGGTTGACCGTGATAATCAATACTTGGTGATGCCTTGACCAGAAGCGGTCAGGCCCTTTATAAGGGCCCTATGGGCCACCTAGGGAGACACCACAGCATCGTAGAGGTCTAAAATTAACGAGCTACTCTCGATTCACTAATATCAAAACCTATATTAGCTCGGCCATGTACCTTTCGACCGACCATTCAAAATGGCTCCAAATTCCCTCGATCAAAATGTGCACCCATTTCTCTTTGGCATTTAACTGCTCCATTCAAATTCCATAGCACCACCACCACCCCCACCCGCCTGCTACCGATTTGATCGGGCTGCTGGTGCTCCCTTGCACCTGCCAGTGCAGGCGGTCTCTCCTCTCCCTTCCCGTCACCTTTCCTGTCAAGGCCGGCTCTTGTGCCCACAACAGGCGTGCGCTACAACAGCTTGTTCTGAATATGCACATAAAACCCTATGACACGACATAATCAAGACTCAACATTCAACTGTCTTTAACAAACCTGTGTATTTGACTGTTTAACTAACTTTGACTACATTTAACAATTAAGCTTGTGTATTTGACTGTCAGTACCCTAACTTTGACTAAGGTTGATGACAGGTCACATTTTGCACCCTTGTTTTGGCTTCCTACACAACAAATGTAACATATCCTACGGTAATTTTTTGATGGGATATACTTTTTATTTCTTTAATCTTTTAAAACTTAAACTTAATATTTTGTCCAGAATTAACTACCGACCTGTAAACAGTGTTGTCTCTTTGTTATAGAATTCTGACAGGAGTCATGGTTATAGTAGACCTGTTTTTATTTTAATGTGCTGAAGCATTCTAATAATACAGCTAATTTTAAATTTGAATGACGTCAGTATTCCAATGACGTAATTTTGTATCTCTTTACAATAACAATAAACTGGGTACATGACGTTTCAATTGCTATTGAAATCGTTTTCTTTGAACATTACTAATGCACCTGGATATATTTGTTGAAAATCTTGTAATTAAAAAATTGTACCATTTACGAAATATGGATTTCAAGTGAAATTATGGTAAGATATGCTATATTTATGTTGTATGAAAGAAAGAAATGTTTTATTTAATGACGCACTCAACACATTTTATTTACGGTTATATGGCATCAGACATATGGTTAAGAACCACACAGATTTTGAGAGGTAACCCGCTGTCGCCACTTCATGGGTTACTCTTTCCAATTAGCAGCAAGGGATCTTTATTTGTGCTTCCCACAGGCAGGATAGCACAAACCATGGTCTTTGTTGAACCAGTTATGGATCACTGGTCGGGGCAAGTGGTTTACACCTACCCATTGAGCCTTGCGGAGCACTCACTCAGGGTTTGGAGTCGGTTTCTGGATTAAAAATCCCATGCCTCGACTGGGATCCGAACCCAGTGCCTACCAGCCTGTATACCGATGGCCTAACCACGACGCCACTGAGGCCGGTATTTTGTATGAAGACAAAACAAATGTATGGAAAAGTGACTGTTGTCCACCTTAACACACTTGTGTAGTTCTGTCGTGTTTATACTTGTAATTCATTTGTAAATTGTTTATTTGATATGACGGTACTCTTACTTCGAATATCTCCATCAAGCTTATGACGGGCAGGACGTAGCCCAGTGGTAAAGCATTCACTTGACACGTGGTCAGTCTGGGATCGATCCTCGTCAGTGGGCCCATTGGGCTATTTCTCGTTCCAGCCAGTGTACCACCATGACTGGTATATCAAAGGTTGTGGTATGTACTACCCTATCTGTGGGATGGTGCATATAAAAGAACCCTTGCTGTTAATAGAAAAGAGTAGCCCATGTAGTGGCGACGGCGGGTTTCCTCTCAATCTCTGTGTGGTCCTTAATGTCCTTAACCATATGTCTGACACCATATAACCATGAATAAAATGTGTTGAGTGTGTCGTTAAATAAAACATTTCCCTTTCTTTCTTTGTCACTGATGAGTCACATACGGTAACTGACCACCGCGAGATGCAATTAATGAGCAAACCAGAATAATAGTATGTGATACGACCATTGAGGGTATCTTGTAACAGAATATTGATGAAACGTCCATAACTGTTATTAATTAATTAATCTTCCATGGCTGCGGAATACAGACATATATGAACCTGAGACAAAATGACCATGCATGGACAACACAAGAAAAAACAAGAAACAAGAAAAGAAAAAGGTTTTGAAAGTGGAGGATGTTATTGTGAATGTTTCTATATTTGATTTTCCCACTTCAAATTTATCTGAAATTAGCTTGAATGAAGGAAAAGAGAGATTGTTTGTTTAACAAAACCTCGGTACATTTTAAGCTGCGGCTGTTTAGTCTCGGTACATTTTAAGCTGCGGCTGTTTAGTCTCGGTACATTTTAAGCTGCAGCTGTTTAGTCTCGGTACATTTTAAGCTGCGGCTGTTTAGTCTCGGTCCATTTCAAGCTGTGACTGTTTAGTCTCAGTACATTTTAAGCTGTGGTTGTTTGGTCTATGTTCAGCCATTCATTTTTCAGTAAATCTTTGCGAACAATTCTGACTGGTTCCTGAAGTGGTTATTCAGTTTAATGTGTAGTCTGAAAACCAGTCTAGCAACAGGCCCATAGGAACAATATCTGAAGTTGGGGGGGGGGGGGGGGGGGGGGGGGGACAGTGCAATCTCTAATGGGGCCACAGTCTCTAATGGTGGGAGAGACAAAGCCCCCCCAGCCCTCACCCCCCCCCCCCCCCCGAGCAAGTATTAGTGACAAATAGCTGGCTGAACTTACCTATGAAAGAAAGAAAGAAATGCTTTACTTAACGATACACTCAACAAATTTTATTTATGGTTATATGGCATCAAACATATGGTTAAGGACCACACTGATAATGAGAAAGGAAAACCACTGTCACCACTTCATGGGCTACTCTTTTCGATTAGCAGCAAGGGATCTTTTTGTATGCACCATCCCATAGACAGGATAGTACATACCACAGCCTTTGATGTACCAGTCGTGGTGCACTGGCTGGAGCGAGAAATAGCCCAATGGGCCCCATCAACGGGGATTGATCCCAGAACAACTGTGCTGTACCACTGGGCTACCTATGATGTTTAATACAATTATGGTCACATATTTTGATACATGGTCTAAAGTCTGAGAGAAAAGAAAGGAAAGGAATGTTTGTTTAAGGGCACCTCAGCACATTTTAAACTACTGACTACTGCAGGCGAGATATCTCGCCCGACGTCACGTCAGTCAATATACTGTACACTGTATACAGTGCATTCCCCAATTCATATTTCCCGCCGTTTTGCACACGACACTCACCGGAAACGGAAATATAATTAAAGAAAAAAGATTTTTTTTCAAAATGGTGGTTTTTGTTTTGATTTTTTAAATTGAAAATACCTTGAAATTTTGAGTTCAATAAGTGGTTTTCGGCAAGTATTTTCGCTTAACAACAATGGCGGCACGTCGTGGTAATTTTCAGGGATCGATAGCTGATTGTAACAGCTAATTTGATAATAAATTTGATCGTTTTACCAACAACGAAAATTACCAAATATTGCAATATGAATCGTAGTTCGGGTTTTAAAAAAAATTCTGGTCAGAAAACCACTGTTATCGGGAATAATGGACATAAATACTGGACAGCTGGCCACAAATGCCCGTAAGTAAACGCAACTTTTTCGATTTTTTGCCTAATTTTAATCACCATTAGCCGATCTAAAATAATAAAAATTACAAAAAAAAGACACGAAAATAATACTTACCGATTCATATATGAACTTTATTTCATGTATTTATGAAACATTTAAGTGAATATATGTGAGTAAAAATTATAAACTTGTACCCACTCAACGTGGTTTTTGTTAAAAATTAATCCAGTAGTCTAAAGGTTAAACTACTGCTATTTGGTGGCTAACATATGGTTAGAATCATTTTGACATTTGGTCGATAGTTTGTTTTGTTCAACACCACCACTAGAGCACACTGATTTATTAATCATCGGCTATTGATGTCAAAAATTTGGTAATTTTGACATATAGTCTTTCAGTAATTTAAAAACAAAATTGCCGCTAGTGAAATGGACCACTGACGGCAATTTAAAGCCTGCCCATAGCAATTGTAAGAAGAGAAGACTTTTGCAGCAAAATAATAGTACGGAAAGGTTATTTTGTTGTATGTAGACATAATGTACTAATACCGGCCTCGGTGGTGTCATGGTTAGGCCATCGGTACAAGGCTGGTAGGTACTGGGTTCGGATCCCAGTCGAGGCATGGGATTTTTAATCCAGATACCGACTCCAAACCCTGAGTGAGTGCTCCGCAAGGCTCAATGGGTAGGTGTAAATCACTTGCACCGACCAGTGTTCCATAACTGGTTCAACAAAGGCCATGGTTTGTGTTATCCTGCCTGTGGGAAGCGCAAATAAAAGATCCCTTGCTGCTAATTGGAAAGAGTAGCCCATGTAGTGGCGACAGCAGGTTTCCTCTCAAAATCTGTGTGGTCCTTAACCATATGTCTGACGCCATATAACCATAAATAAAATGTGTTGAGTGCATCGTTAAATAAAACTTTTTTTCTTTTTTTTTAATGTACTAATGTTATATACTGGCAACTAATTTACATCAGATGAAAACATTTTGCCATTATTGGGGAGTTTTACCAACAGCACTTTTGTACCATCGGTGATGCTCCCGACCTATGGCAATTTATATCTCAACGACGGCAATTGCCATCAGTGCCGTCGTTAAGTTTGAGCCCCGGCCTTTAGAAAGGAAACCCGCTACATTTTTCCATTATTAGCAAGGGATCTTTTATATGCACCATCCCACAGACAGGATAACACATACCATGGCCTTTGATATACCAGTCGTGGTGCACTGGCTGGAATGAGAAATAACACAATGGGCCCACTGACAGGGATCGATCCCAGACCAACCATGCTTCAAGCGGATGCTTTACCACTGTACTACGTCCCACCCCTTTGGTTGAAAGAGAAAGAGAAGAAACCTGCTGCTGCAGCATAGGCTATTCCACTTTCCCATAAACAGAGGAGTACATACCATGGCATTTCATGTACCAGTAATGGGGCACTGGTTGCAGGGATTCTATATTATGGTAGCCTCAATCCCATGCCTAGTGATATTCAATGTTGGGCTAGTAAATAACTACTATTGCCATGCCCGACAGCTAGTGAAAAACTAAATTGTCAAATGTTGCAGTTAAGTCTATTTTGTAAATATAAGTATCATGACCCCACCCCAACCTCCAATGTTAGTGTTTTTAAGTTAAAGTTCTATCTCCCTCTTTAGGTGACATCTGATTAATTATTACTATTATTTAGTAAAACTGTAGGAACTAAAGTAAAGTTGGGCTAGTGAATATTTAATCGTGGTTAGTAAATTTTAAAAATCATTGATCCCATGGCTAGTGGATTTAAAAACAATTCTAGAAGCTCTGTGGTTGGAATCGATCCTGTGACCCACTACACCTCAGAATGAATGAATGAATGAATGAATGTTTAACGACACCCCAGCACGAAAAAATACATCGGCTATTGGGTGTCAAACTATGGTGATGATCAACATCAATATAAAAATTCAAGATTTAAATAAAAACAGTGTAAGAACTGTGCAAAAGTACAAATATCACAGATAGATACTGACTTTTACTCAAAATTTTAAGTGTGCTGTATTAGCCGTTCTCAAAGAGAATGTTACACCCCTGCACCACGGTGAGGTTACAGCACGCGCAGGGGCTCTCAAAGAGAATGTTACACCCCTGCACCACGGTTAGGTTACAGCACGCGCAGGGGCTCTCAAAGAGAATGTTACACCCCTGCACCACGGCGAGGTTACAGCATGCGCAGGGGCTCTCAAAGAGAATGTTACGCACCACGGCGAGCAGCACGCGCAGGGGCTCTCAAAGAGAATGTTACACCCCTACACCACGGCGAGGTTACAGCACCCGCAGGGGCTCTCAAAGAGAATGTTACACCCTACACCACGGCGAGGTTACAGCACCCGCAGGGGCTCTCAAAGAGAATGTTACACCCCTGCACCACGGCGAGGTTACAGCACGCGCAGGGGCTCTCAAAGAGAATGTTACACCCCTGCACCACGGCGAGGTTACAGCACGCGCAGGGGCTCTCAAAGAGAATGTTACACCCCTGCACCACGGCGAGGTTACAGCACGCGCAGGGGCTCTCAAAGAGAATGTTACACCCCTGCACCACGGCGAGGTTACAGCACGCGCAGGGGCTCTCAAAGAGAATGTTACACCCCTGCACCACGGTGAGGTTACAGCACGCGCAGGGGCTCTCAAAGAGAATGTTACACCCCTGCACCACGGTGAGGTTACAGCACGCGCAGTGGCTCTCAAAGAGAATGTTACACCCCACCACGGTGAGGTTACAGCACGCGCAGTGGCTCTCAAAGAGAATGTTACACCCCTGCACCACGGTGAGGTTACAGCACGCGCAGGGGTTCTCAAAGAGAATGTTACACCCCTGCACCACGGCGAGGTTACAGCACGCGCAGGGGCTCTCAAAGAGAATGTTACACCCCTGCACCACGGTGAGGTTACAGCACGCACAGGGGCTCTCAAAGAGAATGTTACACCCCTGCACCACGGTGAGGTTACAGCACGCGCAGGGGCTCTCAAAGAGAATGTTACACCCTGCACCACAGTGAGGTTACAGCACGCGCAGTGGCTCTCAAAGAGAATGTTACACCCTGCACCACAGTGAGGTTACAGCACGCGCAGGGGTGCTACACCTCAGATGAGTGCTCTACCACTGAGCTATATGTATATTCCACCCCTTTACAAAAAAAAGGGGGACCCTGTACGCCTATGTACATATCATTATCAGTAAACACCCCATTCCCATGTAAGTTGTTAGTTGTTGGTTGGTTTTGTTTTATGACACCACTAGAGCACATTGATTTATGAATAATCAGCTATTGTATCTCAAACATTTGGTAATTCTGACCCATAGTCTTCAGACGAAACCCGGCCGCTACCTTTTGTTATCTGCAGCAACAGATCTTTAATATGCACTCTCTCTCTCCTGCAGACAGGACAGCACATACCACAACCTTTAATATATTAGTTGTGGGGCCCCAATTGGAAGGAAATGTTTTATTTAACGACACACTCAACACACTTTATTTCCGGTTATATTTGAGTCAGACATATGGTTAAGGACCACCAGATATTGAGAGAGGAAACCCGCTGTCGCCACTTCATGGGCTACTCTTTTCGATTAGCAGCAAGTGATCTTTTATATGCACCATCCCATAGACAGGATAGCACATACCATGGCCTTTGATGTACCAGTCATGGTGCACTGGCTGGAGCGAGAAATAGCACAATGAGATAACGACAGGGATCGATCCCAGAACAACCACGCATCAAGCAAGACTGGGCTACGTCTCCCCCCCCCCCCCCCCCAACGGGAAGAGAAAATCCCAATGTATCTGCTGAGGAGGTTTGATCCCATAACCCAAGCACCTCGGGCAATGAAGTGCTTTACCGACTGAGCTAAATAATCCCACCCTGTGGTGAATATATAAAGGAGTGATTTTTTCCGGGGTAATCCAATAAGTGAAACATGATAACTTGTGGAGAGTGGTGGTTAT
Organism: Gigantopelta aegis; assembly: GCF_016097555.1. Lineage (NCBI taxonomy): Eukaryota > Metazoa > Mollusca > Gastropoda > Neomphalida > Peltospiridae > Gigantopelta > Gigantopelta aegis. The sequence goes on from NC_054711.1 coordinate 25,211,084, forward strand.
AGTCCAGAACTGTGCCCAGTTTCACAGACAGTGTAAGCTTAGTATAAATCTATGACTAAACCAGGGGCAGGACATACAGCCCAATGGTAAAGTGCATGCACGCCTGATGTGTGGTCGGTCTGGGATCGATCCCCATCGGTGGGCCCATCGGGCTATTTCTCATTCCAGCCAGTGCACCATGACTGATATAATCAAAGGCTGTGGTATGTGCTATCCTGTCTGTGGGATGGTGCATATAAAAGATCCCTTGCTACTAATGGAAAAATGTAGCGGGTTTCCTCTCTATGACTATCAAAATGACCATAATATGTTTGACATCAACAGCTGATGATTAATAAATTAATGTGCTCAAGTAGTGTCATTAAACAAAACAAACTTCTTCTTCTATGACAAAATCACAATTTGTATTACTGCTAGTCGCAGACGTAAACTTACAGGGCTGAATGTACACAGCCTGTTCATGACTTACACATGTGTAACTACATACATTTACAATGCTTAAACACCTGCATCTATGGAAAACAAGCTTCATGAAATTGGCTCCAAGCCTTAATTACAGCTTCTGTATTATGACAACATTAGCATGTGCGGTTGAAATTGCCTTAATTACAGCTTCTGTATTACGACAACATTAGCATGTGTGGTTAACATTGCCTTAATTACAGCTTCTGTATTACGACAACATTAGCATGTGTGGTTAAAATTACCTTAATCACAGCTTCTGTATTATGACATTAGCATGTGTGGTTAAAATTGCCTTAATTACAGCTTCTGTATTACGACAACATTAGCATGTGTGGTTAAAATTACCTTAATTACAGCTTCTGTATTATGACATTAGCATGTGTGGTTAAAATTGCCTTAATTACAGCTTCTGTATTATGACAACATTAGCATGTGTGGTTAAAATTGCCTTAATTACAGCTTCTGTATTACGACAACATTAGCATGTGTGGTTAAAATTACCTTAATTACAGCTTCTGTATTAGAACAACATTAGCATGTGTGGTTAAAATTACCTTAATTACAGCTTCTGTATTATGACATTAGCATGTGTGGTTAAAATTGCCTTAATTACAGCTTCTGTATTAGGACAACATTAGCAAGTGTGGTTAAAATTGCCTTAATTACAGCTTCTGTATTAGGACAACATTAGCATGTGTGGTTAAAATTACCGTAATTACAGCTTCTGTATTAGGACAACATTAGCATGTGTGGTTAAAATTACCTTAATTACAGCTTCTGTATTATGACAACATTAGCATGTGTGGTTAAAATTGCCTTAATTACAACTTCTGTATTAGGACAACATTAGCATGTGTGGTTAAAATTACCGTAATTACAGCTTCTGTATTAGGACAACATTAGCATGTGTGGTTAAAATTACCTTAATTACAGCTTCTGTATTATGACAACATTAGCATGTGTGGTTAAAATTGCCTTAATTACAACTTCTGTATTAGGACAACATTAGCATGTGTGGTTAAAATTGCCTTAATTACAGCTTCTGTATTAGGACAACATTAGCATGTGTGGTTACAATTGCCTTAATTACAGCTTCTGTATTAGAACAACATTAGCATGTGTGGTTAAAATTACCGTAATTACAGCTTCTGTATTATGACATTAGCATGTGTGGTTAAAACTGCCTTAATTACAACTTCTGTATTAGGACAACATTAGCATGTGTGGTTAAAATTGCCTTAATTACAGCTTCTGTATTAGGACAACATTAGCATGTGTGGTTAAAATTGCCTTAATTACAGCTTCTGTATTAGGACAACATTAGCATGTGTGGTTAAAATTGCCTTAATTACAGCTTCTGTATTATGACATTAGCATGTGTGGTTAACATTGCCTTAATTACAGCTTCTGTATTATGACATTAGCATGTGTGGTTAAAATTGCCTTAATTACAGCTTCTGTATTATGACAACATTAGCATGTGTGGTTAAAATTGCCTTAATTACAACTTCTGTATTATGACATTAGCATGTGTGGTTAAAATTGCCTTAATTACAGCTTCTGTATTAGGACAACATTAGCATGTGTGGTTAAAATTGCCTTAATTACAACTTCTGTATTAGGACAACATTAGCATGTGTGGTTAAAATTGCCTTAATTACAGCTTCTGTATTATGACAACATTAGCATGTGTGGTTAAAATTGCCTTAATTACAACTTCTGTATTATGACATTAGCATGTGTGGTTAAAATTGCCTTAATTACAGCTTCTGTATTAGGACAACATTAGCATGTGTGGTTAAAATTGCCTTAATTACAGCTTCTGTATTATGACATTAGCATGTGTGGTTAACATTGCCTTAATTATAGCTTCTGTATTATGACATTAGCATGTGTGGTTAAAATTGCCTTAATTAAAGCTTCTGTATTATGACAACATTAGCATGTGTGGTTAAAATTGCCTTAATTACAGCTTCTGTATTATGACAACATTAGCATGTGTGGTTAAAATTGCCTTAATTACAACTTCTGTATTAGGACAACATTAGCATGTGTGGTTAAAATTGCCTTAATTACAGCTTCTGTATTATGACAACATTAGCATGTGTGGTTAAAATTGCCTTAATTACAGCTTCTGTATTACGACAACATTAGCATGTGTGGTTAAAATTACCTTAATTACAGCTTCTGTATTATGACATTAGCATGTGTGGTTAAAATTGCCTTAATTACAACTTCTGTATTATGACATTAGCATGTGTGGTTAAAATTACCTTAATTACAGCTTCTGTATTATGACATTAGCATGTGTGGTTAAAATTGCCTTAATTACAGCTTCTGTATTAGGACAACATTAGCATGTGTGGTTAAAATTGCCTTAATTACAGCTTCTGTATTATGACAACATTAGCATGTGTGGTTAACATTGCCTTAATTACAGCTTCTGTATTAGGACAACATTAGCATGTGTGGTTAAAATTGCCTTAATTACAGCTTCTGTATTAGGACAACATTAGCATGTGTGGTTAAAATTACCTTAATTACAGCTTCTGTATTATGACAACATTAGCATGTGTGGTTAAAATTGCCTTAATTACAGCTTCTGTATTATGACATTAGCATGTGTGGTTAAAATTGCCTTAATTACAACTTCTGTATTATGACAACATTAGCATGTGTGGTTACAATTGCCTTAATTACAGCTTCTGTATTAGGACAACATTAGCATGTGTGGTTAAAATTGCCTTAATTACAACTTCTGTATTATGACAACATTAGCATGTGTGGTTACAATTGCCTGAATTACAGCTTCTGTATTATGACATTAGCATGTGTGGTTACAATTGCCTGAATTACAGCTTCTGTATTACGACATTAGCATGTGTGGTTAAAATTGCTACATGCAGCATTTCAATCAAAATACACACCATACATGTTTGTTGATTCTTTTTAAAGTATTTTTTAACAATGTATGGTTGTGAAGTAAATATCCCACCCACCCCAAAACCAACACATATATAATATAATTATATACCATGAAAGGCATACTGTCACAGACCACTGACCTGTTTCATGGCCTAACAAAGTATTACTTAAAAATATATATATTTGATTTGTCCCTAAATGTACTTTATTCAACCATCTACGTAACCACCATACTCCACTTAATAATGATATTTTGTAAAAATAATTGAATTACGGCAATGGTCCATAATTCAAAAACTAACATTGCTGAGAGGGTTGACATGGATTTTACTCCATCATGATGTAGTTAAAGTGATGCAATAGTTTGATTTGGTCTGTAAAATTAATGTAATTTTTATTTATTATTCATTAAAAGAGAAATAAGGTCCTTAAATCTGTGACAGTATGGCTTGAATATAAATACCATGTACTACTATACCTCAGGATCCACTTTAAGAGGGGTTTCACTATATTAACCTCTAACCCAAATAGATGAGGTAAGAATCCACAACACTTTGCTTGAAACATAAGTGGCTGCACTCGTCTGACATCTGTAATGATAAGGTTGCCTTCCCCATGGCACGAACTAATGACCACTGATTAGTAGGTGATCAAAGTGCCCACTAACATCTTTGAAGTGGCCACATTATAATCCTGCAGCAAATACTGAGTGATATAATCAAGGAAATGAATGTTAACAATTCCGGCTGGTTAGAAATGGCAAATGTTGGGGGGTACGGGGGGTGGGGGTGGACGACCACAATGTTGAAATATGCAATGGTGCATAAATAACTTTCTTACACACCTGTTGGTGAGACACCATGTGTTATTTATGATTACACATAGTTGTTTACACACGTACGTGTGTTAACAATTTCAAGACATATGACTGGCTGCTCCTAATATAAGTGATGTCCAAGTCACCAATGCAATACGTCCAATAAAAAAACAGAGTGACGAAAATTGATTACACTGTGATGTTGAAATATGCAATGGTGCATAAATAACTTCCTTACACACCTGTTGGTGAGAATACCATGTGTTATTTATGATTACACATAGTTGTTTACACACGTATGTGTGTTAACAATTTCAAGACATACGACTGGCTGCTCCTAAGTGATGTTCAGATATCGATTGCCATACGTCCAATAAAAACACAGGGTGATGAAAATCGATTACACTGTGATGTATAGTTAACCTGACAATCATGAGTCTGTGACGTGTATGTCGGCTACAAGTGCAACGGCTGTAAATAACTTTTAGTCGAAAAAGATGTTAAATTTTCTTAAAACCTGGTTTTTGAGGATATGTAAGAAATAGAATAATACATTCATGTCGGTTTGATACCATTTATCTTACAACTCGTTTAAAAACGTATCAAACTCGCTTTCACTCGTTAGATACATTTTAAAACAAGTCGTTGTGAGATGGTATCTAATGGCCACTCATGTATTATTCTCTATATATACATCATGAATATAAATACAATGTACTACTAGAGGGGTTTCACTATATTAACCTCTACCCTAGATAGATGAGGTAAGAATCCACAACACTTTGCTTGAACCATGAGTGGCTGCACTCGTCTGACATTTGTAATGATAAGGTTGGCCTTCCCCATGGCACGAACTAATGACCACTGATTAGTAGGTGATCAAAATGCCCACTAACATCGACCCCCAAACAGTCTTTGAAGTGGCCACATTATAAACCTGCAGCAAATACTGAGTGAGAAATTAAAGGAAAGGAATGATAACAATTCCAGCTGGTTGGAAATGGCAAATGTTGGAAGGTCGGGGTGGAGGGATGGCCAGTGTTGAAATATGCAATGGTGCTTAAATACATGTAACTGTAAGGTACCTCATTTGTGAAGAAGAATTTTGTTTTGTTTAACGACACCACTAGAGCACATTGATTAATTAATCATCAGAACTCTATTGTATCACAATACAACTGTCAGTACACAATACATGTACAATGGATTCTATGGAATTCTTGTTTAATACAGTCATACCCCTCTAAACCGGACAACCAGGGTACCAATTAAAATGTCTGGTTTTAAGAGGTATCCAGTTTAGTGAGGTTAAGTTCTGTAGTGATTTTTAAAAAAGGACCATGAAAAATGTCCAATTTTGGGGGGAATTCCAGTTTACAGAGGATCTGGTTTTGAGGTTTCACTATATATACTGTATATTGTCTAGGCTGCTTCATAGGTGTTGGGGGGGGAATTCCGGTTTACAGAGGGTCCGGTTTTGAGGTTTCACTATATAAACTGTATAGGCTGCTTCATAGGTGTCGGTGGGGGGGGGGGTGTGGGGGGGGAATTCCGGTTTACAGAGGGTCCGGTTTTGAGGTTTCACTATATATATTGTATACTGTCTAGGCTGCTTCATAGGTGTCGGTGGGGTGGGGGGGGGGGGATTCCAGTTTACAGAGGGTCCGGTTTTGAGGTTTTACTATATATACTGTCTAGGCTGCTTCATAGGTGCCGGGGGGGGGGGGGGGGGGGGGGGGAAATTCCGGTTTACAGAGGGTCCGGTTTTGAGGTTTTACTATATATACTGTCTAGGCTGCTTCATAGGTGCCGGGGGGGGGGGGGGGGGGGGGGGGGGGGGGGGGGGGGGGGGGGGGGAATTCCGGTTTACAGAGGGTCCGGTTTTGAGGTTTCACTATATAAACTGTATACTGTCTAGGCTGCTTCATAGGTGTCGGGGGGGGGGGGGGGGGGGGGGAATTCCGGTTTACAGAGGGTCCGGTTTTGAGGTTTCACTATATATACTGTATAGGCTGCTTCATAGGTGTCAGTGGGGGGGGGGGGGGGAATTCCGGTTTACAGAGGGTCCAGTTTTGAGGTTTCACTATATATATTGTATACTGTCTAGGCTGCTTCATAGGTGTCGGTGGGGGGGGGGGGGGATTCCGGTTTACAGAGGGTCCAGTTTTGAGGTTTCACTATATATATTGTATACTGTCTAGGCTGCTTCATAGGTGTCAGGGAGGGGGGGATGCCAAAACTGATTGGGAAGAGGTGGAGCATCTATATATTAATTCAACTATTAACAGGAGCCAATGCTTAATCTTCAGAGTTGAGGGACCTGTTTCTCTTGGCCCCCCCCCCCCCCCCCCCCAACCACCCCCATATACTTCTGACAACAATATGATTCCAAGGGTATTGAGTATATCAGTTTTACAGAAAATGTTAACATTGTCATTACTGGCAATGTCAACTGATTTGTTCCCAACAGAATTAACCTGCAACAAGTGTCGGGGCGTGTGTTTGAGTGTACTTCTGATGCCTATATGCTTACATTAAGAATATCAGTTTTACAGAAAATTTTAACATTGTCATTACTGGCAATATCAACTGATTTGTTTCCAACAATTAACCTGCAACACGTGTCGGGGCGTGTGTGTGAATGTACTTCTGATGCCTATATGCTTACATCAAGAATATCAGTTTTACAGAAAATGTTAACATCATTATTACTGGCAATATCAATTGATTTGCTTCCAACAGAGTTAACCTCTAACAAGTGTGTGGGGGTGTAGGGGGTGTGGGTTTGAGTGACACGTACATGCATGACCGAGTCTCGAGTCACGGTATTTGGTCATAGCGGAGTCTTGTTAATTGGCGAAGGTCTGGTATACACGGCAGCGCCAACTGTCTAACAGGAACACTCACAGAGTGAGAAACAGTTAAAGGCATACTGTCACGGATTTAAGGACCTTATTTCTCTAAAAATGGATAGTAAATAAAAAATTACATTAATTGTTGGAAACCAAATCTAGCTATCGCATCACCTTAACTGAACCATGATGGAGTGAAATCCATGTCATCCCTCTCAGCAATTTTAGTTTTTGAATTATGGACCATTGCCATAATTCAATTATTTTTACAAAATATCATTAATAAATGGAGTATGGTGGTTATTGAAGATGGTAGAATAAAGTACATTTAGAGACAAACAAGGTAATACTCTGTTAAGACCATTAAATAGGTCAGTGGTCTGTGGCAATAAGCCTTTAAAGATGTCACCATCGTGGCAGTAATGACACATACAAGGCAAAGGAACCTTGATGAAAGGAACAAAGGAAATTACTTTTTTTAACGACGCACTCAATACATTCTATTTTACGGTTATATGGCATCGGACATATGGTTAAGGACCCCACAGATATTGAGGGAGGAAACTTGCTTTGGTGTACCAGTCGTGGTGCACTGGCTGGAGCAAGAAATAGCCCAATGGGCCTACTGACGGGGATCGATCCCAGACCAACTGGCGCATTGAGTGAGCACTTTACCACTGGGCTATATCCCGCCCACAATATTGAGACAGCAATGTGACTACAAGCTTTAGGAAATAGCCCAATGGGTCCACTGGTGGGGATCGATCCTAAAGCGGCCGTGCATCAAGTGAGTGCTTTACCACTGGGCTACGTCTCACCCCGTTGAGGAAAGAAAGCAGTCTCATGCAATGATTGTAATTAGCTACATGTAGATCCGATCTGACATGTCCAAAACCGTAGGTGAATTATTAGTGCCACGTCGTTTTGTAGTGTTCATTGCTTGCATGCACACTCATTGCTATATATACACTGATATATGGAAATATGCATCATGGTGCTCAGTCAATGGGGGCGGGACGTAGTCCAGTGGTAAAGCGCTCGCTTGATGCGTGGTCAGTTTGGGATCGATCCACGTCGGTGGCCCCTTATTTCTTGACTGAGTGTTGCAATCATAACGTGTTGACATGTTGTTAAATATGCCTTTCCTTTTCCATTCTAGAAACAGAATAGTCTTTTGAGTTAGTTCTTGTAATTTTCTCCTAACAGCTGTTTTAGACAGTACCTTCGGTTTCAGTTTACGCTTTCTGAAACCTTTAAGCCAATGGGACTAGAGATTGACATCGTCTAATGGGTTAAATCAGTGCAGATTTCTCATCATAGTTTCCACTTTGCTCAATGCTTGCTGCATACAAAACCAAAAAGGTTTTCCATGTCAGTCTGGATTCCATGTTCATTACCTTGTAGTACGTGGTTAGGCCATCGGTCTACAGGCTGGTAGGTACTGGGTTCGGATCCCAGTCGAGGCATGGGATTTTTAATCCAGATACAGACTCCAAACCCCGAGTGAGTGCTCCGCAAGGCTCAATGGGTAGGTTTAAACAACTTGCACCGACCAGTGATCCATAACTGGTTCAACAAAGGCAATGGTTTGTGCTATCCTGCCTGTGGAAAGTGCAAATAAAAGATCCCTTGCTGCTAATCAGAAAGAGTAGCCCATGTAGTGGCGACAGCGGGTTTCCTCTCTCAACATCTGTGTTGTCCGTAACCATATGTCTGACGCCATATAACCGTAAATAAAATGTGTTGAGTGCGTCATTAAATAAAATATTTCTTTCTTTCATTGAAAGGAAAGAGCTGAAATCAGCCTCTTCCTTCTGTACATCCACAATTAATTTAATATTTCATTTGTGAATCACGGTAATGTTTTTTGGTTATGTACTAATTATGATAGGAAGTAAAGAAACATGGTACATTAGAGACTTTGTTGTCATAGCATATTCTGTTATGGCTGGACATCATTATTAATTACTCCATGCAGTTCAATACAATTTCCATTTTGGAATACATTCTGTAAAAAAAAAAATACAACAATACTGAGAAAGAAAGAAATGTTTTATTTGACAATGCACTCAGCACATTTTATTTATGGTTATATGGCATCAGACATATGGTTAAGGACCACACAGATATTGAGAGAGGAAACCCGCTGTCGCCACTACATGGGCTACTCTTTCTGATTAGCAGCAAGGGATCTTTTATTTGCACTTCCCACAGGCAGGATAGCACAAACCATTGCCTTTGTTGAACCAGAGGAGGAAACCCACTATCACCACTTCATGGGCTACTCTTTTCGATTAGCAGCAAGGGATCTTTTATATATGCAGGCCGTCAAGTGAGGCGGTAGGTCAAAAAAAAAGGAAAATAGGAATTTTTGTTGCCTGAAAATAGGGTTAAAATAGGAATTTTGCCCACAAAATAGGAAGAAAATAGGAATTTTGTATAAAAGTAAATGTCCCAAAATAGAGAATATTGCAGGGGTCAAGTTAGTGAGCCATTTCAAAAAACTAAATATGGAAGTAGAAAACCATTGAAAAGATAATAATACAGGACAATAAGACAATGTGTATATCATGGGAATAAAATAGGCACTTATTTTGTTTTAAGATGGCCTCCCAACACCCCTTATAGGCATCCCGATCAACCACTTTTTATTCAGACAATGCAGTGGTTGAATTTGGTTCTTTGGAGTAAAGCTTTTAAAAAGCAACACAATGCAGTATTCCTTTTTAAACCGGCCTCAGTGAAATCGTGGTTAGGCCATCAGTCAACAGGCTGGTAGGTACTGGGTTCGGATCCCAGTCGAGGCATGGTATTTTTAATCCAGATACCGACTCCAAACCCTGAGTGAGTGCTCCGCAAGGCTCAATGGGTAGGTGTAAACCACTTGCACCGACCAGTGATCTATAACTGGTTCAACAAAGGCCACAGTCTGTGCTATCCTGCCTGTGGGAAGCGCAAATAAAAGATCCCTTGCTGCCTGTCGTAAAAAAGAGTAGCCTATGTGGCGACAGCGGGTTTCCTCTAAAAAAAAACAGTGTCAGAATGACCATATGTTTGACGTCCAATAGCCGATGATAAGATAAAAAATCAATGTGCTCTAGTGGTGTCGTTAAATAAAACAAACTTTCTTCTTCTTCTTCTATTCCTTTTATGCTACTGAATAAGTTACTATTACTAGGTCAAATTTTAACTCTGAAATGACAGGGGTGTTGACTGAAAACCCCCCAGAACAAGACATTGCTGACCCAGTGACACCATCAAAAACAGCAGCAATGGCAGTGTGTGTGTGTGCGTGCGTGCGTGCGTGCGTGCGTGTGTGCGTGTGTGTGTGTGTGAGTGATTGAATGTGGGTATGGACACTATTTTTAAATTAGTTTTCTCTTGGTAGATCAACTGGATAATATAGCTGGATTTAGTAGCTGTGTGCTAACTGAATTGGTAGAAATATGTCAAATAATTATGATACTGCAGGTGTGCACATTTAATAGAATACTTGTTACAGTAAGCAAAGCACAACCTGAAAATTAGCACTGAGGTCCTACTTCCTTAGACGCCATGCACCAGTATAACAGAGGTAACCCTAACAGCTTCAGCCTGACTTCGTACAATTTAGATGTGATGAGAAATGTGGAAAATGTCAGATATTTGCACAACCACTCACTCACCTACACAATTTAGCAGTTGTTTTGTTTCTGTTTTGTTTTTCTAGTTTTGAGCATTCAACAAGATCAGATATTACCAAAAAACCCAGAAACATATTCATAAATTCAGAAATTATAAATAAGAGGACTTTATATTGCATTGTGAAAATTAATAACTGGAAGCCTGTAACCATGCATCCCATCTGCATATTCAGATTTCAATGACTATGCCACAGATATCACAATATGCCTCATAGCAAGTCATCTTGAGCAAATGGTGTGAAGAGAAAAAATATGGTGTCGCTAAAAAAAAAAGAAGTAAAATATGAAACTGGTCAAAAGTGCAAACAAAAGGGAAAAAATAGGAATTTTCATCAAAGAGAGGGCTAAATAAGGACTCATAAAAAAAATAGGAATAAATAGGAAAAAGTAGGATACTTGACTGCCTGTATACGCCATCCCACAGACAGGGTAGTAGATACCACAGCCTTTGATATGTCAGTCGTGGTGCACTGGCTGGAGCGAGAAATAGCCCAAAGGCCCACCGACAGGGATCGATCCCAGACCGACCACGCATCGAGGGGCACTTTTCCACTGGGCTACGTCTCTGCCCTCCATTGAGAGTGTTACAAGTTAGTATTCAGTGCGTCGTGGTTAGGCCATCGGTCTACAAGCTGGTAGGTACTGGGTTCGGATCCCAGTCGAGGCATGGCATTTTTAATCCAGATACCGACTCCAAACCCTGAGTGAGTGCTCCGCAAGGCTCAATGGGTAGGTGTAAAACCACTTGCACCGACCAGTGATCCATAACTGGTTCAACAAAGGCCATGGTTTGTGCTATCCTGCCTGTGGGAGGCGCAAATAAAAGATCCCTTGCTCCTAATCGGAAAGAGTAGTCCATGAAGTGGCGACAGCGGGTTTCCGCTCAAAATCTGTGTGGTTCTTAACCATATGTCTGACGCCATATAACCGTAAATAAAATGTGTTGAGTGCGTCGTTAAATAAAACATTTCTTTCTTTCTTTTTCTGCCAAACATATGACAACCAGCCTTCATTAGCCGAGGCTATATACAGGGCCACTGTCTATATCAGGTCAGGTGATAGGTTTTAACATTGACATTCAGAACAAGCTGTTGTAGCACACGCCTGTCACGGGTGCAGGTGTTGACCTTCACCGGCTCCTTCATCCAGGACAGAAAAAAGTTTTGGAGGATGGGTGGGCTAGAGCGGCTCGCCTGCACTGGCATGTGCAAGGGAGTAGCGGGCAAGGAATGGTTTTGGTGCTACTGAATGTGCAAATGTCCTGTAGGATTAAAGCCAAACAGAGCTGTGCATATAGCCACATAACAAAAGATAGTGGTATCCATTGTGGTTGTATTTATGGAATTCATCTTTTTATTACGAGTTAATAACCAAGTTAATAATAATCATACGAAACACACGTGTAGTAACCAGTGTAATGACGTAATTTTGGGAAGTGACGTCTTAACATGACGTTGCTTCTCCAATCCTAGCTCAGACTGTGCATTCGAAATATGATGTCATTTTGTCGTCTCGTTCTAGTTGTGGCTAAAACATTTTGAGTTGGGTCTTGTTATTCATAAAGAAAACAATAATAATAATATGAATAATAAAGAAATTATTTCACTCGTGTGTGAGTTGTACTGATTTTACGAAACTTGTGTCCGGATTCATGTATTACTCTCGCTCTCGCTCGGCAATACAAAAATCCTGACACGCGTTTTGTAAAATCAGTATGACACACAAGCTCGTATAATAATCTCTATTTATTATACAACATTTAGTGAAATATCTTAAAATATCAGTGAAATAAAAGTGTTTTCAGTCACTCAACCATGATAACACATTTCAGAGTGAAAATTTCACTATTTTAGTCTAAAATGTGTTATCGTCACTGTAGAAAGTGTTATCTTCACAGTAAGAAAGCTGGAACTATTTTGCTGGTAGCATTTTTAAAATAAAGGTAAATTGCCAAAAGTTATAAAAAAATTTTCAAGTTTTTTGTCAAATATAGTTTATATCTCATCTCATGAAGTTTGCAATCATATTACACTCATCGTGCAAGTGCAACTCATGAGATATGATTGCAAACTTCACTCGATGAGATATAAATCATATCTGACAAAAGACAGGAAGTATCCTCTATGTATGCAATATACAGTATGCAGTAGCCAGCCAACTGCGATATGGACCTGAACGCAATAAAAACCTCGTGAAATATGCAACAAGTAAGTACAAATAAGGCAGTCGGTGGGTCAAATCAAAAGAGGAAGAGAGAACAGGATGATTGGAAACTGTTAAAAAGGCCTTGCATATTATATTATAGATTCACTTCATATCAGTCGGGCAGTAGCATCTCATAAAATATTAATTAACAATGACGAGGAATCTGCTCAGACTGAGGTTAATCCGTTGTCAGTACTGATCTAATAAACTACATCAAACCTGCTACATTTACTGAATATCAGGGCCAGTATTGGCATGTCATAAATGAATTATTACAAGCTCTCTTTCTGGCCTCCGTGTGGTGTCGTGGTTAAGCAATCAGACATAAGACTGGTACGTAAAGGGAAACTCGCAGCCCGGTACCGGCTCCCACCCAGAGCAAGTTTTAACGACTCAGTGGGTAGCTATAAGACCACTATACCCTCTGTTCTCTCACTAACCACTAACAACTAACCCACTGTCCTGGACAGACAGCCCTGATAGCTGAGGTGTGTGCCCCGGGCATTGTGTTTGAACCTTAATTGGATATATAAGCATGAAAATAAATTGACATGAAATGCAAGCTCTCAGCCCAGTCCAATATAATCTGTAAAGACTGAATCCAATCTGTTGTCTCTGCTAATGTAATAAACTCTCAAACTATTAAAATGTCTATACATCGGATCCAACATTATAAATATAATCGGAACTTGTCTCACCCAATATCAATTACTCTCTACAGACTGAGTCTAATCAGTTTGCCAGTGCAAAGCATTAAAATTGAACTAAACTGATTACATCTGCAGCTTATCAAGACCATTATTAGCATGTCTTAAATAAGGGCCGGACGTAGCCCAGTGGTAAAGCATTCGCTTGATGCGCAGTTTGTCTAGGATCAATCCCTGTCAGTGGACCCATTGGGCTATTTATTGTTCCAGCCAGTGCTTCACAACTGGTGTAACAAAGGCCATGGTATGTACTATCCTGTCTGTGTGGGTTGGTGCATATAAAAGATCACTTGCTGCTAATCGAAAAGAGTAGCCTATGAAGTGGCAACAGCGGGTTTCCTCTCTCAATATCTGTGTGGTCCTTAACCATATGTAGGACGCCATATAACCGTAAATAAAATGTGTTGAGCATGTTGTTAAATTAAACATTTCCTTTCTTCCTTCGTCATAAATAAATTTGCAAGTTGTCTCACCCAGAATGAAATAATCTGTACAAACTGGGTCTAATCAAATTCCAGTTGGTACTAATATAACAAAGTGCAAACGTTCTCGAATAATTTCATGTCCCTAGTCAGGACACTTGGTGTACTTTCAATTCCACAAAATTCAACTAACTTTCAAGATGAAATAACTGGTGTTATTTAATTAAACTTTTGTTAATTATACTACACTAAAGTGGTATGTAATAAATATAGAACTACATACCAGTTGTTTTTCTCATGTTGTTTATTGCAAGTGTTTATAGTACACAAGATTTATAACATGTATCAGTCTTGTTGTATAATATTATTGCGCACTAAAAAATCATGCTATAAACATGGAAAAACAACTGGCATGTAGATCTATACCAAGCCCCTGCTCGAAGAAAATGTTTTCTTTTTTTTAATTAAATGTTCTGGGATAGCATGACTCGACCCTCATAAAACCTTCACTCACCACAGCCTATCTCACCCAAAACCAACTGATCTATTCAGACAGAGTTCATTCCTCTACTGGCTGGTACTAATGAAATAAATTGCACAAAACTATTATCAGCGATCAAAATAGCACTTGTCCGTTTGTCCTGACAAGTGAAAATTTACTCGGACAAGCACAATGTTCCTCATTGGTTATCTGGTGGACAAGTTGCGAAAGGGCTTGTGCATCTCTGCTACTGATGTCTAAGTGGAAATATTGGCAGACAAGTAGATTTGCCAGTGAACATTTTTGCTCATTTCTATTACTGATATGCATTGAACAACCAGTAGCATGTCAGATATAAATTGGCAAACTGTCTCACCCCAAACCAAGTGATCTGTACAAACTGAGTCTAATCAGTTACTGACTGGTACTAATGAAATAAAATGTTGCAAATCTATTATGTACTGAACCACCAGTAACATGTAATAAATAAATTGGCAAACTGTCTCACCCCAAACCAAGTGATCTGTACAGACTGAGTCTAATCAGTTATTGACTGGTACTAATGAAACAAACTAGTAAATCTATTAGGTATTGAACCACCAGTAGCATGCATATCATAAATAAATTGGCAAACTGTCTCACCTAAAACCAAGTGATCTGTACAAACTGAGTCTAATCAGTTACTGACTGGTACTAATGAAATAAAATGTTGCAAATCTATTATGTACTGAACCACCAGTAACATGTCATAAATAAATTGGCAAACTGTCTCACCCCAAACCAAGTGATCAGTACAGACTGAGTCTAATTAGCTATCAGCTGGTACTAATGAAATAAACTGTACCACACCAACCATGTACTGAAACACCAGTAGCATAGTCATAAATAACATGACAAATTGTCTCACCCCAAACCAAATAATCTGTACAGACTGAGTCTAATTAGCTATCGGCTGGTACTAATGAAATAAACTGTACCACACCAGTCATGTACTGAAACACCAGTAGCATAGTCATAAATAACATGACAAACTGTCTCACACCAAACCAAACAATCTATACAGACTGAGTTTAATTAGCTATCGGCTGGTACTAATGAAATAAACTGTACCACACCTATCATGTACTGAACCACCAGTAGCATACGTCATAAATAAATTGGCAAACTGTCTCACCCAAAACCAAATTATCTGCACAGACTGAGTCTAATTAGCTCTCAGCCGGTACTAATGAAATAAACTGTACCACACCTATCATGTACTAAAACATCAGTAGCATACGTCATAAATAAATTGACAAACTGTCTCACCCCAAACCAAATTATCTGTACAGACTGAGTCTAATTAGCTATTGGCTGGTACTAATGAAATAAACTGTATCACACCTACTATATTTCAAGCCACCATTAGCATGTCATAAATAGATTATGACCCAGTCTAATGTGTCAGTAAAGGTGTGCCGGGGCCAACCAACATGGTATACAGACATAATGCAATTGATCTTGACATGTTCAACAAACAACCGTCTACTACGTCTGACAATTTGGCGGAGGACAAAACACGGAACACTGGAGTTGGTCAGCTCTGTATTATTCGTCTCTGGCCAAGAACGTTGAAGGATGGAAATCCATTAAAACCATTAAGCTGAGCAAGATTTGTTGCTCAAACTTGTGATGGGAACTGACACAGATCAAAGAGTAAAGTCTGGTCTTTAAAAGTTAGCTTTATGATAAAGTGAAGTTAAAACCAGACCAAAAAGAAAAAAAAGAAAGAAAGAAAAAAGAAAAACAAAACAAAACGTTGTAGTCAAATATCTGAAGATCATATGTCATTTGGTTTCATTTCCAATAAATGCTATTTTTTTTTTTTTTAAACTACTGAAAATTCTGCATTAAAGGGATAGACATGCAATGTTTAAGATGTTTTTAGTTGTTAAAGGGACATTCCTGAGTTGCTGCAATTTTTAAGATGTTATCGACTAACAGAGATTTTTTAACGATTGTAATTACATATCAAATATATTTTTCTGCATAAAATATTAGTGGCTGTATATTAAACGTGTTTCTGATCGTTCTAATATTTGTACTAGGTTAAATTTTATTTTATTTTCTAAAATATATGTCTTCGTATGTACAAAATTATTTGAAGACAAAATCCAGTTTGAGCTTGTTACAAATATTCAGACAACCAGAAACACATTGAATATATAAGACACTGATATTCTAAACAAGAAAATATATTTAATATGTAAGTTTAATCGTAGAAATGTTTATTAGTCTGAAGCATCTTACAATGCAGCAAACTCAGGAATGTCCCTTTAAAATGTCCTTTTTGCTAAAAGAAAAAAGGACCAAAAGTTAACTTCCTTGAATAATGATATAATACATGCCACCCCCCCCCCCCCCCCACCCCCTGTGTAGTGTACATATTATAAATAATCTAGAATGAAATAATATTTGAATAGATTCGATTAGATTAGATTTTAAAGGGACATACCCTAGTTTTTAAACACTAAGGCATATTTTTCACTATTCGAGCCATTTATGATCAATGAAATCAAACATTACTTATATTTTATTGTTTAGATTATCCATTTCCGTAAAAATACTATGTGTTTCTGGTCATCCTGGTATTTCTAATACCACCAAATGCATGTTTTTCGTATTTTTAAAAATGCATGCGTGTCTGAGAAGTAATGATTATTGAGTTGCATTTTAGTCTATTTTAAGGGTCCATGTCACAGACTCTTGTTTTACTCTGTTGTATCCAAATTTGTTATTAACCAAACTTAAGTGTCCATTTTTACGGGTTGAAACTAGGTGAAAAATATGCCTTAGTGTTTAAGAACTAGTGTCTGTCCCTTTAAAGGGACATTCCCGAGTTTGCTGCATTGTGAGATGCTTCTCTTAAAGGGACATTCCCGAGTTTGCTGCATTGTGAGATGCTTCTCTTAAAGGGACATTCCCGAGTTTGCTGCATTGTGAGATGCTTCTCTTAAAGGGACATTCCCGAGTTTGCTGCATTGTGAGATGCTTCTCTTAAAGGGACATTCCCGAGTTTGCTGCATTGTGAGATGCTTCTCTTAAAGGGACATTCCCGAGTTTGCTGCATTGTGAGATGCTTCTCTTAAAGGGACATTCCCGAGTTTGCTGCATTGTGAGATGCTTCTCTTAAAGGGACATTCCCGAGTTTGCTGCATTGTAAGATGCTTCTCTTAAAGGGACATTCCCGAGTTTGGTGCATTGTAAGATGTTTCCGACTAATAAAATATTTCTACGATTAAACTTACATATTAAATATATTTCCTTGTTTAGAATATCAGTGTGTATATTCAATGTGCTTCTGGTCGTCATGATATTTGTAAGAAGCCCAAACTGGATTTGGTCTTCAAATAATTTCGTACGTATGAAAAAATTATATTTTAGGAACTAAAATGAAATTTAACCTACTACAAATATTAGAACGATCAGAAGCACGTTTAATAGGCAGCCACTAATATTTTATGCAGAAAAATAAGTTTGATATGTAATTACAATCGTTAAACAGTTTCTGTTAGTCAATAACGTCTTAAAAATTGCAGCAAATTCAGGAATGTCCCTTTAACAACACCCCAGCATGAAAAATGTATCGGCTATTGGGGGTCAAGTTATGGAAAATTCAAAAAGGATGTGATGATCAACATAATGTTTAAATAAGTAATCCTTGTTTCGCAGTAAAGTGTGGAACATTTAGCATAGGTATTTTGAAAGATTCTTTGTGGCACTTAGGTGAAGGCAAAAGTAGGAATAGCACCATTTGCTCATCATTTGGATTACAAAGTACACAGTAAAACACATTAAAACCATACAGCTCATAGTTAACAATTTCATTACAAATTTAACCTTTAAAAAAACTGTACCAGCATTGCTGCCTTTGATAAATGTGCAATCTCAAAGTTGTATTTAAAAGCATAGACAGAACAGCATATACCATGTTCTTTGACATATCGGTCATGGGCATTGAATGAGGGACGAACAGAGAAAATGGGAACACAAAGAGGGTTCAACACCAACACCTACGGTAAGGATTCTACTGGTAGACTGAGCTAAATCCTGCTCCTGGTCTCATGAAGTTAACTTTGTTTTGTTTAATGACACCACTAGAGCACACTGATTTATTAATCATCAGCTATTCCATGTCAAACATTTGGTAATTCTGACTCATCAGAGAAAACATGCTACATTTTTCTATTAGTAGCAACAGATGATTTATATGCACCATCCAACAGACAGGACAGCACATACCACGGCCTTTGATGTATGTGTACCAGTTGAGGTGCACTGGCTGTAATGAGAAATAGCCCAATGGCCCAGCGACCGGGATCTTAGACTGATCGCGAATTAAGCAAGTGCTTTACCACTGGGCTACATGTACATCCAGCCCAGTCTCATGTCCAACCCAGTCTCATGTCCAGCCCAGTCTCATGTCCAGCCCAGTCTCACGTCCAGCCCAGTCTCACGTCCAGCCCAGTCTCACGTCCAGCCCAGTCTCACGTCCAGCCCAGTCTCATGTCCAGCCCAGTCTCATGAAGACAATAAGCTTAGGAAACCATGCAAGAACACACTGGATGTATCTATAGGAAAGAAAGGAAATGTTTTATTTCACAATGCACTCAACACATTTTATTTACGGTTATATGGTGTTGGACATAAGGTGAAGGACCACACAGATATTGAGAGGAAACGTGCTGTCGCCACTTCATGGGCTACTCTTTTCGATTAGCAGCAAGGGATCTTTTATATGCACCATCCCACAGACAGGATAGCACATACCACGGCATTTGATATATATGTATACCAGTTGAGGTGCACTGGCTGTAATGAGAAATAGCCCAATGGCCCACTGACGAGGATAAATCCTAGACCGATCGTGCTTTACCACTGGGATTACATGTATGTGCAGCCCTGTCTCATGAAGACAATAAGCTTGGGAAACCATGCAAGAACACACTGATGTATCTATAGGAAAGAATGCTTTAAGCCAGAAACTTCAGGTTTCAATGAGAAATACAGTACCATGTTATTCAGCAACAGCTGCATCTATCTAGCCCCCTCCAGCCGAGTTCTGTTTATACATGAGACTAGGACTAGAGTCGACTCTATGTAGCAAATACCGGCCTCAGTGGCATCGTGGCAGGCCATCGGTCTACAGGCTGGTAGGTACTGGGTTCGGATCCCAGCCGAGGCATGGGATTTTTAATCCAGATACCGACTCCAAACCCTGAGTGAGTGCTCCGCAAGGCTCAATGGGTAGGTGTAAACCACTTGCACTGACCAGTGATCCATAACTGGTTCAACAAAGGCCATGGTTTGTGCTATCCTGCCTGTGGAAAGCGCAAATAAAAGATCCCTTGCTGCCTGTCGTAAAAAAGAGTAGCCTATGTGGCGACAGCGGGTTTCCTCTAAAAACAGTGTCAGAATGACCATATGTTTGACGTCCAATAGCCGATGATAAGATTAAAAATCAATGTGCTCTAGTGGCGTCGTTAAATAAAACAAACTTTTTACTATGTAGCAAACTGTCCATTTCAGACATCCAAACAACTTGTTGTGAGTGCGAGTGGGAATAATTTTTACATGCTCATATACCACTAGAGTTTCGAGGATGTCCGTCCCGGGGCCTGTCTCTGGATAGCCAGGGGCTTGTCCCGGGACAGAAAAATAAATTAAGCGGACAATTTTGAAATTTACATCCAAAAATTAAACAGTGGGCCTTTAAAATTTTGATATGCATCTCTAATATAATTAATAAAGAAAATTCTACTCATTAAAATTGGTCGCTAGATTAGATCGGGGGGGGTCAAAAAGAAATTAGATAAGATCGGTGGTCTGACTTGTTGTGAGATAAGTTGATACCTAATGGCCACTCAATTTGAGACATCCAAACAACTCCTTGTAAGATAAGTTATAATGACCACTCAAATACTTCTCTATTTATCGGACAACTTATTGCTTAAAACTACAAGTCAGAATTACTAAATGTTTCTGAAATCAATCCCCGTCGGTGGGCCCATTGGGCTATTTCTCGTTCCAGCCAGTGCACCACAAGTGGTATATCAAAGGCTGTGGTATGTGCTATCCTGTCTGTGGGTGGTGCATATAAAAGTTCCCTTGCTATTAATGGAAAAAATGTAGTGGGTTTCCTCTCTAAGACTATATGTCAGAATTACCAAATGTTTGACATCCAATAGCCAATGATTAATAAATAAATATGCTCTAGTGATTTGTTAAAAGAAACTTTAACTTTGTTCTGCAACTCAAAACTTTATGTGAACTGCCAACTGGTGAACCTTTACATTGTAAAAAAATGTCGGGATCAAGTTATGAAGCCTGTCTCTCTTAAACACAGGTTTTTAAGCACTGGAAATATTTATAGAATATTAAACTTATTAAATATTAAATTTATAGAATAATTTTCAGTTGTCACGAGCTTTAGCAAGTAACAATGAAAACTATTTCATGAGGGACATAAACATGATATGAAATGGTAGCGAGTTTAATATCCTATTTATTAGTGATAATCGATTGTAATTTATATCACTCAACTCATTAAGCTGACGTCAAGAAGTGTCGACGTCGAAGTATTATATCCCATTTGGCATTTTAATGGGACATACCACTTTTATATACTCTTCAAAAAAAGAAACGCAAAAGGGTACAAATGGGTTATAACTCCGATTTTATGTTTCCTACCGGTTCATGCTTTGTGAATATAAGGTCATTGCATGTCCCAAACACATTCCCACGGTTACATTCGATAAAACGCAGCTACTGTACAATAAAGTTCCAAAATGTGAATATTCGCAAAAACGCAGCCACGTGCAAACCATGTCACCACTGCACGTGCGTTGTCTGCACGTGCAACATGAACACCGACAGTATAAAAGTGCAGGGTGTTCGCTTGCCTGGCCTCTGTATCTGGCCGACAGTTGACAATCCAGGACATGCCACGTCTCAGTGAACCGCAGAGAAACAATGCCATCGGCCGACTAGACGCAGGCGAATCCAGAACGGCCGTTGCCAGGGCATTCCATGTGTCCCCAAGCACCATCTCCAGACTGTGGGACCGTTACCAGCAACATGGATCAACACGTGACCTCCCTAGATCCGGTCGACCACGGGTCACTACCCCCGGGCAGGACCGCTACATCCGGGTACGCCACCTTCGGGAACGATTGACTACTGCCACCTCCACAGCCGCAGCAATACCAGGTTTGCGCAGGATATCCGACCAGACCGTACGGAACCGCCTACGTGAGGTAGGAATTCGTGCCGGACGTCCAGTTCGAGGTGTCATCTTAACACCACAATACCGTCGACTCCGACTGCAGTGGTGCCAGATTCATCGACAATGGCCTCAACTGCGATGGAGACAGGTGTGGTTCAGTGACGAGTCCCGATTTCTGCTCCGACGTCATGATGGAAGATGTCGCGTGTATAGGCGTCGTGGTGAACGTTATGCGGCAAACTGCGTGCAGGAAGTGGACAGATTCGGCGGGGGTAGTGTCATGGTGTGGGCAGCCATCTCACACACTGGCAGAACTGACCTGGTCCACGTGCAGGGCAACCTGAATGCACAGGGCTACATTGACCAGATCCTCCGGCCACACATCGTTCCAGTTATGGCCAACGCCAACGCAGTGTTCCAACATGACAACGCCAGGCCTCACACAGCACGTCTCACAACGGCTTTCCTACAGAACAACAACATTAATGTCCTTCCTTGGCCATCGATATCACCGGATTTGAACCCAATTGAGCATCTATGGGACGAGTTGGACCGACGCCTCCGACAGCAACAACCACAGCCCCAGCCCCTGCCCGAGCTGGCAGCAGCCTTGCAGGCCGAGTGGGCCACCATCCCCCGGGACGTCATCCGTACTCTGGTTGCTTCAATGGGCAGGCGGTGCCAGGCAGTTGTCAACACACGCGGAGGCCACACCCGGTATTGACTCCAGATGACCTTGACCTTGGTGGTGTGTCCTATCACTTACTCACAATGGACTAGAGTGAATTGTGAACAATCCTGCAACATTTGGTAATTATCGGACTCACCATTCAATAATTAAATCAATTCTCCAAATGTTACGACAATGTGGTTTTGCGTTTCTTCTTTTGAAGAGTATATGTCCCAAGATTAAAAGAATCCTTCATATGTATCCATGTGGGACAGGGTTATTCCACCCGAGGGGACATAATTTGTTCTCAGGGACGAGGCTTGCCAAATCCATGACATCATATTATGTACCCGAGGGTGGAATAGCCCTGTCCCACATGGATACATAATTTGTTGTCAGGGACAAGGCTTGCCGAGTCCATGTCATCATATTATGTACTCGAGGGTGGAATAGCCCTGTCCCACATGGATACATAATGGAGGATTATTTTTCTCCCATCTAGTAGATGAAAAACAAGCATTTTGGAAAAACATAAAAAACCTAAAAAAAAAAAATTGTTTTATCTTACAATGAAATAATCATAACCATTGAAAAGATCATACCCAAAAATTGTTTATACTAAAAGTATAAACCAAAAATGATAGTATAATTTCATTATGACAGCAGGTTTCCTTGTTTTTATAAAATCTAAAAAGCATTTCTTGCGTTATTTTGCCATTTACGTGACCTCACCCAATGTTAATATCAGCTCAAACAACAGAAATCACGTGGTCATGCAAGACTGATTTATTCTGCATGGGCTGATGTCATGGAATATGCCTGTCTTGCATGGCTAGGGATGCGAGATATTTTTAACCATATGGGTAATATGCATAGTTACACACTTACTAAACTCATCTCGATAAGTTACAAACTTCAAAATCATGATAAATGTTTTCACTGTCCAAATCTGAAATTTGTGAAAACATACAATCTTCTGGTTAACTAAACTTTTTAAATATCGTCCCTTGCATTATGGGAACCTTTGCTATAGTATAGTGTAGTATTGTATTTGTATTGTATTGTATAACATAACATAGCACAGCATAACATAACATAGCATAGTATTGTACTGTATTGTATTGTATTGTATTGTATTGTATACTATGGAATATTGTCCCTTGTATTATGGAACCCTTCGCTATAGTATAGTGTAGTATTGTATTTGTATTGTATTGTATAACATAGCACAGCATAACATAGCATAGTATTGTACTGTATAGTATTGTATTGTATTGTATTGTATACTATGGAATATTGTCCCATTTATTATGGAACCCTTCGCTATAGTATTGTATTGTATTGTACAACATAGCATAGCACAGCATAGTATTGTATAGTACGTATTGTATTGCATATTATGAAATATTGTCCTTTGTATTATGGTACCCTTCGCTATAGTATTGTATAGTATTGTATTGTATAGTATTGTATACTATGAAATATTGTCCCTTGTATTATGGTAACCTTCTCTATAGTATAGTAGAATACAGTAGAGTAGAGTACAGTAGAGTACAGTAGAGTACAGTAGAGTACAGTATAGTACAGTATAGTATACTATAGTATAGTGTAGTATAGCATTGTATTGTATTTTATGAAATACTGTTCCTTGAATTATGGTAGGTAACCTTCTCTATAGCCTTAACCACCAGACCAGAATGCCTGCTACTTCTTAGATGATCCTTCACAGGTGATTGATCCGTAAGTAAGGTGAAATCACAATGGCTTCAGCAACAAACAGCTTTGTGACTCTTCCATTGTTGTGAATCTGTTGTTAACGAATCGAGCCAAGATTTCCAATAATAAATGTATTACAGAAGACATCAACACAGTGCACACTAAACAATTCATGGCTAAGCACAAACTTTATTGATTTGTAATTTGTAGTCACACAAAGACGTCCAGCCCGACATTTTTATTCGTGCGTGACAATATGTCAATAAATATGGTCATGGGTCACCGATTCTTACACTCGGTCTGTCTTCAAAGAATAACGAGAAAAACGGTGGAGTATGGCACCACATCACGCAACCAGTGGCTGTCAGGTGTATAAGATTTAATAACAATAAATGTAATGCTTGGTCCAGATTGATAAAGAAGAAAGGAATGTGAAATGGCATCCCAGCATGCACCTGTAATGGTGATTACCTATAGTAATTGTGTCACAGTCTAGAATGTGAGAAAAGAAAGGAATGTGAAATGACATCCCAGAATGCACCTGTAAAGGTGATTATTTATTGTGTATGTCACAGTCTGGAATGTGAGAGAAGATAGAATTGTGAAATGAAATCTCAGCATGCATCTATAATGCGGATGACTTACAGTAATTGTGTCACATTGTCTAGAATGTGAGAGAAGAAAGGAATGTGGGATGACATCCCAGCATGCACCTGTAATGGTGATTACTTATAGTAATTGTGTAAAGTCTAGAATGTGAGAGAAGAAAGGAATGTGAGATGACATCCCAGCATGCACCAGTAATGGTGATTACTTCTAGTGTGTATGTCACAGTCTAGAATGTGAGAGAAGAAAGGAATGTGGGATGACATCCCAGCATGCACCTGTAATGGTGATTACTTATAGTAATTGTGTCGTCTAGAATGTGAGAGAAGAAAGGAATGTGGGATGACATCCCAGCATGCACCTGTAATGGTGATTACTTATAGTAATTGTGTCGTCTAGAATGTGAGAGAAGAAAGGAATGTGGGATGACATCCCAGCATGTACCTGTAATGGTGATTACTTATAGTAATTGTGTCAAGTCTAGAATGTGAGAGAAGAAAGGAATGTGAGATGACATCCCAGCATGCACCAGTAATGGTGATTACTTCTAGTGTGTATGTCACAGTCTAGAATGTGAGAGAAGAAAGGAATGTGGGATGACATCCCAGCATGTACCTGTAATGGTGATTACGATAGTACGTTAGAATGTGAGAGAAGAAAGGAATGTGGGATGACATCCCAGCATGCACCTGTAATGATTACTTATAGTAATCTCTAGAATGTGAAAAGAAAGGAATGTGGGATGACATCCCAGCATGTACCTGTAATGGTGATTACTTAAGTAATTTCTGTCAAGTCTAGAATTACTGACAACATGTGAGATGACCCCAGCTGATTAATGGTGATTACTTCAGTGTGGCACACTGGATGTGAGAGAAGGTGTGGGATGACATCCCAGCATGTACCTGTAATGTCGATAACTTACAGTAACTGTGTCACATAGATATAATCTGAAAAAAGAAAGGAATGCTATCACTCGTAATGTAACTTAAACCTTCTTTTCTTTACTAACACCACTAGAGCCACTGATTTTATTAATCATTGGCCTGGATGTTGAAGCGTCATTTGTCCATAGGCAAGGAATGTTTCATCTTTCCCAAACAGGAGGAGACCGGCCTCGGTGGCGTCATGGTTAGGCCATCGGTCAGCCTGGTAGGTACTGGGTTCGGATCCCAGTCGAGGCATGGGATTTTTAATCCAGATACCGACTCCAAACCCTGAGTGAGTGCTCCACAGGGCTCAATGGGTAGGTGTAAACCACTTGCACCGACCAGTGATCCATAACTGGTTCAACAAAGGCCATGGTTTGTGCTATCCTGCCTGTGGGAAGCGCAAATAAAAGATCCCTTGCTGCTAATCGAAAAGAGTAGCCCATGAAGTGGCGACAGCGGGTTTCCTCTCAAAAACTGTGTGGTCCTTAACCATATGTCTGACGCCATATAACCGTAAATAAAATGTGTTGAGTGCGTCATTAAATAAAACATTTCTTTTTCCTAAACAGGACAGCACATACCACAGCCTTTGATATATCACTATGGGCACATATGCATGAATATGCAGGAGTGCATGCATGTGCGTTTGTTATCTGTATGTGTGTGTGTGTGCATGCATGTGTGTTTGTTATCTATATGTGTGTGTGTGTACATGCATGTGTTTGTTATCTGTGTGTATGTGTGCATGCATGTGTGTTTGTTATCTGAATGTATGTGTGAGTGCATGCATGTGTGTTTTTTATCTGTATGTGTGTGTGTGTGCATGCATGTGTGTTTGTTATCTGTATGTGTGTGTGTGTGCATGCATGTGTGTTTGTTATCTGTATGTGTGTGTGTGTGCATGCATGTGTGTTTGTTATCTGTATGTGTGTGTGTGTGTGCATGCATGTGTGTTTTTTATCTGTATGTGTGTGTGTGTGCATGCATGTGTGTTTGTTATCTGTATGTGTGTGTGTGTGCATGCATGTGTGTGGTCATTATAAATTAAACAAAGTGCAAAAATGTCTTGCCAGCGAATATTCCCATTTTTCAGTTTTATAAATAAATAAAATCATGGTTTCACTTGTCAGCTAGACTGAGTGTATCCTAGCAAATTAATACGAAGCTGACTTTTATTTAAGAGATAATACAGCCCTTAAGAAACAGAACTAGTCACTTGAAACCTGAAAGGCAAAATTTGCATATAAATTACAAACCACTAAGACCGGAAATTGGAAGAGAAAATAAAAAAATAAAACATGGGAATTGAACTTAAATTTGTAGCTGGTTCCTAGCTTAAATTAATTATCAGAAACAGCAAAAAAAAAAAAAAAAATCTGGTCTTACTAGATTCGACTCATGCCCGAGTACTCGAGTACTCGCGTAGACCCTACTTAAAGTGAATATCCTGTGTCTGCCGTCACTGTAACATGATTACGATAGACAGTCTTTTTAATGACAGAAAAAATTAAATATTAAAGACATTTTCTTGCTTAGAATATATATCAGAAACAAGGTCTCTGTTGTCATCCTAATGTGTGTATGGGCAGGACATAGCCCAGTGGTATAGCACTCGCTCGATGCACGGTCGGTCTGAGATCGATCCCGGTCGGTGGGCCCATTGGGCTATTGCTATTTCTCGTTCCAGCCAGTACACCACGACTGGTATATCAAATGCTGTGGTATGTACTACCCTGTCTGTGGGATGGTGCATATAAAGGATCCCTTGCTGCTAATAGAAAAGAGTAGCCCATGAAGTGACAACAGTGGGTTTCCTCTCTCATTATCTGTGTGGTCCTTAACCATATGTCTGACGCCATATAAACATGAATAAAATGTGTTAAGTGCGTTGTTAAATAAAACATTTCTTTCTTTCCTAATGTGTGTAGTAGCTGAAACCAGATGTTACCTTCGAGTAATTTCATACATAAGAAAAAATATATGAAATAAAATGAAAAATGTCTAGATGTAAAGCACTCTCCTGA
Organism: Gigantopelta aegis; assembly: GCF_016097555.1. NCBI lineage: Eukaryota > Metazoa > Mollusca > Gastropoda > Neomphalida > Peltospiridae > Gigantopelta > Gigantopelta aegis. The sequence goes on from NC_054711.1 coordinate 25,238,853, forward strand.
TACACAGTCAGTGTAGGCTCGATCCCTATCAGTGGCCCATTGAGCTATTTTCCATGCCAGCCAGTGCACCACAACTGGTATATCAAAGGCTGTGGTAAGTGCTGTCCTGGGATAGGGGGATAGTGCATATAAATAAATCTCTTGCTGCTAATGGAGAAATGAAGTGGGTTTCCTCTAAGACTATATGTCAGCTAATTACCAAATGTTTGATATCCGATAGATGATGATTACTAAATCAATGTGCTCTAGTGGTGTCTTTAAATAAAACAAACTTTAACTTTAATTTTTCTTTCTCGTTCCAGCCAGTGTACCATGACTGGTATATCAACGGTCATGGTATGTGCTATCTTGTTTGCTAAGTGGAAAATGTAGCGGGTCTCCTCTCTAAGACTTTCAAAAATTACCAAATGTTTGACATCTAATAATTGACAATTATGGTAAACAATCGATATGCTCTAGAGGTGTCGTTAAACAAAACAAACTTTAACTTTAATCGTTCTTTAATCTTTCGGTATACGGGGTGGGGGATTTAGCTCAGTCGGTTGAGTGCTCACTTGAGGTGCTTGCTTCTTTCAGTATATCTCAAAGTGGTGTGTGAGACCACTTCCCATCACCTGGGTCGACATCTGGCTGTCATGGCGAGTCGGTGTTTGATCCGATGATTAATAAATGAATGTGCTCTAGTGATGTCGTTAAACAAAGCAAACTTCAACTTTAACCTGTCTTTCCTTCGGTATATATTAAAGTGGTGTGTGAGACCACCTCTCATCACCTGGGTCGACATCTGGCTGTCATGGCGAGTCGGTGTTTGATCCGATGATTAATAAATGAATGTGCTCTAGTGATGTCGTTAAACAAAGCAAACTTCAACTTTAACCTGTCTTTCCTTCGGTATATATTAAAGTGGTGTGTAAGACCACCTCTCATCACCTGGGTCGACATCTGGCTGTCATGGCGAGTCGGTGTTTGATCCGATGATTAATAAATGAATGTGCTCTAGTGATGTCGTTAAACAAAGCAAACTTCAACTTTAACCTGTCTTTCCTTCGGTATATATTAAAGTGGTGTGTAAGACCACCTCTCATCACCTGGGTCGACATCTGGCTGTCATGGCGAGTCGGTGTTTGATCCGATGATTAATAAATGAATGTGCTCTAGTGATGTCGTTAAACAAAGCAAACTTCAACTTTAACCTGTCTTTCCTTCGGTATATATTAAAGTGGTGTGTCAGACCACCTCTCATCACCTGGGTCGACATCTGGCTGTCATGGCGAGTCGGTGTTTGATCCGATGATTAATAAATGAATGTGCTCTAGTGATGTCGTTAAACAAAGCAAACTTCAACTTTAACCTGTCTTTCCTTCGGTATATATTAAAGTGGTGTGTAAGACCACCTCTCATCACCTGGGTCGACATCTGGCTGTCATGGCGAGTCGGTGTTTGATCCGATGATTAATAAATGAATGTGCTCTAGTGATGTCGTTAAACAAAGCAAACTTCAACTTTAACCTGTCTTTCCTTCGGTATATATTAAAGTGGTGTGTGAGACCACCTCTCATCACCTGGGTCGACATCTGGCTGTCATGGCGAGTCGGTGTTTGATCCGATGATTAATAAATGAATGTGCTCTAGTGATGTCGTTAAACAAAGCAAACTTCAACTTTAACCTGTCTTTCCTTCGGTATATATTAAAGTGGTGTGTGAGACCACCTCTCATCACCTGGGTCGACATCTGGCTGTCATGGCGAGTCGGTGTTTGATCCGATGATTAATAAATGAATGTGCTCTAGTGATGTCGTTAAACAAAGCAAACTTCAACTTTAACCTGTCTTTCCTTCGGTATATATTAAAGTGGTGTGTGAGACCACCTCTCATCACCTGGGTCGACATCTGGCTGTCATGGCGAGTCGGTGTTTGATCCGATGATTAATAAATGAATGTGCTCTAGTGATGTCGTTAAACAAAGCAAACTTCAACTTTAACCTGTCTTTCCTTCGGTATATATTAAAGTGGTGTGTAAGACCACCTCTCATCACCTGGGTCGACATCTGGCTGTCATGGCGAGTCAGTGTTTGATCCGATGATTAATAAATGAATGTGCTCTAGTGATGTCGTTAAACAAAGCAAACTTCAACTTTAACCTGTCTTTCCTTCGGTATATATTAAAGTGGTGTGTAAGACCACCTCTCATCACCTGGGTCGACATCTGGCTGTCATGGCGAGTCGGTGTTTGATCCGATGATTAATAAATGAATGTGCTCTAGTGATGTCGTTAAACAAAGCAAACTTCAACTTTAACCTGTCTTTCCTTCGGTATATATTAAAGTGGTGTGTCAGACCACCTCTCATCACCTGGGTCGACATCTGGCTGTCATGGCGAGTCGGTGTTTGATCCGATGATTAATAAATGAATGTGCTCTAGTGATGTCGTTAAACAAAGCAAACTTCAACTTTAACCTGTCTTTCCTTCGGTATATATTAAAGTGGTGTGTAAGACCACCTCTCATCACCTGGGTCGACATCTGGCTGTCATGGCGAGTCGGTGTTTGATCCGATGATTAATAAATGAATGTGCTCTAGTGATGTCGTTAAACAAAGCAAACTTCAACTTTAACCTGTCTTTCCTTCGGTATATATTAAAGTGGTGTGTGAGACCACCTCTCATCACCTGGGTCGACATCTGGCTGTCATGGCAAGTCGGTGTTTGATCCGATGATTAATAAATGAATGTGCTCTAGTGATGTCGTTAAACAAAGCAAACTTCAACTTTAACCTGTCTTTCCTTCGGTATATATTAAAGTGGTGTGTGAGACCACCTCTCATCACCTGGGTCGACATCTGGCTGTCATGGCGAGTCGGTGTTTGATCCGATGATTAATAAATGAATGTGCTCTAGTGATGTCGTTAAACAAATATATTTTTTTTAACTTTAACCTTTCTTTCTTTCAGTATAATTATCTTAAAAAGTGGTCGACATCTGGCTGTCACGGTGAGTTAGTGTTTGATCTGATGATTAATAAATCAATGTGCTCTAGTGGTGTCATTAAACAAAAAATACCCTTAACTTTAGCCTTTCTTTTCTTTGAGAAATATCTTAAAGTGGTGTGTGAGATACTCTCTCATCACCCTGGTTGACATCTGGCTGGCACGGTGAGTCAGTGTTTGATCCAATGATTAATAAATCAATGTGCTCTAGTGGTGTCATTAAACAAAACAAACTTTAAAAAATTGTCACAATATCCGATGATTAATAAATGAATGTGCTCTAGTGATATCGTTAAACAAAAAATACCCTTTAACTTTAACCTTTCTTTCCTTCGGTATATCTTAAACTTAAAGTGGTGTGTGAGGCCATCTCTCATCACCCTGATCAACATCTGGCTGTCACAGTGAGTTAGTGTTTGATCCGATGATTAATAAATTAATGTGCTCTAGTGGGGTCATTAAACAAAACAAACAAACTTTTTTTCACAATATCAGATGATTAATACATTTAATATGCTCTAGTGGTGTTGTTAAACAAAAAATACCCTTAAACTTTAACCTTTCTTTCCTTCGGTAAACTTGACAAATCAGTGTTTGATTAATGATTAATACTTCAAGGTGCTCTAGTGATGTTGTTAAACAAAACAAAATTGAACTTTAACTATTCTTTCCTTCGGTATATTTTAAAGTGGTGTGTGAGACGATCTCTCATCATCCAAGTCGACATCTGGCTGTCACAGTCAGTGAGTGTTTAATCCGATGATTAATAATTCAATGTGCTCTAGTGGTGTCATTAAACAAAGCAAACTTTTAAAAAGTTCACAATATCCTCTAGTGGTGTTGTTAAACAAAAAAACCCCTTAACTTTAGCCTTTCGCTTCTTCGAGAAATATCTTAAACTTAGAGTGGTGTGTGAGACCCTCTCTCATCACCCTGATCGACATCTGGCTGTCACAGTGAGTCCATGAGTCCGTGTCCGGCTTAACGTTGATGACGATTTATCTGCATTAGATGGCGTTGCACAAGCGTTGTGTCAGGCCACGCGACCGACCTCATACCACGGTGATTACCCAGCAGATCCTTCGTCGACAGCGTTCACAAGATGTAGTAATCCCCCGCTCAACCCCAGATCAAATCAATCTCTTAAAGGGATCCTCATAGCAATAAAGAAGATGCAGACCGCGGAAGTAAAGGGGGAAAAAAAAAAAGACGATGGCCTCTTTCCCCCATGATATCAACCGATCGCAGTTAATTTAATTGCAGTGCAGGTCTTTTGAAGGAAGCTGGGGGGACAAAAAGTTTTTAAGTTGACCTATAAAGATAAAATGAAAAGTTGGCCATTTGCATGCTTCTCAGCTTCAGAAGTGTCGCCAATTTGATTACTGGGATCGGACAGGCATGAAAGATTCAAGCTGTGAACAAAGCATTGCAGACATTGATTCAGTGTTGGTGGGGGTTTTTTTCCTTCATAATTGTCTTCTGACTGGTAGAGTAAGTTAGGCTGCTGGTTTCAATTGATGGACGACGCAAGTCAACACATGCTCTGAGAGTCATTACTCATTACACTGACCTTACAGCTAAGACCCACATTCATAGCTGGTTATCACCATTAGATAAAGTTAAAAGTTAGTTTTGTTTTACAACACCACTAGAGCACATTGATTTATTAATCATCGGCTACTGGATGTCAAACATTTGGTAAGTTTCATCATTAGATACACTGTACATAATGCAGAGATAAAGATATAAGGTTAATGTTATGTTTTGTTTGGTTGTTTAATGACACCACTAGAGCACATTTGCTACAAGATGTAAAACTTTTAGTACACGTAATTCTGACATCTAGTAATCTTTTAAATTAAAAAAATCCCAAAACATTCATATGAAAAAATCTTCAGAGAAAACCTGTTACATTTTCCATTAACAGAAAGGGATCTTTGATATGTACTTTCCCACAGACAGGACAGTACATACCATTGCCTTTGTATACCAGTTAGGGTTGGGATATATGTGAAAAAAAACATATTAGAGAATGGGTCCACTGTGGTGGTTCGATCCTATGATGCAAGCACCTCAGGCGAGCACTCTACTGACTGGCCTAGATCCCGCCCAGAAAGAAAGAAAGAAATGTTTTATTTAACGATGCACTCAACACATTTTGGGTTATATGGCATCAAACATATGGTTAAGGACCACACAGATATTGTGAGAAAAAAACGTCACCACTTCATGGGCTACTCTTTTTTCGATTAGCAGCAAGGGATCTTTTATATGCACCATCCCACAGACAGGATAACACATACCACAGCCTTTGATATACCAGTCGTGGTGCACTGGCTGGAACAAGAAATAGCCCCAATGGGTCCACAGATCCCGCCCAGACTCAGTTGATGTATGACACAAGTCAACACATCTTGTGTGTCCTCACTCATTACCTTGATGGTAGAGCCAAGACCTACATTCAGAGATAGGCAGATGGGTATCATCAGTACATACATTGTACATAATGTGAAGGAAAAAAGAAATAAAGCTGTGGGGTTTTTTTTCTGTTTAACAACACCACTAGAGCTCACTGATCAATTGATAATCAGCTACTGGATGTTAAACATTTGGTAAATCTGACATGTATTCTTTTTTTATTTATTTATTTAAATTTAATTTAATTTTTAAATTTTTTTGATATGATAAAAGTCACGTAGTCATTAGAGGAAACCCGCTACATTTTCCCATTAGCAGCAAGGGATCTTTTATATGCACTTTCCCACAGACAGGACTGCACATACCACAGCCTTTGATATACCAGTTGTGGTAAACTGGCTGGCACAAGAGAAAACAAAATCAGAAAATAGATCCACTGACATATTTCGATCTTGGGGGCAGGATTTAGCTCAGTCGGTTGAGTGCTCGCTTGAGGTGCTTGTGTCGCAGGATCGAACCACCTCAGTGGATCTATTCAGCTGATTGAGTTTTTTCTCATTCCAACCTGTTCACCACAACTGGTCAAAGGCCATGGTATGTGTTTTCCTGTCTGTGGGGAAAGTGCACATAAAAGATCCTTATCTAAATGTGGTAGGTTTCCTCCGAGTCAGAATTACCAAATGTCTGACATCCAGTAGCCGATGATTAATTAATCAATGTGCTCCAGTGGTGTCGTTACACAAAACGATACCACTGCTACCAAAGCACCTCAGGCGAGCTCTCTACCAACTGAGCTAGACCCCCACCCTCTGTAACAGTTAAGCTGAGATTCCTTTTGTCCGGTTGCGTTTGCAGTTCCGTTTAAGACTCCATTTGTGGTTGCGTTTACAATACGTTTTGAGTGAATCCATTTCACGGCAAAGTATGCGTTTATACAGCCTTTTGGCAGAAAGTCATCATGGCGTCAACAATTACCGCATGGCGAAATGGATGAATCGCTCCACGGATGTGATTGAAATAAGCGCATGCGGTTTCCGATAACTAAACGCAAACGGATCGCACTAATGGAATCACTCTCACCTGGAACAAGCTGGTTTGATTAAACAGCACCGCACCGCAAATGGAGCCGCAAACGCAACCGGACAAAAGGAATCTCAACTTTAGGGTCTCCAACAGTACTCGGGTACGGATCGCCTCTTGCAAGACTGGAGTCCGTTAAAAGGACTCGAGTACCCATGTAAGTGATACAATGTAGACCATTAATTTCAGCAGTAACTAATCAGTAATACAAGTTACACAATAATTATATGGTCATGTGCTAGTTTCTCTTTTTAATCTGGCCGTCCGTCCGTCACAATACTGAACCTATCAATTGCTTTCTAAATGCAATACAATGTAATGATTTCACATTCATATTCAGTGCTTGAATCAAGAAAGAAAGAAAGAAATGTTTTATTTAACGACGCACTCAACACATTTATTTACGGTTATATGGTGTCAGACATATGGTTGACCACACAGATTTTGAGAGGAAACCCGCTGTCGCCACTACATGGGCTACTCTTCCGATTGGCAGCAAGGGATCTTTTATTTGCACTTCCCACATGCAGGATAGCACAAACCATGGCCTTTGTTGAACCAGTTATGGAGCACTGGTCGGTGCAAGTGGTTTACACCTACCCATTGAGCCATGCTGAGCACTCACTCAGGGTTTGGAGTCGGTATCTGGATTAAAATCACCATGCCTTGACTGGGATCCGAACCCAGTACCTACCAGCCTGTAGACCGATGGCCTACCATGACGCCACCGAGGCCGGTTGCTTGAATCAAGATGCATAATGCTATCTTACTTTATTCCTTAGTCTGATCATCATCTGGTTTAAGTGTCGGGTACTCAGGGTCTGGGTCGAGTTTGACCGTCAAGTACTCGAGTCCAATATTCTCGACTCGTGGAGGCCCTAGTAACAGTTATATGATAAGAACTAAGTTGACTGAACATGATCGCATTCCTATACTGACCTGTCCTTCCTCCACCATCAACATACACAAGCTTTATGTAAATAGTTAAAAGTTAAAGTGTTTTTGTTAAACGACACCACTAGAGCACATTGATTTATTAATCATCGGCTATTGGGTGTCAGACATTTGGTAATTCGGACATAAATGTATAGTCTAGGAGAGGAAACCTGCTCTATTTTTTCTCTCAGGAAATCAGTGTGCAACGATTCCTAAATCTTTGTTGATTCTGTGGGGGCCAAACTTCTGTTCAGAGCATTTAGCAATTTCGTGACGTCATTTGACTTTGTAATATAATGACAATATTCAGCTCAGTGGATAGGGCACGTTGTCGTTTACGATATTAAATCGGGTCTTTTTCCCGTCCCAACCAGTGACCCGCGACTCTCTAATATTTATTCGTGCTGTGGGATCTTGTATATGCACCACCCCACATATATAGATTTTTCACTGTAGTGATAGTGGAAATAAATGCTAAGGATCTATATGGAGGGAGTGAGATTCTGTGAAATGCACAAAGTGATAAATTTGGTGGATTAACAAATCTGACAGAAAAGGCAAAATCCATTAAAGTCAAATGTTGTGACATTTGGTAACCACACACGGCTTGCTTGCATGGGGTTTGTATTACCAATAGGTAGAAAATGTTAAACCAGGGTGACATTTGGCAACCACACAAGGCTTGCTTGCGTGGCGTTTGTATTACCAATAGGTAGAAAATGTTAAACCAGGGTGACATTTGGCAACCACACACGGCTTGCTTGCGTGGCTTGCTTAGCGTGGGTGACATTTGGTAACCACACAAGGCTTGCTTGCGTGGCGTTTGTATTACCAATAGGTAGAAAATGTTAAACCAGGGTAACATTTGGAACTGGTATCATCTTCATATCCCCCAAGTGTATAACATTATAGGATATTAAAATTATATTTATGAAAATGACTAACTGTTAAGGACACCTCAGCATTTTTACCGGCCTCAGCGGTGCAGTGGTTATGTCATCAGACTACAGGCTGGTAGGTACAGGGTTCACAGCCCGGTACCGGCTCCAACCCAGAGCGAGTTCTCAAGGGCTCAATGGGTAGGTGTAAAGCCACTACACCCTCTTCTCTCTCACTAACCACTAACCAACTAACAACTAACCCACTGGACAGACAGCCCAGATAGTTGAAGTGTGTGCCCAGAACAGCGTGCTTGAACCTTAATTGGATATAAGCACGAAAATAAGTTGAAATGAAATGAAAGTTTTCCATTTGTTGGAATAAAGTTTATTCCCCAGTAAAAAAACAAAACAAAACCCCCAAACATTTCAAACAATATGACTCAATAAATGTAATATTAGAAACATACACATTCAAACAATAGGACTCAATAAATGTAATATTAGAAGCGTACATTCAAACAATATGACTCAATAAATGTAATATCAGAAGCGTACACATTCAAACAATATGACTCAATAAATGTAATATCAGAAGCGTACACATTCAAACAATATGACTCAATAAATGTAATATCAGAAGCGTACACATTCAAACAATATGACTCAATAAATGTAATATCAGAAGCGTACACATTCAAACAATATGACTCAATAAATGTAATATCAGAAGCGTACACATTCAAACAATATGACTCAATAAATGTAATATCAGAAACGTACACATTCAAACAATATGACTCAATAAATGTAATATCAGAAGCGTACACATTCAAACAATAGGACTCAATAAATGTAATATCAGAAGCGTACACATTCAAACAATAGGACTCAATAAATGTAATATCAGAAACATACACATTCAAACAATATGACTCAATAAATGTAATATTAGAAATGTACACACGTTCAAATTTTTTGCAGTTTTAACCTTCCAAATTAAAAAGTGATCACACCCTATTATTTCAAGTAACAAAAAACAAAACAAAAATACTACACTAAATAGTATTAGTTATAATATACACCAGGATTTAAAGGTCACATTTCGTAAACCACGTGTCCCTGACATAGAAAACAATCTACTTGAAGGAAGGAAAAGGCAATGTTTTATTTAATGACGCACTCAACACATTTTATTTACAGTTACAAATGTATATGGCATCAGACATATGGTTAAGGACCACATAGACATTGGGACTGGACACTCGCTGTCACCACTTCATGGGCTACTCTTTTTGAATAGCAGCAAGGGATCTTTTATATGCACCATCCCATAGACAGGATAACACATACCACAGCCTTTGATATATATATATATATATTTCTTGTTAGAGCCAGTGCACCACAACATATATATATATATATATATATAAGTAGATTGCTGCCGGTGGGCTCATTGGGCTATTTCTTGTTCGTATATATATATATATGTCGTAGTGCACTGGCTCTAACAAGAAATAGCCCAATGAGCCCACCGGCAGAAATCTACTTGAAACACAATACATGTACCATATGCTCCCAAAGTAAAAAAAACAATCTACATTGTGTACAGGAAAATTACATTTGTAAAACAATATACCAGTACTTGAAACATGTCTTTAATAAATCATGTGTTTCCAAGGTAGAAAACAATTTACCTGAACCCTTAAAATACAGCATTTGTTTGACTGAGATAGACAATCATTTATCCCTGAAACCCTGTAAGGCACTATATGCTCTCTCCCATGAAAGACTCTTTTTTTTCTCTCTTCTACTTATCTCTACTTAATCCTGGTTACCATTGATTCTCATTGTAATAGTTTTTTTCTACGTACCACTCTTGTTTTTCATTTCTCGACAAGCCAGTAGGAAATGAGTAAATACATTTAACTGGTCGAGTAATTGACCAGGTACGAAAACAACATGGTCGAGATATTTAATTAATAAAGATTAATAACGAAAACATAGATTTCTGTGACGGGTGGGTGGCTTGTTGTTCATATAAAGAAAATAGCTTTTATCTTGGTCTTTAGTTCTGGGAAAATGTATCTGGGGGAATATGGATGTGCCCATAACAGGCAGGCTTGAATGTTTGATGGATGCAAAATCAGGTCAAAGGGAAAGGAAAGGAATGTTTGTTTAATGGCACCTCAGCTTATTTTACACTACAACTGTTCACTGTCTACATGGTATATTGTTATGAGAGAGAGAAAAGACACAGAGAGACAGAGAGAGAGAGAGAGAGAGAGAGAGAGAGAGAGAGAGAGAGAGAGAGAGAGGGAGGGAGGGAGGGAGGGAGGGAGGGAGGGAGGGAGGGAGGGAGAGAGAGACAGAGAGAAAGACAAAGAGAGAGAGAGAGAGAGAAAGAGAGAGAGAGAGAGAGAGAGAGAGAGACAGACAGAGACAGAGAAAAGAGAGAGACACAGGAGAGAGGGAACAAAAAGCAGCAATGCATCTTTAATATACACATTCCTACAGACAGAACGGCCTTTGATGTATCAGTTATGGAATATTGTGCTTTGAATGGAAAAAGAAAACTGCCGTAAAGATATTACGTTAGTGTACTCCACAAGTGGTGAAACAAAGGCTGTGGTATGTACTATCCTGTCTGTGGGATGGTGCATATAAAAGATCCCTTGCTGCTAATCGAAAAGAGTAGCCCATGAAGTGGCGACAGTGGGTTTCCGCTCTCAATATCTGTGTGGTTCATAACCATATGCCTGACGCCATATAACCGTAAATAAAATGTTTTGAGTGCGTCGTTAAATAAAACATTTCCTTCCTTCTGCCCCTGATCATTATGATTAAACATACATGTATACATAAAACACACCGACACACGTGTGCACAGACACAGAGACACACAGACACAGAGACACACAGACACAGAGACACACACAGACACAGAGACACAGAGACACACACAGACACAGAGACACACAGACACACGTGTGCACAGACACAGAGACACACAGACACAGACACACAGACACAGAGACACACAGACACACAGACACACAAAACAAACCCACACACGTGTGCACAGACACAAAGACACACAGACACACATAAAACAAACCCACACACGTGTGCACAGACACAGAGACACACAGACACACATAAAACACACCAACACACGTGTGCACAGACACAGAGACACACATAAAACAAACCCACACACGTGTGCACAGACACAGAGACACACAGACACACATAAAACACACTGACACACGTGTGCACAGACACAGAGACACACAGACACAGAGACACACAGACACACAGACACACAGACACACAGACACACATAAAATAAACCCACACACGTGTGCACAGACACACATAAAACAAACCCACACATGTGTGCACAGACACAGAGACACACAGACACACATAAAACACACCGACACACATGTGCACAGACACAGAGACACACATAAAACAAACCCACACACGTGTGCACAGACACAGAGACACACAGACACACATAAAACACACCGACACACGTGTGCACAGACAGAGACACACAGACACAGAGACACACAGACACACATAAAATAAACCCACACACGTGTGCACAGACACAGACACACAGACACACATAAAACACATCGACACACCTGTGCACAGACACAGAGACACACATAAAACACACCGACACACGTATGCACAGACACAGAGACACACAGACACACATAAAACAAACCCACACACGTGTGCACAGACACAGACACACAGACACACATAAAACACACCGACACACGTGTGCACAGACACAGACACAGAGACACACATAAAACACACCCACACAGAGCTAGGGAATGAAAAAGCCAGCTGTAGTTGATGTATTCTGACAATCTGTGGAGGAGATGCCTCATTACTTTTGTTCAAAACAGATCATTACCCAGCATTCCCTGGAACTGGGACAAACAATGGTGATGATCATCGGAGCTCATCTTACATACCATACGGTGCTCACATACACAGATATCCATTAGAAACGCATCACCTCCTTGTGGAACAATACATATTTGTTAATTAGGCCTAAAAACAAAAACAAAATGGATTGTTTTTTTCAAAATCTGACACTACTTATAAAAAAAGGGCAGACCTGAATTTTGAAAAACAAATTTGTTTATTTTCTTTATTAATACTAGGTATTATATTTATTATTATTAAAATATATATATATTCTTAAAAAAACAGTAGGGGAACTCTAATAACAATTTACAATTGCCAAAATTGTAAGGTATATTAGCTGTGGGGAATGGTTATATGATAATAGTGAATTAATTGGGCATACATTACAACCAGTAGTTCAGTATTACAGTAGGTTTTATGACCACCAAATTAAGATCTTGAAGGACGATTGGGGTCAGAAGTGAAATTTGAAAGTTGACATTTTGTTTATCCGTAAATCTCAAATTCAAACAATAAAAATTACTAAAAACAAAACAATAACAACTGTATGGTCAACAAAATGAAAAAGACTGACAGAAATAACGTCCCACAGTGATTAATCGACCTTCCTGGAAATTGTCAAAATCGAGAATGACACCCCACGCATGTGTACGGGGCAAACGTGATGAACGTGCAAACTATGGAATGTGTTTCGGTGTGTTGATAAACAGACCTGAACATTTTTTACCAGGATGTCTGTGGTCAAAACGTATGTTTTAATATTTCAGGTTCCCCTCCTTTTTTTGAAGAGTATATATTTTATTAATATGTGGGTGGCGTCGTGGCAGGCCATCGGTCTACAGGCTGGTAGGTACTGGGTTCGGATTCCAGTCGAGGCATGGGATTTTTCATCCAGATACCGACTCCAAACCCTGAGTGAGTGTTCCGCAAGGCTCAATGGGTAGGTGTAAACCACTTGCACCAACCAGTGATCCATAACTGGTTCAACAAAGGCCATGGTTTGTGCTATCCTGCCTGTGGGAAGCGCAAATAAAAGATCCCTTGCTGCCAATCGGAAGAGAAGCCCATGTAGTGGCGACAGTGGGTTTCCTCTCAAAATCTGTGTGGTCCTGAACCATATGCCTGACGCCATATAACCGTAAATAAAATGTGTTGAGTGCGTCGTTAAATAAAACACTTCTTTCTATTTATTATCCACATAGTTCAAGATATTCAGGGAAATATAACCAGTATGACCCACGTGTGTCATAATGATTTCACGTGCACGGCGAATGACGTAATTTTGTAAAGTGATATCATAACTTAATGCGGCTTCTCCAGTGTAAACACTTATCAAAATTACGTGGTTTTGTGGTCTCTCTTTAGTTACTTTTGAAACATTTTGACATGGTCCTAGATCGTTATTCATGAAAATAAAATTTAGAACAATGTGGATAATAAAAAAATTATTACACATGTGTATGAATCGTACTGATTTTACGAAACTCATGTCAGGATTCATATATTACTCTCACTCTCGCTTGGGTAATAAAAAAATCCTGACACTCATTTCATAAAATCAGTTTGACACAAGCTTGTATAATAATCTCTATATCTTATTGCAGTAAAATATTTCATTTTTTTTTACTCAAAATGACATAAATGGATATATCATGTTTTGCAAATGAGCTCTCCAAATGCTTTTCAGTTGTAGCTTTTCATTCCCGATTAATATTTGACAATCAAAGATTGCTGCCCACTGCACAGAATGAATAGTTAGCATATCACTGGACACTGATGAAATGGGGGGGAAACCAGAATGCACAGAAGATGTCTGATTCTGTCAGTCACTGCACGTTGTAGCTGAGAAGTGTAAAAGTTAAAGTTTAGATCTCATTGATTTATTAATCATCAGCTATTGGATGTCAGACAGTCTTCAGGGCAACTCAGCCAGTTTTCCATTAGCAGCAGCGAAATTTTTTATATGCATTTTTCCAGCAGACAGAAAAAGTTAAAAGTTTGTTATGTTTAACACATTGATTTTTTAATCATCGGATGTCAAACATGTCGTAAAATTTGACATATAATCTCAGAGGAAACCCACTACATTTGTTTTCCATTAGTAGCAAGGGATCTTTTATATGCACCATCCCACAGACAGGATAGCACATACCACAGCCTTTGATATACCATTCATGTCCGATTCCATATAATGGTAAATAAAATGTGTTGAGTGTGTTGTTAAATAAAAAATTTCCTTCCTTCCTTATACAGTGAAAAACTGGATTCTAATTCCATTATTTAGAATACATTTTAGGATATTGTGAAAAAAAAGGAACTGTACAGTATGAGATACACCTACAAAATCAACCAACCACCCATAGTTGGTTTCTTAACACGATGACTGCCGTAAACAAAATGGCGGCTGGTTCATTTTGCCAAGTCATATAAAGATATGCATTTCCTTTATTTACCCATAAATGTTATTTCTAAGTTATTTTATGCATATTACTTAGTACGTTTATGGAAGAGCATGTGACACAAAATTACACATAATTTATTTGGTATGCCAAGTTTGAGTCGTAGTCTGGCAACATTATGCAATCACTGTATTGTATTTGCCAGCTACGAGTCATGTGCCTCCCAGATTTTATTGCGTCATTGGTTTTTGTTACATAATTTTGATACTCAGTACTTGCTACTTTTTCCAAAATGGCAACTAGAAACCTTTCTGTTGAGCAAGTTGCCACTCTGATGATGGAAACAGATCAGGAAAGTGATGATCCTGATATGGATATCAGTGATACTGATTCATTAGATCTTGATACTAATTGGAGCAGTGAAGAAGGTGATACAATGATTTCATCAGACTCATATATTTCAAGTGACGATGGGGTACAACAGGAAACACGTGTTAGGTCTAGATTTCGTGGTGTTCGTACTCGAGGACCTCGTGGTTGTGGAACTCCTGGAAGAGGTGATGGCCGTGGTGGGCGTGGTGCAGTTACACCAGCTAGAGGTCGAAGTGTACGACATCGTGGTCAAGGTAGAGCTGCGATTTTGTTTGATAGACAAGCAGTTTCCAGACCAGCACCAGGTACGGGACGGAATGGAGCAGGTGGGCATGGAAATTGTGCTGTCCCAATGCATACATGGTCAGATGTTGCCCAAGATCCACCGGACTTTGCTTTCACTAAAAACTCTGGTCTTAGAATGGACTTACAGGATACATCGCCCGGTGCATATTTTGATTTATTTCTGACACCACAGTTGATAGATAAAATGGTTACAGAAACAAATCGATATGCTGCAGCGGAAATAAACAAGCAACGTCCTTTAAGAAGAGAATCACGTTTGAAATCTTGGAAGGACACAAGATGCTAAGGAAATGACAGTTCATTGCATTGTTGCTTCACATGGGTCCAAAAAACTTGCCTATTATACAACACTACTGGAGTACTGATGTTCTATACAGTTCACCATTTTTTGGTGGTGTCATGAGCCGCAACCGTTTCCAACTACTTTTGTGTTTCTGGCATTTTGCAGACAATGATCAACATAATGACGATTGCTTGTTCAAGATACGCACTGTTCTAGCTGGATCATTTCAACGATGTCATGCCGGCTATTTACTATCCAGGGAAGGATATCTCTAGTGATAAGTTGATGGTACTTTGTTGTGGCAGATTGCTGTTTCGCCAGTATATCAAGAATAAACATAAATATGGAATCAAACTCTATGAACTGTCCGAGCCTCGAGCACTGTTCTGAAGATTCGGGTATACAGTGGCGTCCACCTAACTGATGACGGCTATGGTCAAGCTGCTGCAACTGTTCTAGACCTCTTGGACGGCTACCTAGACAAAGGCCATGTGGTGTACACAGATAATTATTACAATTCTGTGAGTCTGGTGAAGAAGATGACAAACTGATCAACCTATCTTTGTGGAACTCTGCGATTTGACAGAAAAGAAAATCCAAAAGATTTGATCATACAAAAGTTGAAGAAGGGGGAACATGTTTGGAAGCGGTCTGAATCAGTGGTAGTTTGCAAATGGAAAGACAAACACGAAGTTCTTACAATCAGCAACATGCATCGAATTGAGATGGTTGATGTTGGAAATCGGAATGACAAGCTGTCAAGAAAGCGGAACACAGTCCGAGATTACAACAATGGCATGGCGGAGTAGACAGGTCAGATCAAATGCTGTCTTACTACTCGGCGCTGTGCAAGACAATCCGTTGGTATAAGAAGATTGTCCTGCATATCCTAGGAGTGTTTCTTCTAAATGCCCACATCCTGTACAACACAAACAACAGAGAGCAGATGAAGCTATTAAAATTTCGTGACCTGGTCACAATTCACCTGCTTGGTGATGTCTATGAGAAATTACGTGACCACGGCCCAGCACGTTCCCAGGCTCCAGTAAATGAGACATTCCATTACCTTGCACCACTGCCTCCCACAGAGAAGAAAGAGCGACCTACCAAGCCTTACCGAGTGTGCACAAAGGCCGGTACGAGATGGGAATCCCGTTACATCTGTGAAGTCTGCCCCGGGAAGCCAGTTCTTTGTGTGGGAAAATGTCTCAAAGTTCATCACGTCAGAATAATGGACATACCAATTCACAGACAATAAACCCACATTTATTAATAGTTCAAACATAGACACATTATACATAGCAAAACGTTTTTTTCTTTTGATCGCTGTGTTATAGTTTTGACTTTCATCGATGAAGACAATCATCAATTCATCACTTACATGAATGTTTCAAACATAGTCCAAATTGCTCTGAAACATTAGGAATAAATCTGTTCCTGTATTTATGTTGATTTTTAACATTATAACTATAAATGATTTAGTCAGAGAGATATGTGTCAAGATATTTCCATTATGAAATGCTGCGACTTGTGTTCACAATCAAAATCATTCAAACATTAATCAATAAATAATTTCATTGATTATTACATCAATTTGTTATTAGTCATTGCCAGAAAGGTTACTAATTGTGTTATCGCCATTGCTGACAACTTTGATTTAATACGACACAGCACTGGTTTTACTACGAGTAAACTCGTAGTGGCAAAATCTGGTGCGCTCAGCATACGAATATACTCGTGGGCGGCAGTCAACGTGTTACAGTTATTCAGAAGAACACACCAATACAGCAGTAGTTACCTAAGAGTAAACCGGCCTCGGTGGCGCAGTGGTTGAGCCATCGGACTACAGGCTGGTAGGTATAGGGTTCGCAGCCCGGTACCGGCTCCAACCCAGAGCGAGTTCTTAAGGGTTCAATGGGTAGGTGTAAGGCCACTACAACCTCTTCTCTCTCACTAACCACTAACAAACTAACAACTAACCCACTGTCCTGGACAGACAGCCCAGATAGCTGAGGTGTGTGCCCAGGACAGCGTGCTTAAACCTTAATTGGATATAAGCACGAAAATAAGTTGAAATCGATCAATCTAAGAGTAAGACCCTCAACTGTAGAATAGAATAGAACAGATGTTCAACGACATCCCAGCACAAAAAGTACATCATCTGTTGGGTGTCAAAACTACTCAACTGTAGATTTATCAATTACTTATAGCATTGAATTTATGATGCCTATTTTTTTCTTAAACACAGGTGTTTAAGCATTGTATATGTATGTAATGACACATGTGTAATGAATGAATGAATGAATGAATGAATGGTTAATGACACCCCAGCACAAAAATACATGTTATTGGCTATTGGGTGTCAAAAAAGGTTACACATGTGTATGACAAAAACAGACTTTGTAAATTCGGTGTCCTCCCATTTTGCCTACAACTCAGTTTGCCTACAACCCAGTTTGCCTACACTCAGTATGAAAAGATGCCATCCCCAGTTAAAAGTGGGACATTCCATGTATGGTCCCTATGTATAAAAATAACATGACAAAATAATATGACAAACACATATTTTATTATAAAAATTATTATTACCCAACAAAAACAATTAAAATATTAAAATGACCTCACAAATATTAAACAAATATTATGTACAAAGTTTAACTTTAATTCTATATCAAAGAATCATGAAGGCCATTTCACTTTGATCACTTATTAAAGATCACAGTATGGGATTTTTTTTTACTAATACTAATCACCATAAAGAGCATGAAATCACTTTTGCGCAACTAAGCCCCAATTACATTACTTATGTTCATTATAATCTTAATTGTTTATGTAATAAATATTTTTATACTGGTTTGAGACACAAAATAATAGGGATTGTCCCACTATGAACTGGGGATGTAACTTATTCACACTGTAGGCAAACTGAGTGTAGGCATACTGGGTTGTAGGCAACATGGGTGTAGGCAAAGTGGGTTGTAGGCAGAATGGGAGTGAACCGTAAACTCGACCCATACACCTTACAAATCACTACTGATAATCAGTGAAATAGAGTGGACTTTACACTGGGCTCTAGAAGGAAGGAAGGAAATGTTTTATTTAACAACGCACTCAACACATTTTATTTACAGTTATATGATGTCAGACATATCTGTTGAGGACCACACAGATATTGAGGAGGAAACCTGCTGTCGCCACTTCATGGGCTACTCTTTTTGACTAGCACCAAGAGATCTTTTATATGCACCATCCCATAGACAGGATAGCACATACCATAGCCTTTGATGTACCAGTCGTGGTGCACTGGCTGGAGCGAGAAATAGCCCAATGGGCCCACTGACTGGGATCGATCCCAAACCGACCGCACATCAAGTGAGCGCTTTACCACTAGGCTACGTCCCACCCCATGTATGAAATTGAATATTGGTATATGGGTGGGTTGGTATGTAGGTACGTACGTGGGTGGATCGATGAATGTTACCACTAGGCTACGTCTCACCCCTGGACACTGGTGACACTATACATACAGGCAAATGCAGGTGTAGGGGTTGGGGGGGGGGGGGGGGGGGGTGATGAGGGTGGAGGACAGTTATATATTAAATTGTCTTTCAACTGGGTAGGAGGGTATTGTTGCAGTGTGTAATATTTAGTGTTATAGAGAAGACAGTTCTCCACCCCCAACGTTTCCGATGGCAACATATGTAACTCTTCACAACCAATTGACAAATGTAATTAAAGAACTAAATCTTTACACTGAAAAAGAAAACCACACACAAAAAAAAACCCTTGAGACTAAATGAATGTCATAAATTCTCTGAAATGTTTTTACCCTTGTAACCCTTTGGAGACAGTGACAACCACAGCTCTAGCACTATCAATTTGTTAGCGGCAATCTTTGCCCAATTATTCAGACCGTGAGTGATCTTCCTGTATCCATTAGCATGAGGCATCCCAGTGCTTTCATTGAAGGAAAAGTCAATACCTGCTATCAGCCAGCTTTCCAATGGGGAATAGCCAACAATAAGCCATTTATGGAATGTCAGCTAATTTGGCTGCAATATGCGATATGTAAAAATCATTTAGCAAGTACACATTTGCAGGTTCCATTGGAGGATCCGACGACCGGTTCTTTATAATGATACAAGTCAAGAGTTCATCAGCTCGGAACCAGTCTATAAGCAGGCAAATGAGCAGTGATTGGTCGCAATGCTTTGTGATTAATTATAGGAGCTCTTCCATACAATGACTGATTGTGAGTTTTGTAAAGATTTTCGCAACAGATGAAACCGCCGCCGATAATTCCATAGGTCACTGTCTATGGCAGGATGTACAATTAATGATACATTAATGATAACATATTTACTACTCCAATTGAGAATTGTCCATTGTTTTCTTTTTCGATTAAAAGGTAAGGACCAAACAGAAGGAAAAAAGAATGTGCGGGTGATATATGTGTACAGAGAATTAATACTACACAGGTTGCCGTTAGGTAGATTTATAACATGTATCTTACGAGTTGTTCCAGAATATATATCTAATTAACAAAAGAGAGTTGAATATATTTTTAAGCAAAAGGTTGTCAGATATAAATGGTGTTTAATTAAGTGTAGTATTCTTTCTTCTACATCGGCCTCGGTGGCGTGGTTAGGCCATCGGTCAACAGGCTGGTAGGCTGGTAGGGATTTTTAATCCAGATACTGACTCCAAACCGTGAGTGAGTGCTCCGCAAGGCTCAATGGGTAGGTGTAAACCACTTGCACCGACCAGTGGTCCATAACTGGTTCAACAAAGGCATGGTTTGTGCTATCCTGCCTGTGGGAAGCACAAATAAAAGATCCCTTGCTGCTAATCGGAAAGAGTAGCTCATGTAGTGGCGACAGCGGGTTTCCTCTCAAAATCTGTTATGGTCCTTAACCATATGTCTGACGCCATATAACCGTAAATAAAATGTGTTGAGTGCATCGTTAAATAAAACATTTCTTTCTTTCTTCTACATACATATGCTCTCTGTCTCTCTCTCTTTCACACACTTTTTTTTCCTTTCTTTCTTTCTTTCTCTCTCTCTCTCCATCCCTACATCTCTTACTGTTTCTTTCTCTCTCTTTCCCTTTTTTTTGTTTCTCTCCCCTTCTGTCTCTTTTAATTTATTTGTTTCTCTCTCACTCTCTTTCTTTCTGCCTCTTTCTGTTTCTAACCCCTCCCCTCCCTCCCTCATTTCATTTCAACTTCTTTTCATCCAATTAAGGTTCAAGCATGCTGTCCTGGGCACACATCTCAGCTATCTGAGCTGTCTGTCTGGAACTGTGGGTTAGTGGTTATAGTGAGAGAGAAGAGGGTGTAGAAGTCTTAATTACACCTACCTATTGAATCATTAAACCTCATTCTGCATTGGAACTGGTACCGGGCTGTGAACCCAATACCTACCAGCCTTATGTCCAATGGCTTAACCACGACATTACCAAGGCTGGTACCGGGCTGCGAACCCAATACCTACCAGCCTTATGTCCGATGGCATAACAACGACATTACCGAGGCTGGTACCGGGCTGTGAACCCAATACCTACCAGCCTTATGTCCGATGGCATAACAACGACATTACCGAGGCTGGTACCGGGCTGTGAACCCAATACCTACCAGCCTTATGTCCGATGGCATAACAACGACATTACCGAGGCTGGTACCGGGCTGCGAACCCAATACCTACCAGCCTTATGTCCAATGGCTTAACGACGACATTACCGAGGCTGGTACCGGGCTGCGAACCCAATACCTACCAGCCTTATGTCCAATGGCTTAACCACGACATTACCAAGGCTGGTACCGGGCTGCGAACCCAATACCTACCAGCCTTATGGCCGATGGCTTAACCACGACATTACCGAGGCTGGTACCGGGCTGCGAACCCAATACCTACCAGCCTTATGGCCGATGGCTTAACCACGACATTACCAAGGCCGGTACCGGGCTGTGAACCCAATACCTACCAGCCTTATGTCCAATGGCTTAACAACGACATTACCGAGGCTGGTACCGGGCTGCGAACCCAATACCTACCAGCCTTATGTCCGATGGCATAACAACGACATTACCGAGGCTGGTACCGGGCTGCAAACCCAATACCTACCAGCCTTATGTCCGATGGCTTAACAACGACATTACCGAGGCTGGTACCGGGCTGCGAACCCAATACCTACCAGCCTTATGGCCGATGGCTTAACCACGACATTAACAAGGCTGGTACCGGGCTGCAAACCCAATACCTACCAGCCTTATGTCCGATGGCATAACGACGACATTACCGAGGCTGGTACCGGGCTGCGAACCCAATACCTACCAGCCTTATGTCCGATGGCTTAACCATGACATTACGGAGGTCAGTAAAAGTATTGAATTGTCCGTAACAAAAAGATTTGTTTTCTCTCTTTTTCATACATTATTTCATGTGTTATCATTACCGTAAAGGCATATTGTCACATGATCTAACAAAGTATTACTTGAAAAAATATATATATTTGATTTGTCCATAAATGTACTTTATTCAACCATCTACGTAACCACCATACTCTACTTATTAATGATATTTTGTAAAAGTAGTTGAATTATGGCAATGGTCCATAATTCAAAAACTAACATTGCTGAGAGGGTTGACATGGATTTCACTCCATCATGGTGTAGTTGAAGTGATGCAATAGCTAGGTTTGGTCTGTAAACATTCATGTAATTTTTTTTTTTTTTTTTTTTTTTTTTTAGAGAAATAAGGTCCTTAAATCTGTGACAGTATGCCTTTAAACAGTATGCCTTTAAAGTTACATACAGCAGCATACTGCTGGCTGATTAAACAGTCTGGTCTATTTAGTTAAACATTACTGTCATTCAAGTACTCAGCAGGACGGATTTTCTTCGTGAATATAAGAGGATTATATTAAGAAATTCCGTCTATTCGATAACATATGTATGACATGGAGAAGCTAAAAAAGAATAATAATAAAAAAAATAAGGCAAAACATTATAAATAAATAAATTTAAATAAATAAATAAGGTCATTCCCTCCCACCCCCTCCCCGTGTTCAGTGAGCGACGCTAATTTTCGCGAACTATTTAACTAATTCTCTACACAGTAATCTTCTCTGTGTTCAGTGGCAGCAAGTGACGCTAACGTTCGCAAACTATTTAATTGGTCCCCGATAAGGTCATTTTCCCCGTGTTTAGTGGCAAATGTCTGCTGCAACCGACGCTAACTATTTAATTGGTCCCCGATAAGGTCATTTTCCCTGTGTTTAGTGGCAAATGTCTGCTGCAACCGACGCTAATGTTTGTGAACTATTTAATTGGTCCCCGATAAGGTCATTTTCCCCGTGTTTAGTGGCAAATGTCTGCTGCAACCGACGCTAACGTTCGTGAACTATTTAACTGGTCCCCGATAAGGTCATTTTCCCCGTGTTTAGTGGCAAATGTCTGCTGCAACCGACGCTAACTATTTAATTGGTCCCCGTTAAGGTCATTTTCCCCGTGTTTAGTGGCAAATGTCTGCTGCAACCGACGCTAACGTTCGTGAACTATTTAACTGGTCCCCGATAAGGTCATTTTCCCCGTGTTTAGTGGCAAATGTCTGCTGCAACCGACGCTAACTATTTAATTGGTCCCTGATAAGGTCATTTTCCCCGTGTTTAGTGGCAAATGTCTGCTGCAACCGACGCTAATGTTCGTGAACTATTTAATTGGTCCCCGATAAGGTCATTTTCCCCGTGTTTAGTGGCAAATGTCTGCTGCAACCGACGCTAACGTTCGTGAACTATTTTACTGGTCCCCGATAAGGTCATTTTCCCCGTGTTTAGAGGCAGCAAGTGACGCTAACATTCGCAATCTGTTTAACTGGTCCCCGACGTGGTCATTTGGTTTAACATCAAGTGCATAACCCAGTCTTGTGAACAATTTTTCTCTTTTTTTTTGCTTGGTCTGGCTGAACTCACCCTTGGTTTTAAAAGCAAACCTTACGAGCAAGACCTTTGAAAGCACAATCCCTAGGGGGTGATAGCGCCAGACGTTTTAAGACAGCGATGTAGATAATATTATGTCCAGCTTATGGCCAGTAATAACGTGGTAATGGCTTTAGCAGGTTTGCTACGTCGCTGTCATATCGTATATTAATACCGACCGGAATATCAAAGGAAAGAAGCGGACAGATACCACTCTCTTGTGGTTCTTCGCCATCAAACACATGCCATTCCCAATCTATTTAAAAATAATGTCTTTTTCTCTGCTTTCCTATGACCACTTCGAATCACACTCAGCTCTGTTAAATGTCCTGCCGGTTCATCCTTCCACAGTGCTCACCTCATTTAAACACAGGATTCAGGGACAGATGCTGGGTACTTCTACGGAGGAGAGCAATGCTTAAAATGGGCACCTACAGCAGTGGATGATCCAAAAAAATCCGATGGGGGGGGGGGGGGGGGGGACCACGGGTAATGACATGTTCCTGAAGGGATTTCTCGGATTTTCCAACATAAACATTTTTTTTTTTAAATAAATAAAAATATAACTGTCCCAAAATTTAGTGGGGGGTGGGTAGCAGTGGATGATCCAAAACATCCATTGGGGGGGGGGGGGGGGACATGTTCCTCAAGGGATTCCAGAGATTCTCCAATATATAAAATAAAAAATTAAAAAAACAAAAAAAACAAAACAAATATAACTGTTACAAAATTTAGTGTGGTGGGGTGGGTCCCTGGGCACCCTCAAATTAGATAGCCACTGTACAGTATCCGTTATCAGTTCTGAATTGTTCTGACCACTTCGCCTCGTTTTTGATGTACGTGCACCGGTGATTGCCTTCTTTGTACTTACCCAATACCACACTTCACAATGATCTTTTTTGCACTCCTGTCGACTACTGTACACACTGTGCTAAATATTCTGTTTAAAGACGAGTTCTATAAATACAACCGTAATGGAGGTAGCCAGCTTTGTCAGTTAACATCTAAGTGGTCGTTAATATAGCCTTGGCTAATGAGAGCTGTCGTGGGTTTTGTTTGGGGCTTCTTTCTTCTTCTTTTTTTGGGGGGGGGGGGGGGGTCTTAGTATAAAGTCACCACAATCTATCTAAACTTTCCCATGTTATAAAGCATGGGTTCGATCTAGTTTAAGTAATTTTCAGCTCCTCGTAGCTTGTGAATTTATATGGTTATCCATATGGTAATGTCTTAAATGGTTTCTCATAATCTTAGTTAGGGAAGCAATTAATCACTCACCTAATTTCTGTTTTCCAAGTCAACTCTCTCTCGTTCAGACGGATCCGGCTTCTCAAGATCTGTATTTCAGCACAGCACTACACCGTCAACGTCTATCGACTGTCAATCTAGGGGTTTTCTTGACGGGATGCAACCCATCTCGTCCCTTGAAGCTGTGCACCCAAACAGCCTTAACGAGGCCACACGCGTGGACATATCGATCGGACTTTAAACTTTTAGATCTGCGTTCAAATGTTTATGTCGAAATTACTTCTTTTTTTTAAAAATATTATTAAATAGTCCGATCCTCTCTTCTTTCTCTTATTTAATTTTGGACTGTCCTTCTAAAATGCTCCAAATTATATAAATATTCGGCCGAGCAGTCAATTCTTTTTATTTTTGGCTTGTAATCTTTTTATTTTTTTTATTTATTCTATTAACTTTTTTACTAATTGCTATTTTCAAAATTCTGCCCATTTTCAACCACACCCCCCCCCCCCCCCCCCCTCCATCCCAAGTCAGGCCACCGATCTTATCGGAGGTCGGACTCGGGATGGGCGTGTTCGAAACCCTAGTGGTATATGGGCACGTTAAACTAGTTATCATCATCATCATCATCATCATCCAAGTCAAGGTCTGATATAAACCATAACACATTCAACAGATTTGGTTAAATCTGCCTGGCTTTTTTAAAAGCATTATCCCGGAAACCTGACCTGCATGCAAGCATATTAGGCCTACATTAATGCATTACATAAAATCTTTAAAACAAATTTAAATCATTGTTGCAGCCCACCAGTCAAAAATAAATATTTTAACAATTCCCTAAGTAGTTCATTTGTAAAATAGCTGGATGTAGCTAAAAAATATATATAAAAAATCTCTCTTTTCTTTCTTTTTATTTACATCCGATGCAAAACTTCGTAGTTTCCCTATGTAATCAATAGCATAATGGGTGAATATTATTTTAGTGTCTTTTTGCATATAACTAATATCTCTTGTCCAACATTTCCACACAGAATGGATGAAAACGAAAACTGTGCAATTATCAGCAAAGTGCATGTTGCTAGCATTTTAAAGTAAATTGATTGTATTGACGTTCTATAAATTAGTATAATGGAAACAGACGACAAACGATATACCGTTCAGTACCACCAGACGACGTACAGTGCCGCGGCTGAGTAAATGTACACGGTGTAACGTTACTGCATTACGGTGTTGTACTCTGATAGCGCGCAAAGTTTAAACAATAAAGATCGGAACGCGGCTCAGCAGGATCGAGTGTTAGCCGAACACGTGCACAATGGCAATGAAAGACCAGTTATTTAGCGATGATTGCTTTTTCAATTTGGATAAAAGCGAAATGTTCGGCTGATCATCTTTTGTTTAACTAGCTATTTGTAGGTTTTTGATATCGTCTCTGGCACACTTTTGTTAGCAAGTCAGTACATGGGTTAGTGCAGTGGCTTTGCACGTACACAGGAAATTGAGAGGCAGCACATATTCAAAATATGACATGAGACACTTAAGAGAGGATATGGAAATGTGATAATGCATACAACATAGTAAAAGGATTTATATATACACACACACACACACACACACACACACACACACACACAGTGAAACCCCTCTAAAATGGACACCCTTAATTGGAACCAATAAAAATGTCCGGTATTAAGCAGGGGTGCAGAAAGTACTCGCCTGCTCGCCAAATGCGAGTAAAAATTCTGACGGACAAGTTAAAAAATGCAACTACCAGTCAGACGGTCTACCTGTCTTTTTTATTTGGTTTGCGATGTGATGTTGATCACTTATCAGGTGTTCTTAATAATGTTTTGTCAATATATTCATATATATCATTTGAAAGAAAGAAAGATGTGTTTTATTTAACGACGCACTCAACACATTTTATGTACGGTTATATGGTGTCAGACATATGGTTAAGGACCACAGATTTTGAAAGGAAACCCGTTGTCGCCATTACATTGGCTACGCTTCCGATTAGCAGCAAGGGATCGTTTATTTGCGCTTCCCACAGGCAGGATAGCACAAACCATGGCCTTTGTTGAACCAGTTATGGATCACTGGTCGGTGCAAGTGTTTTACACCTACCCATTGAGCCTTGCGGAGCACTCACTCAGGGTTTGGAGTCTGTATCTGGATTAAAAATCCCATGCCTCGACTGGGATCCGAACCCAGTACCTACCAGCCTGTAGACCGATGGCCTGCCACGACGCCACTGAGGCCGGTCATATATCATTTGAAGTGAAGATACTGTATATTATAATAGTATTAATAATATATTATTCTATAGACTAGCGGACAAGCAGAAATTATTGTGGGCTAGTAAATTTTAGCTGGTTCTGGTCCGGCGGGCGAGTGAAATATGTTCCATTTCTGCACCCCTGTCAAGAGGCATCCGGTTTAAAGAGGTCAAATTCTATACTGGTTTTTAAAAAGGGACTGTAAAAAAATTCCGGTTTTGAGGGAATTGTGGTCCGGTTGGAAGAGGTTTCACTGTATATATTGTCAAGATATGATGATTAGATAAATTTCCAAATTTTCGGTCACTGACCAAAAATATATAGCTTTTCGGGACGGAACTACTTTTACACTATTTATGATCAGCAAAGGAATGGTATATTGTTCAGTTACTTATTCTTTTATTTTGAGTTAAGGGTTTTAATTTTTTAAACATTTTGCAGATAATTTTTTTATTTAAAAATAAAAAAATAACCTGTTGTTAGTTTAGAACTATTTTGTTTTGGTGTAAGGATATTGATGGTGACAAGGCATTAAAAACGTGTGGATGCACTATTCTCAAAAACAGTAAAGTTATAAAACAGTTAATTTCATTGATTTTTCGTTTCATGTGGATAAATTAAATAACTGGTTATCTATCACGTTAAGATATTGTTTTTATTCTCCTCAGGTCATTGAATGTTCATTCAGTTTCTTTCTCTCTCTCTCTCTCTCTCTCTCTCTCTCTCTCTCTCTCTCTCTCTCTCTCTCAGTATATATCTCTCTTATAATCTCTCTCTCAGTATATATCTCTCTTATAATCTCTCTCTCAGTATATATATCTCTTATAATCTCTCTCTCTCTCTCAGTATATATCTCTCTTATACTCTCTCTCTCTCTCTCTGTCTCAGTATATATATCTTATACTCTCTCTCTCTCTCTGTATATATCTCTCTTATATACTCTCTCTCTCTCTCTCTCTCTCAGTATCTCTCTCTCTCTCTCAGTATATATCTCTTATAATCTCTCTCTCTCTCAGTATATATATCTCTTATAATCTCTCTCTCTCTCTCTCTCAGTATATATCTCTCTTATACTCTCTCTCTCTCTGTCTCAGTATATATATCTTACTCTCTCTCTCTCTCTCTCTCAGTATATATCTCTCTTATAATCTCTCTCTCTCTCAGTATATATATCTCTTATCTCTCTCTCTCTCTCTCTCTCTCAGTATATATCTCTCTTATACTCTCTTTCTCTCTGTCTCAGTATATATATCTTATACTCTCTCTCTCTCTCTCTCTCTCTCTCTCTCTCTCTCTCTCTCTCTCTCTCTCGCTGTTTGACAGTCAAGAAGCAAAAACTAGAATGTAGTATATTATTTTTTTTGCTACTACTACCTTCTATAAGTATAAACATCTGATAAAAGAAATACAAGTCATTTTGTAAGTAAAGGAAGTTAGGTAAGTATATTTAGGCTTCCGTTTGATCTGCTACACAACAGAGATTTTTTTTGGATCTGAATTTGAATAAAATGTTCTGGCATTATCTCTCACACACCAAGTCCAGAAAGATGGACAGTAAAGAAATACTGATACGAGATCTATTCAAGAGCTGCAATAAGTGGGTTCTAATACCTAGAGATAAGTGGAATAAAATTGTCAATCAAATACTCGAAGCCACATAAACATCACAGAGAGAGAGAGAGAGAGAGAGAGAGAGAGAGAGAGAGAGAGAGAGAGAGAGAGAGAGAGAGAGAGAGAGAGAGAAAGAGAGAATGAAACTTAATACATGCAATTCAAGTTACTTTCAAAAAATTTATACATTTTATGTGACCAGTTTAGCTTTATAGCACTTTGGCCCACGATTATATGAATTGCACGTGAGAAATCTGTTGCGGGATCGATCGTGCAGACAAAAACAGTGACTGAATGCAGCTGATGACAATAAGATGTCACAAAAGAACTCTTCATATCCGGTGTACAGAACGCAAGAGTTCCTTCACGGGATTAAAAAAAAGAAAAAGAAGACATTTCTGTTTCATAGCTGGAGTTAGTAATCCACAACTGTAGCAGTATCTTGGTTATCAATAACAACAATAATAATAACGATAATGATGATAATGATGATAATGCTGATGCTGTTAATGACAATGATGATGACAATGATGATGAAGATGATGATAATGATAATGAAGATGACAATGATGATGACAATGATGACAATGATGAAGATGATGACAATGATGAAGATGATGATGACGATGATGATGATGACAATGATGAAGATGATGACAATGATGATGACAATGATAATGAAGATGATGATGACAATGATGATGATGATGAAATAATGATGATAATGAAGATGATAATGATAATGAAGATAATGATGGTGATGACAATGATGATGATAATGATGATAATGATAATGAAGATAATGATGGTGATGACAATGATGATGACAATGATAATGAAGATGATGATGACAATGATGATGATGATGATGAAATAATGATGATAATGAAGATGATAATGATGATGAAGATAATGATGGTGATGACAATGATGATGATAATGATGATTATGATGATAATGAAGATGATAATGATGATGAAGATAATGATGGTGATGACAATGATGATGATAATGATGATTATGATGATGAAGAAGATGATAATGATGATGAAGATAATGATGGTGATGACAATGATGATGATAATGATGATTATGATGATAATGAAGATGATAATGATGATGAAGATAATGATGGTGATGACAATGATGATGATAATGATGATTATGATGATGAAGAAGATGATAATGATGATGAAGATAATGATGGTGATGACAATGATGATGATAATGATGATTATGATGATGAAGAAGATGATAATGATGATGAAGATAATGATGGTGATGACAATGATGATGATAATGATGATTATGATGATGAAGAAGATGATAATGATGATGAAGATAATGATGGTGATGACAATGATGATGATAATGATGATTATGATGATGAAGAAGATGATAATGATGATGAAGATAATGATGGTGATGACAATGATGATGATAATGATGATTATGATGATGAAGAAGATAATGATAATGAAGATAATGATGGTGATGACAATGATGATGATAATGATGATGAAGAAGATGATAATGATAATGAAGATAATGATGGTGATGACAATGATGATGATAATGATGATGATGATGATAATGATGATTATGATGATGAAGAAGATGATAATGATGATGAAGATGATAATGAAGATGATGATAATGAAGATGATGATAATGATAATGAAGATGATGATAATGATAATGAAGATGATGATAATGATAATGAAGATGATGATGATGAAATAGATGATAATGATGAAGAAGATGATGATGATAATGGTGATGATGATAATAATGATGATGATAATGATGATGAAGATGATAATGAAGAAGATGTTGATGATGATGATGATTTAATGTTGTATCAGTCTGCAGAGCCTACAACAAATAAAGTGTGTGTGTGGAGGGGGGGGGGGGGGGGGGCAGTAAAAGAAAAACAGAATTAGTGCATAGAACTATTATTATTTATATAGTCTTCTCCACTTATACAAAAATGAAACTTTAAAACATAAAGAAAGACACTTTTTCGTATTTCCCAAGCTCACCCCTGTTACGTATAATCCTGGTCTGATTAATCATATAACACTGGAATTCTCTTCAGTAAATATGAACTATGTTCAGCCAGACAGTACAAATAAGAAAAGAAAAAAAGGAAAGCAAATGGGTCGTTAACGTTACTGTCGCTGACCACGAACTGATTCATTTGACCAATCAAAAGGTCTGTAATAGAAATCTTATGGACTCTTTCTGAGAGCATTCGGATAATTTTGGCTTAATCGTTAACATATCTGTCACCTCTCACACATTTTGCGTGAGTCTTACACATTTGTAACTAACATCACTCTCTCACGCAACATTACTAATCTGACACATTTTTTAAAAATAAAAATATTTTATTATCATGGTTTATATTTGAGAGATGAATGGAATTATATGCTGATTATGCAGGGTCTCTATATTCATTACCTATTAATAATAATACAGCATATTGAACCTACCCTCGGTTCAATACCAATAATCACTTGTGCGTGCTACCGATGACCGACGTGTATGGTTTAACATTAACCGTATTAATTAGTAAAACTTGCACTCGCTCAATTTTTTTTTAGAGAATTCCATTTTGGACTAAAAGGATGGAACGATTAAGGCATTTGGCCCGGTATGCATATTCAACGATATATAATGCACATTATTGCTTAATATCAAAAGTATAATCGTATAGTTAATTAATAAAACGGTTAAATGTGACGGCTATTATATATAACGGGTGCAGCAATTTTGTACCATCCCAGTGAATACGCCCTCTGGCGAGCTGGTGGTTATGTAATACCTAATGTGTCACGTCAGGAATTAGTCTTCGAACTGAAGAAACAAAACATACCTGATTTTTGCGAATGCATCGCAATGTTCTGTAATAATAGTAATCCCAGTAAACAAGCAACAATTTAATTATATATTATTTTTTAATACAAAATAAACCACCATTGTCAAAGTGTTAAAATAACTGTATGATGTTCAGTACATAAATTAATCCATGTACTGAAATAATAATCGGAGTGTTTTCTTGGTTAATTGGTATTTTCTTTCCGTGGCCTGTACCTGTGGTTCCTGATTGGCAGGTGTATATTTAGACAGTCCCCAGACACTGTGTCTAGACACACTAAAATGACGTGCCTCTTTTATTAAGATCACAGGGTATTGTGTGGTAACCGTACAGATACCCCTTCAATCGTAATGGGCATTATTAACTGCCCTGCTTTATTACTGTAAAACCCTTGATTAAGTAGACTTTCCCATCTAAAATCACGAAACTGACCAATTACATGTATGTCATCCCAAAGAAAAGAAAAGTATCACTTGGGTATCGTGAGTGGTCGTTTTTGTTCGAACGTACCCTACCAAAAGGCCTAATAATATGCATTTTTCCTTTGCATTTTTTTAAAAAGAAAAATACTATAACTCCATTTTGTTCTTTTGATGCAAATTGAAATATATTTAAATAGTTTATTATACTATCAAGTCATTTATGTTATTTTACAAGTCAGTTTGATGAAAGCGAAGCGCCTTGTCGTAAATTAGAGTGTTTGTTTACACTGTGCATAGAGGAAATGGACGGAGCTGACGTCATTTCTCCCAAAGTTATACCACCGGTCGTCACAAAAATGAAACAAAATGGCTGCCCCCAGTTAGCAGGAATAATCATGATTTTTTATCAACTCTAAAATTACGCGTTTTTCATCCGTTAAAGTGTCAGTATGTGTTGGTGGTCCGGGTAGGCATCTTTCCAACACATAAGGCTCTTGTTTGAGTTGACCCTACCTTTCAACAAACAACAAAAAACTTCGCCCTGGACCTGACCAAGAGCCTGCAGTTCCTGGACCCTGACTTCTAATTTTCTCACGCCTAAGGACTGCCACAGGTTGACAGCTCTGCGTTAATCATGCAGAAAGTTAATTTTAATGTAGACTTAATGTTGGAATATCGGTTTAAGCCAGAAACGAACTCTGATAATATTATAACACCATGCAGTAACCATAACCCCAGTTTCCTCTAATACACATTCTAGAAACTGCCATCGTTCATTCTTTATGTTTATTTCAGGGGGGAGGGGGAGGGTTCGGTAGAGAGCTTGTCTGGGGTGCTTGTTTTTTAGGATGGAACCTCCTCAATTATTTTCCTCCATCCCAATCAGTGTCCTATGACCAATATATCAAACACCATGGTATGTACTGTCCTAAGTGCAGTAGAAAAGGTGCATATAAAAGATTCCTTGTTGCCAACTGAAAAATGTAGTGGGTTTTCTCTGAAGACTATGGCCAGTGCACCACGACTGGTACATCAAAGGCCTTGGTATGTACTACCCTGTCTGTGGGATGGTGCATATAAAAGATCCCTTGCTGCTAATCGGAAAGAGTAGCTCATGAAGTGGTGACAGCGGGTTTCCTCTCTCATTATCTGTGTGGTCCTTAACCATATGTTTGATGCCATATAACTGTAAATAAAATGTGTTGAGTGCATCATTAAATAAAACATTTCTTTCTTAAGACTGTGTTAAAATTACTGAATATCTGACATCCAGTAGCCGATTATTATTGGAGCAATGTGCTCTAGTGGTGTCGATAAACACAACTAACTGTAGCATCGTCTTGATTACTGCTGTTCCTCGTTGGTGTAGTGGAGAAGTGGCAACTAACTGTAGCATCGTCTTGATTACTGCTGTTCCTCGCTGGTGTGGTGGAGAAGTGGCAACTAACTGTAGCATCGTCTTGATTACTGCTGTTCCTCGTTGGTGTGGTGAAGAAGTGGCAACTAACTGTAGCATCGTCTTGATTACTGCTGTTCCTCGTTGGTGTGGTGGAGAAGTGGCAACTAACTGTAGCATCGTCTTGATTACTGCTGTTCCTCGTTGGTGTGGTGGAGAAGTGGCAACTAACTGTAGCATCGTCTTGATTACTGCTGTTCCTCGTTGGTGTGGTGGAGAAGTGGCAACTAACTGTAGCATCGTCTTGATTACTGCTGTTCCTCGTTGGTGTGGTGGAGAAGTGGCAACTAACTGTAGCATCGTCTTGATTACTGCTGTTCCTCGTTGGTGTGGTGGAGAAGTGGCAACTAACTGTAGCATTGTCTTGATTACTGCTGTTCCTCGTTGGTGTGGTGGAGAAGTGGCAACAATATTACGGGTTACCAGTTTGTTTGTTTTGTTTAACGACACGGAGCACATTGATTAATTAATCATCAAATATGGTTATTCCGACTCGTAGTCATCAGGGGAAACCCGCTACATTTTTCCGTATGCAGCAAGGGATCTTTTATATGCACTTTCCCACAGACAGGAAAGCACACACCACGACCTTTTCCAGTTGTGGTGCGCTGGTTGGAACAAGAAGAAACACAATCAGTTGAATGGGTCCCCTGAGGTGGTTTGATCCTGCGATGCAAGCACCCCAAGCAAGCACTCAACCAACCGAGTTAAATCCCACCCCCCGCAGGTTACGAATGCAGTAGACATTTCCGGTTATCGCTTATTATTTTAAATTATTGTTACTGTAAGTATCTGTCATAGTTTACAATACATGTGTCGATCTATGAAGAAGTTTAACGACACCACTAGAGCACATTGATTTGTTTAATCATCGGCTATTGGATGTCAAACATTTGGTAATTATGATATATAGTCTTAGAGAGGAAACCTGCTACATATTTCCATTAATAGCAAGATATCTTTTATATGAACCATCCCACAGACAGGAAAGCATATACCACAGCGTTTGATATACCAATCGTGGTGCACTGGCTGGAACAAGAAATAGCCCAATGGGCCCACCGATGGGGATCGATCCCAGACTGACCACAAAACTGGGCTATTGCGCCCCGTATCAATGTATGAATTGGTTTTTGAAGTTTGGTGTATATTGTAATGGTAGTTCAGCGTCATGGAATTCTTTTGTATTGTATTGATGCTTTCTTTTGAAGTTCTTTGTTTCGAGAAGTATTTTTAAAATTGATTTTGTAGTTGTTGTTGTAGCAGGCACGTGTGTAGAAGTGGGGAGGGGGTTGGTCTGAACCCCAACCCCCTATCCAAGCAAATTTTCAATATATTTTTCAGTGGTGGTGGGGGTGGGTGAATAAATAAATGAACGAACGAACGAACGAACGAACGAACGAACGAACGAACGAACGAACGAACGAACGAACGAACGAACGAACGAACGAACGAACGAACGAACGAACGAATGAATGAATGAATGAATGTTTAAAGACACACCAGCACAAAAATACACATCGGCTATTTGGAAGGAAGGAATTTATTTAACGACGCACTCAACACATTTTATTTATGGTTATATGGCGTCAACTAGCAGCAAGGGATCATTTATTCATGCATTCTACACATTTATTATTTTTTGCCTAGGTTATCAGGTTTCATCTCGTGTATAGTAGTGCAGGGTGGCTCTTTGTTTTCCTGAGTCATGTTTGTAACATCATGCTTTCCAGATCTCGTCTCACTAACAAATTTATTTACGGCAATCGTTAGGAGGACATTGCCATACTCATTTAATTAGTGAGTCTTAGAACTGCATATAAAAACAGAGAGGAAGAGAAAGGAATATTTGTTTAACGACAAGGGGGTGGAGGGAAGACTACTACCCAGTGCTGCATGGAGTAAATCCTGAAAACAATAGTTTGTTTGTTTGTTTTGTTTAGCAACACCACTAGAGCACACTAATTTATTAATCATCAGCTACTGGATGTCAAATATATGTTCATTTTGACACAGTCATAGAGAGGAAATCCGCTACATTTTTCCATTAGTTTCAAGGGATCGTTTATATGCACCATCCCATAGACAGGATAGCATTTACCACCGCCTTTGATATACCAGTCGTGGTGCACTGGCTGGAACGAGAAATAGCCTAAAATGGGCCCATGGATGGGGATCGATCCTAGACCAACTGTGCATCAAGTGTTCCGCATTAAACGTTCCGCCCTGGCATATATTTCCATCATTCTACCTATACCTACATGTAAAAATGCATAATATTTGCAGGGGTTCTAGAATGTTTAAAAAAAAAATGGCAACCCTGTTCAGCTGTTTAGGGTTAAGGTTAAGAAAATCATACAGTAATGATAAGAGTAATAAATTTTGTCAATAGGATAACTTTAAAAAAATAAAATCTGCAAAACATATTTGGGTGTGGTGCCATACCCGTTTTACCCTCTGGCAGAAACCCTGATACGTATGTTTCAGTTTAATGACAATATTGAAAATAAACAAAATAAATTGTTGTTATTTAAGAACTATTTTCTTTTGGCAGTATAAATATTGTAGGTCGGTGTAAGTGATTTACACCTACCCACTGAGCCTTGCGGAGCACTCACTCAGGGTTTGGAGTCGGTATCTGGATTAAAAATCCCATGCCTCGACTGGGATCCGAACCCAGTACCTACCAGCTTGCAGACCGATGGCCTAACCATGACGCCGGTAAAAATAATAAAACAATAACTGCCTACATACTGTTTTAAAATATCTCATTATCACCGTATTTGCCTTCTAACATTTGCAGGATAAAGCCGATATCTTAAGACAGTAATCAGTTATACTCTGTATAAAACACAGAAATCATAAATATAATAATAATACTCATAATAATAATTGAAAAAAACAAAAAAACAAAAAACAAACAAAAAAACCCATCCGTTATGATAACATTGATTTGTATAAAGCAGACGTTAAGTTATCAATTTTGTTAGGACTGTACAAATAATATTTACCTGTGTACCTCTACCCCACCACCCCAACTCTCTCCCTATCTCTCTATGCCTCTCCCTCCCCCCTCTCTCTCTCCCTCCCTCTCCCTTCCTCCCCCCTCTCTCTCTCCCTCCTTCTCCCTTCCTCACCCCCCCTTCTCTCTCTCTCTCTCTCTCTCCCTCTCCCCCTCTCTCGAAGAACTATCCATCTGTCCTGGATCCACAGCCAAGGTAGCTGATGTGTGTGTGTCCATGACAGCGTCCTTAAACCTTCGTTGGATATAAACAAGAAATCTAAGAGAAATCAACAATTTTGTTTGGTTTGGTTTGTTTAACGACACCACTAGAGCACATTGATTTATTGATCATTGGCATGGTGCACTGGCTAGAACGAGAATTAGCCCAATGGGCCCACCAACAGGGGATCGATCCTAGACCGACCATGATCAGGCATGTGCTTTACCACTGAGCTACGAGGAGATGTTAAATCCACCAACAGGGGATCGATCCTAGACCGACCATGATCAGGCATGTGCTTTACCACTGAGCTACGAGGATATGTTAAATCCACCAACAGGGGATCGATCCTAGACCGACCACGCATCAGGCATGTGCTTTACCACTGAGCTACGAGGAGATGTTAAATCCACCAACAGGGGATCGATCCTAGACCGACCATGATCAGGCATGTGCTTTACCACTGAGCTACGAGGAGATGTTAAATCCACCAACAGGGGATCGATCCTAGACCGACCATGATCAGGCATGTGCTTTACCACTGAGCTACGAGGAGATGTTAAATCCACCAACAGGGGATCGATCCTAGACCGACCATGATCAGGCATGTGCTTTACCACTGAGCTACGAGGAGATGTTAAATCCACCAACAGGGGATCGATCCTAGACCGACCATGATCAGGCATGTGCTTTACCACTGAGCTACGAGGAGATGTTAAATCCACCAACAGGGGATCGATCCTAGACCGACCATGATCAGGCATGTGCTTTACCACTGAGCTACGAGGATATGTTAAATCCACCGACAGGGGATCGATCCTAGACCGACCATGATCAGGCATGTGCTTTACCACTAAGCTACGAGGATATGTTAAATCCACCGACAGGGGATCGATCCTAGACTGGCCATGATCAGGCATGTGCTTTACCACTAAGCTACGAGGATATGTTAAATCCACCGACAGGGGATCGATCCTAGACCGACCATGATCAGGCATGTGCTTTACCACTGAGCTACGAGGATATGTTAAATCCACCGACAGGGGATCGATCCTAGACCGACCATGATCAGGCATGTGCTTTACCACTGAGCTACGAGGATATGTTAAATCCACCGACAGGGGATCGATCCTAGACTGGCCATGATCAGGCATGTGCTTTACCACTGAGCTACGAGGATATGTTAAATCCACCGACAGGGGATCGATCCTAGACCGACCATGATCAGGCATGTGCTTTACCACTGAGCTACGAGGATATGTTAAATCCACCAACAGGGGATCGATCCTAGACCGACCATGATCAGGCATGTGCTTTACCACTGAGCTACGAGGAGATGTTAAATCCACCAACAGGGGATCGATCCTAGACCGACCATGATCAGGCATGTGCTTTACCACTGAGCTACGAGGAGATGTTAAATCCACCAACAGGGGATCGATCCTAGACCGACCATGATCAGGCATGTGCTTTACCACTGAGCTACGAGGATATGTTAAATCCACCAACAGGGGATCGATCCTAGACCGACCATGATCAGGCATGTGCTTTACCACTAAGCTACGAGGATATGTTAAATCCACCGACAGGGGATCGATCCTAGACCGACCATGATCAGGCATGTGCTTTACCACTAAGCTACGAGGATATGTTAAATCCACCGACAGGGGATCGATCCTAGACCGACCATGATCAGGCATGTGCTTTACCACTGAGCTACGAGGATATGTTAAATCCACCGACAGGGGATCGATCCTAGACCGACCATGATCAGGCATGTGCTTTACCACTGAGCTACGAGGATATGTTAAATCCACCGACAGGGGATCGATCCTAGACTGGCCATGATCAGGCATGTGCTTTACCACTGAGCTACGAGGATATGTTAAATCCACCGACAGGGGATCGATCCTAGACCGACCATGATCAGGCATGTGCTTTACCACTGAGCTACGAGGATATGTTAAATCCACCAACAGAAACTCCAGATTGTATGCTTTGATTTTTTATAATCAGTTTGTTATATTGAATAAGTTTTTATACGTTCAAGGCTGCATGCCACAAAACAGAAGAAAAAACCACTTGAAGTTTAAAACTGCAACAATATTTAACTAGAGAATTAACTATATATCTCTAAGCCAGGGCTTCTAGATTATGGCAGCCCCACTCCCATGGCTAGTGATATTCAATGTTGAGCTAGTAAATAACTACTATTGCCATGCCCGACAGATCTTCTAGATTATAGTAGCCCCACTCTCATAGTTAGTGGTATTCAATGTTGGGCTAGTAAATAACTACCACTGCCATGCCCAACTGGGCCAGTAATTATGGTAGCCCCACTCCCATGGCTAGTGATATTCAGTGTTGGGCTAGTAAATAACTACTATTGCCATGCCCGACAGGGCTTCTAGATTATGGTAGCCCCACTCCCATGGCTAGTGATATTCAATGTTGGGCTAGTAAATAACTACTATTGCCATGCCCAACTGGGCTTCTAGGTTATGGTAGCCCCACTCCCATGGCTAGTGATATTCAATGTTGGGCTAGTAAATAACTACTATTGCAATGCCCAACAGGGCTGCTAGATTATGGTATCCCCACTCCCATGGCTAGTGATATTCAATGTTGGGCTAGTAAATAACATCTATTGCCATGGTCGACGGCTAGTGAATGTTTTGGGCCAATTATTGCAGTTAAATAAGTCTATTTTGTAAATATGAATGTCCTGCCCCCACCCCAATCCTCCAATGTTAGTGTTTTTAAGCTCCATCTCCCTCTTTAGGTGACATATCTGATTATTACTAATTATTTTGGAAAATTGTATTAACTTAAAGTAAAGTAGGGCTAGTGAATTTTTAGTTGTGGCTAGTACATTTTAAAAAATATTATTTAATAATAATAATATTATTTAACGACACACTCAACACATTTTATTTACAGTTATATGGCGTCAGACATATAGTTAAGGACAACACAGATTTTGAGAGGAAACCCGCTGTCGCCACTACATGGGCTACTCTTTCCAATTAGCAGCAAGGGATCTTTTATTTGTGCTTCCCACAGGCAAGGTAGCACAAACCATGGTCTTTGTTAACCAGTTATGGATCACTGGTCGGTGCAAGTGGTTTACACCTACCCATTGAGCCTTGCAGAGCACTCTCTCAGGGTTTGGAGTCGGTGTCTGGATTAAAAATCCCATGCCTCGACTGGTATCCGAACCCAGTACCTACCAGTCTGTAGACCAATGGCCTAACCACGACGCCACCGAGGCCGGTCAAAAATTCTAGAAGCCCTGACTAAGCTCTAGTCTTTTTACTGCCCTGCTGACCCACAATGTAGCATTATTTTAGATAGATATGTCCCTGAACTGTGTTACAGTATATATCACTTTGTTATTTGGTTGGCATATCATTAATACAAAACACTGGATATTTCTGTATGACATATGTTGAATACTAATAATATTCAGGTAATAGTATTAGAAAGAAACAATTAAGAAACAAAGAGAGTATACCACTTTTTTCATCTTCTGTATCCCCACCCCGCTCTCTCTCTCTCTCTCGTTTCTTTTGTCTTTCTTATCTTACTTCTTTGATTTGTATTTTATACTGATGTACACAGATGTTTTTCTTGTATTTTCTTGTATTCAACTGGTTCTACAAAGGTATATTAAGACTGTAAGAGACCAATACCATATTGTGTGAGAGAAAGACAGAGAGGAGGAAGGCAGTGATATAGAGACATATATACCGACATACTATTAGTGTAGAGAGAGAGAGAGAGAGAGAGAGAGAGAGAGAGAGAGAGAGAGAGAGAGAGAGAGAGAGAGAGAGAGAGAGAGAGAGAGAGAGAGAGAGAGAGAGAGAGAGAGAGAGAGAGAGAGAGAGAGAGAGGACAGAGACCAGACACAACCCCTGCAATTAAGAAAACGTCCACAGCAA
This sequence comes from Gigantopelta aegis, assembly GCF_016097555.1. NCBI lineage: Eukaryota > Metazoa > Mollusca > Gastropoda > Neomphalida > Peltospiridae > Gigantopelta > Gigantopelta aegis. Next base: position 25,279,499 of record NC_054711.1, read on the forward strand.
AAAATCAAGCAGTGAAAAAAAAAATCTAATATAGTCCACAGCAAAAAAAAGTGCCGTGGAGAATGAAAAAGTTCACAGCACTGCCGACTGCCGTGGGCAATTGCAATGGTTGGAGACGGAGAAACAGAGAGATGAAAAAACATGTACTTACGAATTCCGTCAAACCTTGTCGCAATTGTGTCCAAAAACGTGTTTTGAGATGTCATCAAACTCTTTCTTCCAGGCATTTTGGTAAAATCCAGCCAACCTTTGTTGTTGTTGATATTTGTTTTTCTTTCTTATTTATTTCTCTTCAAAACCAACTGTAAGGAATAATCCACTATCGTTTGATTTATCCCAATTGTACTGATACGTCAGCGACGTCTTGAAACCATCGTGCCACCCTGCCAACACTACCACCGCGTCACCTGTTGTAACAAGGAACCGTTATCCGTATTTGGAACTCTTTTAATACCACATGGCGCTACTATGTTAGTTCTTCGTTCTCCGACACGCAGTGTTTCATAGCTTCTCTCCAAATGTCGATTACTAACGATTACCTCCGATTACCTCCGATCAGCGAAAGTTAGCCGTGACGTTAATCGGGGCTAAAACCGCTCGGCATCTTCCGATTGCTCCAAACCACATGTTGCTACAAAAGAGTGCCGTCGCGATTTGACAGACTGAGCGCGGTGTCACGTGGCAGTGACATCACACGAGGTCCAAAAAAAAAAGGAAAAAAAAGTATAATAAAAAATAAAAAAAGAAGAAAAGAGTATAGATCAAAGAAATGTTTTACGGATGCCGCCGCGACTCATACGCGTGCTACTTCCTATTACGGAGTTACATTGCTCGTGGAATTATGATTTATAAAGAAATTATTGATAATTATATACGCTGGCGATAACCGATAAAGTTATCTTAGCGGCCGAGGTTAATTCGACTAATAGCACTAATGAGAGAGCCGCTATGCAATATTTTTTGTATCGATCGGTTCGGCGATGTATCCAACCAATTACTCAGTCTTTAATGGTCATGCAAGGCAGACGTTATTAGCGACTCAGTCGCTTTTGTCTATGCTGTCACAAAATATAAATGCATCGATTTTAAAGGTACTTTCCCCGAGTTTACAGCCATTGTAAGATGATTTCGATTAACAGAGCCTTTATGGCGACTAAAATTACATACTAACAAAAACATTTCTCTCCAGACTAGTAGTCTGACGTCTGTGCTAAATATTTTTTCTTACACACTCGTTGGTGAAAACACCATACGTTGTTTATGATAACATATACTTGTTTACACACGTAAAAATTAGTTTTGTTTAACGACACCACTAGAGCACATTGATTTATTAATCATCAGCTATTGATATCAAACACGGTAATTTTTGACAGTCATAGAGAGGAAACCCGCTACATTTTTCCATTAGTAGCAAGGGATCTTTTATATACACCATCCCACAGACAGGATAGCACATACCACGGACTTTGATATATCAGTCGTGGTGCACTGGCTGTGAAGAGAAATAGCCTAATGGGCCCACCGACGGGAATCGATCCCAAACCGACCTCGCATCAAGCGAGCGCTTTACCACTTGACTACGGCCCGCCCCTGTTTACACATGTACGCGTGTTAACAATTTAAGACATACGACTGGCTGCTCCTAGTTGATGACCAGGTCACCAATGCCATATATCCAATAAAAAACAACAAGATGGATTACACTGTGACGTATAGTTAACGTGACAATCATGTGTCTGTGAAGCGTAAGTCAGCGGCTGTAAATAAGTTTTAGTCAAAAAAAAAAATTTGTTGCTTAAAACCTGTTTTATTTTAGGATATGTAAGAAATATAATAGTACATTAGTGTCCGTTAGATGCCATTTATGACTCGTTGTTTAAAAACGTAGCAAACTCGTTTTGGCTCGTTAGATACATTTTAAAACAACTCGTTGCGAGATAAATGGTATCTAACGGTCACTCATGTATTATTCTTTATGTAGCAGTCATTCTTGGTTCTCTTCCTGATACTGTACATTATAAAATATTAGCGATCTTAAAATTTAGCAAAATCCAAATTAGTGACATATTAGCGACATGGAACTTCAGCAAGGTCATCATATCAGAAACCGGCCTCGGTGGCGTCGTGGCAGGCCATCGGTCTACAGGCTGGTAGGTACTGGGTTCGGATCCCAGTCGAGGCATGGGATTTTTAATCCAGATACCGACTCCAAACCCTGAGTGAGTGCTCCGCAAGGCTCAATGGGTAGGTGTAAACCACTTGCACCGACCAGTGATCCATAACTGGTTCAACAAAGGCCATGGTTTGTGCTGTCCTGCCTGTGGGAAGCGCAAATAAAAGATCCCTTGCTGCCTGTCGTAAAGAAGAGTAGCCTATGTGGCGACAGCGGGTTTCCTCTAAAAACAGTGTCAGAATGACCATATGTTTGACGTCCAATAGCCGATGATAAGATTAAAAATCAATGTGCTCTAGTGGCGTCGTTAAATAAAACAAATTTTACTTTCATATCAGAAACTATAAAACGAATACGCTTAAGTTGTATGATCAACCGGCTTCGGTGGTGTCGCGGTTAAGCTATCGGACATAAGGCTGTTAGGTACAGGGTTCGCAGCCCGGTACCGGCTTCCACCCGGAGCGAGTTTTTACAAATCAGTGAGTAGGTGTAAGGCCACTACACCCTCCTCTCTCTCTCTCTCTCTCTCTCTCTCTCTCTCTCTCTCTCTCTCTCTCTCTCTCTCTCTCTCTCTCTCTCTCTCTCTCTCTCTCTCTCATCGGCCTCGGTGGCGTCGTGGTTAGGCTATCGGTCAACAGGCTGGTAGGTACTGGGTTCGGATCCCAGTCGAGGCATGGGATTTGTAATCCAGATACCGGCTCCAAACCCTGAGTGAGTGCTCCGCAAGGCTCAGTGGGTAGATGTAAACCACTTGCACCGACCAGTGATCCATAACTGGTTCCACAAAGGCCATGGTTTGTGCGATCCTGCCTGTGGGAAGCGCAAATAAAAGATCCCTTGCTGCTAATCGGAAAGAGTAGCCCATGAAGTGGCGACAGCGGGTCCCCCCCCCCCTCTCTCTCTCTCTCTCTCTCTCTCTCTCTCTCTCTCTCTCTCTCTCTCTCTCTCTCTCTCTCTCTCTCTCTCTCTCTCTCTCTCTCTCTCTCTCTCGTTTCTTTTGTCTTTCTTATCTTACTTCTTTGATTTGTATTTTATATTGATGTACACAGATGTTTTTCTTGTATTTTCTTGTATTCAACTCTTGTTCTCAAAATCTGTGTGGTCCTTAACCATATGTCAGACGCCATATAACCGTAAATAAAATGTGTTGAGTGCGTCGTTAAATAAAACATTTCTTTCTTTCTTTCTCTCTCACAAACCACTAACAACTAACCCACTGTCCTGGGCAGACAGCGCAGATAGCTGAGGTGTGTGGCCAGGACAATGTGATTGAACTCAATTGGATATAAGCACGAAAATAACTCGTTCAAAATGAAATGAAATGAAATGTGCGATCAGCTAAACTAATTAAATGTTTGTGACGAATCTTGACGTTATGCAGCTTACAGATATCTTAATTTTAGTAGAAAATTGCAGCATTGTGCATGCTAAGTAACTATAGCCCGTCCCATCCTCCTACAAGAATGTTGGGGTTTTTTTGTCAATCATTTCAGTTTGTTTTGACGTAAGAAGACAAGTAAAAGTGTTTTGGAATAACACAAAATTACTATTTTTGTGTGCAAGTTACATAACAATCTGCTGAGAAATAAATAACTTGTAGTAAATTTCATATTATGAAATAAGACGTTCCCTGTGGCACGGACTAGAGTGTTGTTTGCTATCCTTTTGGTTTAGGTCTCACTACACAGATCACTTCCGGGTGAGAGTCCACTATAGTTCCTAATTGGGACACATGTTATGGTTCACATATTCACTTCTAGGAAATGGTGAAGAATTAAAACAATATGTATGTTTAATGGTAAACCTTCTGGCTGTATTTTGCCCATGTTATTTTGTAATATTGTGCATCGACCTTTTGGGACATGGGTATACAGCGCAAGTGACAGCCGGAGTGAATCGGTTAATGAACCACCTGTTCGGACCGGTACTACAGCTAGATGCGGTTATATAGCAAAAACTGAGACGGAAATGTTCTCAATTTTGGAGTGAAAATAAATGCTTATATAATGTATGTTCGCAATGGTGTATGTTGTTAGTGCCAACGAGAACCTGTTCTATTGGCAATCTTCGTTTGAAGTTGGGCAATTTAACATGGGTTTCAATGGCAGATGATATCTGTGTAGTGAGACCTTAATCCAAAGTATGTAACCAGTATGTATTGCTGGAAGGTAAATAGGGTATCCACGAAAACACGAGTCATCGGGCAGGGGCTGAGTCTGGCAAGACTCTAGTCCGTTCACATGATTCGAGTACCCGTGACTGTCGTTTAATCATATTTGTCTACGTCATTTGGCCTCATGCCTACCACAAGTTACATTATTGAGCTATGAGACATGGATGGAATGCAAAAGTCGAATGTGTAGAATGTAGTACAATTGTATGATGTGGCATCCATGTTCAGCGCTGGAATTAAAGATGCAGAACGCAATTTTTCTTTATTCCTTAGTCTCATTATCATCTTGTGTTTTAAGTATTAGGTACTCGAGTGCTAGTCGAGTTTGACCCTTGGGTACTCGAGTCCAATATTTTGGACTCGTGGAGGCCCTAAAGGTAAACTCAAAAGTTGGACTACTACAAACATTAGGACGAGAGCAAACACTTTGTTTATACAGTGATATTTTAAACAGGAAACTATCTTTAATGTCTAATTTTAATAATCAAAATCGACCGTAAAACAGTCGTAAACAACTGAGAGAGGTTTTGCAGTCGCACAATTACTGTTACGGATAATAATCATAATGGATAAATTTACAACAAGTTAAAGGTTGTTTTGTTTAACGACACCACTGGAGCACATTGATTTATTAATCATCGGTTATTAGATGTCAAACATATGGTAATTCTGACACGAAGTCTTAGAGAGGAAACTCGAGAGATTTTTTACATTAATAGCAAGGGATCTTTCATATGCATCATCCCACAGACAGGATAGCACCTACCACAGCCTTTGAAACACCAGTCTTACAAACGTGTAGAGCACATTGATTTATTAATCATCAGCTATTGGATGTCGAATATTATGTATATACATTGTGTATATATATATATATATATATATAGAGAGAGAGAGAGAGAGAGAGAGAGAGAGAGAGAGAGAGAGAGAGAGAGAGAGAGAGAGAGAGAGAGAGAGAGAGGGAGGGAGGGAGGGAGAGAGAGAGAGAGAGAGAGAGAGAGAGAGAGAGAGAGAGAGAGAGAGAGAGAGAGAGAGAGAGAGAGAGAGAGAGAGAGAGAGAGAGAGAGAGAGAGAGAGAGAGAGAGAGAGAGAGAGAGAGAGAGAGAGAGAGAGGAGAGAGAGAGAGGGGTGTAGAGAGAGATGAGGACGAGAGAGGACGGGATGGAGGTGAGATCCTGGAGAGAGAGGAGAGGAGAGGGAGGGAGGGAGGGAGAGAGAGACAGAGAGAGACTCCCCTGAGAGAAGAGAGAGAGAGAGAGAGAGAGAGAGAGACAGAGAGAGAGAGAGAGAGAGAGAGAGAGAGAGAGTCTAAAAGGAAACGCACTACATTTTCCCATCAGTAGCAAGGGATTATTTATGCGCACTTTCCCTGGACAGGAATGTACATGACACAGCCTTTGTTCAGTCGTGGTGCACTGGTTGGAACGGGAAAACTCCCAATAAGACATTGAGTCTACTGAGGGGATTCGATCCCACGACACAAGCACCCAGGCGAGCGGTCTACCGACTGAGCTAAATCTCGACCCACAATACGTGTAATACATAGGCCTATCATTGTACTTTGGAATATTGTTGACTCACTTTTTTAAAGGCTGACGTCTCCCTAGAAAAACCATATACCCGCTCCTAAGAGTTGACGAAACTACAACGTTCTTTAAATCAGAGCTGCGTTCAGCCAGATCAGATACATTTTTGTTTTTTAAAACTAAGTTGTTATGTACAATGTATGTGCTTATCGTTGAACCGAGTGTAAACCACTTGCACCGACCAGTGATCCATAACTGGTTCAACAAAGGCCATGGTTTGTGCTATCCTGCCTGTGGGAAGCGCAAATAAAAGATCCCTTGCTGCTAATCGGAAGAGTAGCCCATATAGTGGCGACAGCGGGTTTCCTCTCAAAATCTGTGTGGTCCTTAACCATATGTCTGACGCCATATAACCGTAAATAAAATGTGTTGAGTGCGTCGTTAAATAAAAACATTTCTTTCTTTCTTTCTTTCTCTCACTAATTACAGTGGGCGGGACGTAGCCCAGTGGTAAAGCGTTCGCTTGATGCGCGGTCAGTTTGGGATCGATTCCCGTCAGTGGGCCCATTGGGCAATTTCTCGTTCCAGTCAGTGCACCACGACTGGCATATCAAAGGCCGTGGTATGAATTACCCTGTCTGTCGGATGGTGCATATAAAAGATCCCTTGCTGCTTATCGAAAAGAGTAGCCCATGAAGTGGCGACAGCAGGTATCCTCTCTCAATATCTGTGTGGTCTTTAACCATATGTCCGACGCCATATAACCGTAAAATAATTTGTTGAGTGCGTCGTTAAATAAGACATTTCCTTCCTTCTCTGTCCTGGATACACAGTCTAGGTAGCTGAGGTGTGTGTCGCATGAAAATAAAATTAATGAAATTATTATTTTAGGTTACATTGTACCAAAGAAAAAAGTTCTGTGTCTACTTCCAAATTCAGACTACTAACTGTCAGCAGAAAGTTGACAAATTTTCCGCTGTCACGACTTCTACGACTGTCCAATTGCTAATCTGAGAGCTCTTATAACCCGATTATCATCGTATAACCCATTAGTTGTTAATCTGAACGAACCCGTCGTAAGTTGGCAGTTTGGGAAATTACAACGTAACAATCGAGTTGGCCAACTTTCTGCGGACAGTTGGTAGTTTGAACCTAGCATAAATTCGAGGTGAGCCGTCAAATATTTTATTTAAAAGCAGCTGCGGCTCTGATTGGTAGTACTATGTTACATTGATTATTTCTGCAAAATTAATACTATTATTCACGGATAATGAAAAAACAAATACTTGCATTTGTTATACAGTTGCTAGGTAATATACACTAGAGGTTGAAACGTGTGCAACCCCTAAAATAGAGCTGCTATTTTCAGCAAAAAATTAGGGAAGCTAATAAAAAACATTAATTAAATATCTTAAATGGTATGTGACCTCCATTTTCTTGCAGGTAGATTAATGTGAGGTGCCACACTTCTTATTGCTGTACTTCCTGGGAGTGTTGATACGCTGCTTATATCAGTTTCATAAGTAAACGTTAACATTATCGGCAATAGGAATTGATTTGGTACGTAGGAACCTCTAAAAGAAGTGTCCAAATTACGCGCTGCTGACGCTTAATGCTGCGCCCCGTCTACGCCATATAATGTCTCAATTCACACGCCCCAGTTCCTTCGAGCGATAGAACGTGTCTATTCAGAGTTGCGAGTATGTTAGCATTCCGTTGATTAAGAACTAGTGTCTGTACCATCTGTCGTGATGATCAAATAGCACAACTGATGGTCAAGTGAAAAGAAGGCTACAAATGGATTCTTCATTAATGAAACTTCGCTTTACAAGACGTGAAACCGCTGCTAATAACGCTAGGTCACGTGGTTTCATCATGGCGGCATATCGTGTGGGTTTTTTTTTATTTATTATTATTATTATTATTACACACACATATATATATATATATATATATATATATATATATATATATATATATATATATAGAAGTAGGCCACAGGAAACATCACTGAGTTGTATAGACGTTCTATATCGTTGAAACGTTCGACAGAAACTAATGATTGTGTAAGTGATTTGCCACACTTTCATGGGGTTGGTTGATACTCTGTTTGTGTTTGTTTTGGGATCGTATCTAGTAGAGGGGGAAGTTGCCATCACAGAAAAATAACCTGTATACCTGAAGATGAGGAAGGAAGGAGACAGGGGGCAGGGGCAGACACTGTGGTGGGAGGGGGAATAAGGACATTTTACTCTTTTTTTATATATGCAAAACTACCCTCCCTCTTCGTTTTTTACGGTCGAGAGCCCAATTTCACAAACATCGTAAGCCTAGTTTTGCACGTTAATGTAAATCTACGACTAAACCACAATTGTTATTACTGTAATAACAGTACAACAAATCTAGTTTGAAGAACACATATTTCAATTTCTTTTGTCCTTAAAATACTCCAATCTAATTAAAATTAGCTCCACTATTACATGTGGATCTAACACCAGCCAGTTGGAGCTCATGTCCACCAATCAAAACCTTACTTGCAGAATCATGCCAGTGATATAAAAGTAATTTGAAAATATTCCGAATTATCCTGAGGGTATACGACATGTTTCGTGTGAATTACGAATGCCTTATTTAGACCAGTAGAACTAATTTTAATCGGATTGCTAACAACACTGCGTAGTCCCCAATGTCCAGGTAACATTTCGTCTGCAAATAATAATTTAAATATTGACAAATCACACTTCGCCTTTTATAACGTTATTTGGGAGCATACAAATTCTAAAAATATCGGGCGAGTCTATTTTAGTGGCCGCAGTACAGCGAACCATACCAATACGTACGGGGTGGGTTATCAGTCTTCAATTTTACAGTAAAAATTATTTATTTATTTATAAAAAAACCCAAACTAAATCAGTCTTCAGTTTTACATTACAAATTATTTATTTTATAAAATAAAACATGTTTTAAGGCATTCGTAATTCACACGAAACATGTCGTATACCCTCAGGATAATTCGGAATGTTTTCAAATTATTTTTAAATCACTGGCAGGATTCTGCAAGTAAGGTTTTGATTGGTGGACATGAGCTCCAACTGGCTGGTGTTAGATCCACATGTAATAGTGGATCTAATTTTAATTAGATTGAAAATGTTCCATCTTCCGTAATGACGAAATAGATGCCAAACACGTGTAGAAGTAGGATAGGTATAACTGGTTGTCGAACTTACAGGGCGGAATGCACAGAACCTGTTCATGTCTTACACGTGTGTAACTACATACATTTACAGTGCTTAAACACCTGTTTATGTCTTACACGTGTGTAACTACATACATTTACAGTGCTTAAACACCTGTTTATGTCTTACACGCGTGTAACTACATACATTTACAGTGCTTAAACACCTGTTTATGTCTTAAACGTGTGTAACTGCATACATTTACAGTGATTAAACACCTGTTTATGTCTTAAAATTGTGTAACTACATACATTTACAGTGATTAAACACCTGTTTATGTCTTACACGCGTGTAACTACATACATTTACAGTGCTTAAACACCTGTTTATGTCTTACACGTGTGTAACTACATACATTTACAGTGCTTAAACACCTGTTTATGTCTTACACGTGTGTGACTACATACATTTACAGTGCTTAAACACCTGTTCATGTCTTACACGCGTGTGACTACATATATTTACAATGCTTAAAGACCTGTTCATGTCCTAAACGCGTGTAACTACATACATTTACAGTGCTTAAAGACCTGTTTATGTCCTAAACGCGTGTAACTACATACATTTACAGTGCTTAAACACCTGTTTATGTCTTACACGTGTGTAACTACATACATTTACAGTGATTAAACACCTGTTCATGTCTTACACGTGTGTAACTACATACATTTACAGTGATTAAACACCTGTTCATGTCTTACACGTGTGTAACTACATACATTTACAGTGATTAAACACCTGTTCATGTCTTACACGTGTGTAACTACATACATTTACAGTGATTAAACACCTGTTTATGTCTTACATGCGTGTAACTACATACATTTACAATGCTTAAACACCTGTTTATGTCTTAAACGTGTGTAACTACATACATTTACAATGCTTAAACACCTGTTTATGTCTTAAACGTGTGTAACTACATACATTTACAATGCTTAAACACCTGTTTATGTCTTACACGTGTGTAACTACATACATTTGCACTGCTTAAACACCTGTTTATGTCTTAAACGTGTGTAACTACACACCTTTACAGTGCTTAAACACCTGTTTATGTCTTAAACGTGTGTAACTACATACATTTACAGTGCTTAAACACCTGTTTATGTCTTAAACGGGTGTAACTACATACATTTACAGTGCTTAAACACCTGTTTATGTCTTACATGCGTGTAACTACATACATTTACAATGCTTAAACACCTGTTTATGTCTTAAACGTGTGTAACTACATACATTTACAGTGCTTAAACACCTGTTTATGTCTTAAACGTGTGTAACTGCATACATTTACAGTGCTTAAACACCTGTTTATGTCTTAAACGTGTGTAACTACATACCTTTACAGTGCTTAAACACCTGTTTATGTCTTACAAGTGTGTAACTACATACATTTACAGTGCTTAAACACCTGTTTATGTCTTAAACGTGTGTAACTACATACCTTTACAGTGCTTAAACACCTGTTTATGTCTTACATGCGTGTAACTACATACATTTACAATGCTTAAACACCTGTTTATGTGTTAATCGTGTGTAACTACATACATTTACAATGCTTAAACACCTGTTTATGTCTTAAACGTGTGTAACTACATACCTTTACAGTGCTTAAACACCTGTTTATGTCTTACACACGTTAACTACATACATTTACAATGCTTAAACACCTGTTTATGTCTTACACACGTTAACTACATACATTTACAATGCTTAAACACCTGTTTGTCTTACACGCGTGTAACTACATACATTTACAATGCTTAAACACCTGTTTATGTCTTACACGCGTGTAACTACATACATTTACAATGCTAAACATGCATTTACAATGCTTAAACACCTGTTTATGTCTAATATGCGTGTAACTACATACATTTACAGTGCTTAAACACCTGTTTATGTCTTATATGCGTGTAACTACATACATTTACAATGCTTAAACACCTGTTTATGTCTTACACACATGTTAACTACATACATTTACAATGCTTAAACACCTGTTTATGTCTTACAAGCGTGTAACTACATACATTTACAAAACACCTGTTTATGTCTTAAACTACATACTTTACAGTGCTTAAACACCTGTTTATGTCTTACACGCGTGTAACTACATACATTTACAATGCTTAAACACCTGTTTATGTCTTACACGCGTGTAACTACAAACATTTACAATGCTTAAACACCTGTTTATGTCTTACACACATGTTAACTACCTACATTTACAGTGCTTAACACCTGTTTATGTCTTACAAGCGTGTAACTACATACATTTACAATGCTTAAACACCTGTTTATGTCTTACACGCGTGTAACTACATACATTTACAATGCTTAAACACCTGTTTATGTCTTACATGCGTGTAACTACATACATTTACAATGCTTAAACACCTGTTTATGTCTTAAACGTGTGTAACTACATACATTTACAGTGCTTAAACACCTGTTTATGTCTTAAACGTGTGTAACTGCATACATTTACAGTGCTTAAACACCTGTTTATGTCTTAAACGTGTGTAACTACATACCTTTACAGTGCTTAAACACCTGTTTATGTCTTACAAGTGTGTAACTACATACATTTACAGTGCTTAAACACCTGTTTATGTCTTAAACGTGTGTAACTACATACCTTTACAGTGCTTAAACACCTGTTTATGTCTTACATGCGTGTAACTACATACATTTACAATGCTTAAACACCTGTTTATGTGTTAATCGTGTGTAACTACATACATTTACAATGCTTAAACACCTGTTTATGTCTTAAACGTGTGTAACTACATACCTTTACAGTGCTTAAACACCTGTTTATGTCTTACACACGTTAACTACATACATTTACAATGCTTAAACACCTGTTTATGTCTTACACACGTTAACTACATACATTTACAATGCTTAAACACCTGTTTGTCTTACACGCGTGTAACTACATACATTTACAATGCTTAAACACCTGTTTATGTCTTACACGCGTGTAACTACATGCATTTACAATGCTTAAACACCTGTTTATGTCTAATATGCGTGTAACTACATACATTTACAGTGCTTAAACACCTGTTTATGTCTTATATGCGTGTAACTACATACATTTACAATGCTTAAACACCTGTTTATGTCTTACACACATGTTAACTACATACATTTACAATGCTTAAACACCTGTTTATGTCTTACAAGCGTGTAACTACATACATTTACAATGCTTAAACACCTGTTTATGTCTTACACGCGTGTAACTACATACATTTACAATGCTTAAACACCTGTTTATGTCTTACACGCGTGTAACTACAAACATTTACAATGCTTAAACACCTGTTTATGTCTTACACACATGTTAACTACCTACATTTACAGTGCTTAACACCTGTTTATGTCTTACAAGCGTGTAACTACATACATTTACAATGCTTAAACACCTGTTTATGTCTTACACGCGTGTAACTACATACATTTACAATGCTTAAACACCTGTTTATGTCTTACACGCGTGTAACTACAAACATTTACAATGCTTAAACACCTGTTTATGTCCTAAACGCGTGTAACTACATACATTTACAATGCTTAAACACCTGTTTGTCCTAAACGCGTGTAACTACATACATTTACAATGCTTAAACACCTTTTTATGTCTTACACGCGTGTAACTACAAACATTTACAATGCTTAAACACCTGTTTATGTCCTAAACGCGTGTAACTACATACATTTACAATGCTTAAACACCTGTTTATGTCCTAAACGCGTGTAACTACATACATTTACAATGCTTAAACACCTGTTTATGTCTTACACGCGTGTAACTACATACATTTACAATGCTTAAACACCGGTCTATTTCTAACACGCGTGTAAATACAGACATTTACAATGCTTAAACACCTGTTTGTGTGTTACACCCGTGTAAATACAGACATTTACAATGATTAAACACCTGTTTGTGTCTTACACGTGTGTAACTACATACATTTACAATGCTTAAACACCTGTTTATGTCTTACACGCGTGTAACTACATACATTTACAATGCTTAAACACCTGTTTATGTCTTACACGCGTGTAACTACATACATTTACAATGCTTAAACACCTGTTTATGTCTTACACGTGTGTAACTACATACATTTACAATGCTTAAACACCTGTTTATGTCTTACACGCGTGTAACTACATACATTTACAATGCTTAAACACCTGTTTATGTCTTACACGCGTGTAACTACACACATTTACAATGCTTAAACACCTGTTTATGTCTTACACGCGTGTAACTACAGACATTTACAATGATTAAACACCTGTTTATGTCTTACACACGTGTAAATACAGACATTTACAATGCTTAAACACCTGTTTATGTCTTACACACATGTTAACTACACACATTTACAATGCTTAAACACCTGCGTTTAAGAAAAACAAGCTTTGTAAATTCGGCCAACAAAGTTTTGTGAAATATGTTCCTGTTTCTTAATTATTATTTTTTAATATTATTTTTGTCTTACTACGCCAGTTTTATTTTATTTTACTTCATTTAAAAAAAAAAAAGTTTAAATGTTAACTTTATTGTTCTTGGAAAATTATTTCATGGAAGGGAACCTATACACTATACTAAATTCGGTTAGGCCTCCTAACCGTTTCTTTCTAGCAATGATCGTGCTTGTATTTAATTAAGGTTGATGTACGCTATCCTGGACAGACGCTTCAGCTAGCTGTTGGTTGTTAGTGACCGTTTGGTTCATTTCGGGCAGTAAGTGCCAGGCTATGTGTAAGGGGATATGACGCCATACGAAGCCACCAGACATCCCCGGTGGTATCATAACCATATATTAGTCATACCGGTATATGGTATGGCGTATATGTACATCAAACGAACGCAGATATCGCGAGAAATTTGATAATTGTAATGCACATTACACTAACGGAATTTGGCGTGTCAGTGGCAATAAAATATACAGGCGACGGCTTGTGTTCAAGGTCGCACCTAACCTGAAAAAAAGAGAAAAAAAGAAAGCAACAAGACAAAAACAACAGCACGTGTCTGAACGTGTCTATATGTATCTGTACATGCTCGTACGTGGCTGTATGTGTCCATACATGTCTATATTTGTCTGTACGTGTCCATGTGTGTCTGTACGTGTCCACACGTGGCTGTACGTGTTCATATGTGTATGTACGTGTCCATACGTGTATATACGTGTCTGTACATGTCCCTGCGTGTCTATATGTGTCTGTACGTGTCCATACGTGTCTGTACGTGTCCCTGCGTACTCTGTATGTGTCTGTACGTGGTCATACATGTCCATACATTGTCTATATGTGTATGTACGTGTCTATATGTGTCCATACTTGTCTATATATGTATGTACGTGTCTATATGTGTCCATACGCGTCTATATGTGTATGTACGTGTCTATATGTGTATGTACGTGTCTATATGTGTCCATACGTGTCTATATGTGTATGTACGTGTCTATATGTGTATGTACGTGTCTATATGTGCCCATACGCGTCTATATGTGTATGTACGTGTCTATATGTGTATGTACGTGTCTATATGTGTCCATACGTGTCTATATATATGTGTCCATACGTGTCTATATATGTATGTACGTGTCTATATGTGTATGTACGTGTCTATATGTGTCCATACGTGTCTATATGTGTATGTACGTGTCTATATGTGTATGTACGTGTCTATACGTGTCTATATGTGTATGCACGTGTCTATATGTGTATGTACGTGTCTATACGTGTATGCACGTGTCCATACGTATCTATATGTGTCTGCACGTGTCTATGTATGTGTCTGTATGTGTCTATATGTATTTATACGTACCTGTACGAGTATATACGTGTCTATAATATGTATGTACGTGTCTATGTGTGTCCATACATGTCTATATAGCTCGAGTCACATCCAGCCCTCCCCTTATTGATATTGGTATGTAGGGGAAAGCTAGAGGAAACTTTATAATATACGCTCGTAATGCTTTGGCAATCGTCGATAACCAAATGGTTGCAAGCTGCTGTGTGTAAAATACAATTTTTTTTCCTAAATCTGATGCCACAGCTAGGAAATGGTTTATTTAACGACGCACTCAACACATTTTATTTACGGTTATATGGCGTCGGACATATTTTTAAAGACCATACATATATTGAGAGAGGAAACCCGCTGTTGTCATTTCATGGGCTACTCTTTTCTTTTCTTTTTTAGCAGCAAGGGATCTATAATATGCACCATCCCACACACAGGATAGTACATACCACGGCCTTTGATATATCAGTCGTGGTGCACTGACTGGAACGAGAAATAGCCCAGTGGGCCCACCGACGGAATCGATCCCGGACTGACCGCGCATCGAACGAGCGCTTTACCCCTCCTTTAGTTGTAGTTGTAACAATATTAGGGTGACTTAAAGGGACACACCCTAGTTACGGCTAGTTGTTAACCATTACGGCGTTGTTTTTCGCTATTAAACCCATTTTTTCACAAATAGTATTGCACTTTACTTACCGTTTATTATTTAGAATATACATTTCCATTCACCTGAAGTGTTTTTTGGTAATCCTGGTAATCCTGGTGTTTTTAATACCACAAAATGCATTTTTCGTATTTCTGAAAAACAGACGCACGTTTGAGAAAAAAACCGTTGAGCAGACAAGGTCTAATCTATTTTTAGACGGGATATTTTCATTTCAATGTCACAGACGTTGGTATACCACGTGGCCGTTATCATTTTGGTTCGGTTTGTTTTCTCGTGCACGGTTCGCGCAATCAACATCCGATTTGTTGTTGTTCATTTGTGAGATTTTTCTTCACAGTTCGTGAACATTTTCAGTAACAATAAAGTTCAGACAAGTAAGTATCTCAAGACAAAACGTTACAAACCCTTAAAACCAATAATTTTGCTAAGTCCTACGATATCTGGAGAGGGGATACAACCAGGACAGAACAGTTGGAACATGTCCAGGAGAGGTGAAAAGAACGCACCCAAGTCTGTGAAATTTGTCGTGACATAGGCATTGTTGTGCTTCGAGCGACATCTACCGGTGACATCAGAATACAAACTTTCAAAATTATTTCAAGCAATTGGGACATGGGGATTCCCATGGTATTTATCGATATAAAACCTGCTTTTTCACTCCATTTGATAAAAACGTGATCTAAGTGTGTTACAGGTTTGTAGATTAACCAAATTATAATTTATTTTCGCTGGATGGAACTAGGGTGTGCGGCTTTAAAAGTAATCTAAAAGTTATTTAAAAGGTTATTAAAGTTTGCTACAGTAGCTACTTGCTTTTTTTTACAATGTCACTGTACTTTAGTGGTGTCGTTTTATAGAAAACAAACTTAACTGTTTCTTCCTTATAGCAGTCAACTGGGGCCAATCTCGTTAAAACAAAATATTACATAATGTTTGAATGGTCCCTTTGTAACCGTGACACGTTCTACATATGACCTTTCATAGATACCTCATTGCGTGTATACACAATATACAATACATTAGCTTAATTACAAATATACTCCGTTACGTGTTCATATTTTCAGTATATTAATAACAACCTAGAGGTTCACAAACACCAAATCACTTCCCATCGCCAATAATGTTAACATTTTCTAATAAACAATATCAGCTTTCTATTAAAAGACCCAGGAAGAAGCTTCAGCGAGCCTGTTACACCGTTATCGAACCGAGCCAAATAACCACGATATCAAAACGTAGTAACCTGATATTTTTTTAATCATGCAACCACTTTCAAGTTATATTTTTGTAATATGTTTCAGTCAAAAGCGGTATAGAAACTATTAGTTTTATCGTGTAGAAACTACTTCCAGAAGTCGAACAATAGCAGTTGCCCGAAAGCATCTTGGGAATGGCATAGCAAGCCTAAAAGTTTGATTATATTTCAAAGTCTGTTGTGTCATATTACAATTTCTTTATCTTTTTCTATGAAAATAAACGCAAGTTTATGTGTGACTCGAAGAATATCTACATCACTGGCTGCTACTGGCTATGACGTCAGACGCTGTTCCAATGTAAACATTATTTGCAGGAAGCTAATTGCTTTTTTTGTTTCAAAATGTTCAATTCAAAACGCTGGCTAGTCCGAATGGAAGCGAATAATGGAGAATTGAAAAATAAGAGGTTATTTGACGTTACAGGAAGTGTAAATGTTATATTTATTTATGTAGTTCAAAAATTATTGCTGTAAACGGATGTTTGAAAAATGAGAAAACGATCTACCTGAAAATTGAGCGAACATCCGTCATGCGCACAACTCATTTCCTAGTGACATGATAACACTTCGAATTATCAAGTAGGGGTTATCAGGTCAATAGGAAGCATGGTTGCATGATAACAGTTTTTATCAAAGCATCCAGGAAGCATATATAAAACAAAATGTGTCCATGGTTAATTTATTACTGGTCTACTTGCACAACTGGTCAAAGGCCGTGGTATGTGCTTTCCTGTCTGTGAGAAAGTGCATATAAAAGATCTCTTGCTGCTAATGGAAAAATATAGCGGGTTTTCTCTGATGACTACGAATCAGAATTACCAAATGTTTTACATCCAACAGGCGATGATTAATTAATCAATGTTCTCTAGTGGTGTAGTTAAACAAAACAAAACAACAACTAACTACTTGCATGGGAATGGGATGTCTGGTGATAATGATACATACATAACGTACGGAATCCCATTTTTCTAGGCGGGGGCAGGCTGATTTTTGTCCGAATTAAACGAAAATGCCGGAATCTGAATAACAAAATTTATTCATATTAGCATTGATACGAAACAGCTATATTGGGTTACAAACGAATGAATGAATGAATGAATGAATGTTTAACGACACCCGGGCACGAAAAATACATCGGCTATTGGGTGTCAAACTATGGTAATGCAAACAAAGTGATGATCAACATCAATATAAAAATTCAAGATTTAAACAAAAACACAGTGTAAAGAACTCGTAAATACTTGTAAATACAAATATCACAGATAGATACTGACTTTTACTCAAAATTTCAATTTTGTGCTGTATTAGCCATTCTCAAAGAGAATGTTACACCCCTGCACCACGGTGAGGTTACAGCACGCGCAGGGGGATGTTACAAACGAATCACTATGCATGTTTATATGGATGATGGAAATACATGGTGAAAAGGTTTCAAGTCAGCTCATTTAGCCCGAATAGAATTTTTATCCGAATTTGATCCAACACTGGGGTGGGGGTGAGGGTGGGGATGAGGGTGGGGGTGAGGGTGGGGTGTGGGTGAGGGTGGGGTGGGGTGTGTGTGTGGGGGGGGGGGGGGTGAGTTGTCTCCCCATGTCCCCTGTCTTGTAAGCTTATGGGTATATACTTCTGGTATCGAGGAAAACAAACACAAGACAGTCTCCCCCAATCACGCCTCACCCCCTCAATCCCCCCCCCAAAACACACAAAACAAACCCAAACAAAACAAAACAAACCCAAACCAACAACCCATCAACAAACAGCAACAAAAAAGAAAAGAAAGAAAAGAAAGAAAGAAAATGAAAGAAAGAAGGAAAATAAAACAATCCCAAAAGAGAAAAACAAAAGAAAAGAAAGTTATAGCTTGTTTTGTTTATGAACACCACTAGGGAGACGTTGATTAATTGAAGCTTTTATTGATTAACGATACCACTAGAGCACATTGATTTATTAATCATTGGCTATTGGATGTCAAACATATGGTCATATTGACAGTCATAAAGAGGAAACACGCTACATTTTTTCCATTAGCAGCAAGAGATCTTTTATATGCACCATCCCACAGGCTGGATAGCACTTACCACGGTATACCAGTTATGGTGCACTGGCTGGAACGAGAAATAGCCCAAATGCGCCCACCGACAGGGATCGATCCCAAACCGACCGCTCATCAAGCGAGCGCTTTACCACTGGGCTACGTCCCGCCCCTTTGATTACTTAATGACCTGTGAGTGGAAGTAATATATTTGATAATCATTCTGACATGTAGTCTGTTTTGTACACTTTCTCACAGACAGGAGAGCACTGGTTGGGACCTGGAAAAACAACAACAACAAGAAACAAACACCGTTCGATCGTACGACCCAAGCACGTACAGACACGTACAGACACATGTAAGAACGTACAGACACGTGCAGGCACGTACAGACACGTACAGGCACTTACAGACACATATAGACACGTACAGGCACGCACAGACACGTATAGACACGCACAGGCACGTACAGACACGTACAGACACTTACAAACACATATAGACACGTGCAGGCACGTATAGGCACATACAGACACGTACAGACACATATATACACGTATAGGTACGTACAGACACGTACAGACACTTACAAACACATATAGACACGTGCAGGCACGTATATGCACATACAGACACGTACAGACACATATAGACACGTATAGGTACGTACAGACACGTACAGACACTTACAGACACGTATAGACACGTGCAGACACATATAGACACATACAGACACGTACAGACACGTACGTACACGTACACACACGTGCAGACACGTACAGGCTCGTACAGACACATACAGGCACGTACAGACATGTATATACACGTACGGACACGTACGGACACGTACAGACACGTACAAACACGTACAGTACAGACACGTACGTTTTTCATATACCAAGATAAAACAACAACAAACAAACAAACAACGTTCGATTCTGCAGCCCAAGAACAGCAGCCAGGCACTTTACCGACTGAGCTTAATCATCAACAAAACAAAGCACAAGAACAATGTGCACTGTCAGTCAGATCTGTAGACGCTTTAACTTCATAAATATTTATTTTCTTTGACCTATAAACATAAATATTTATGAACACTCTATTAAAAGAAATCGAAGGAAGTAAAAAATAAACAATGTATAACCACCTATTT
The DNA here is from genome assembly GCF_016097555.1 of Gigantopelta aegis. Taxonomy (NCBI): domain Eukaryota; kingdom Metazoa; phylum Mollusca; class Gastropoda; order Neomphalida; family Peltospiridae; genus Gigantopelta; species Gigantopelta aegis. The sequence goes on from NC_054711.1 coordinate 25,299,565, forward strand.
GGAAGATTACTTTAAAAGCAAGGATGTAATCCAAGCCATGTCCTCGTTGAAAATAGTAAATCACCTGTCACGGTTCAGGTTACAGATGAAATATTAAAATATAGTAAAGATTTATTGCTACCAGCATTCACAAGACTCTTTAGTAGTATCCTACATAATGGAATCTATCTCAGGAATTGGTCACTCGGTCAATTACCACAAGAAGGAAGGAAATGGTTTATTTATCGACACACTAAACACAGTGTAATTACGGTTATATGGCGTCGGACATATGGTTAAGGACCACACAGATATTAAGGGAGGAAACCTGCTGTTGCCACTTTGTGGTCTACTCTTTTCGATTAACAGCAAGGGATATTTTATATGCACCATCCCACAGATAGGATAGTACATACCACGGCATTTGATGTACCAGTCGTGGTGCACTAGCTGAAGCAAGAAACTGCCCAAATGGGGTTCCAAACCGACCGTGCATCAAGCGAGCGCTTTACCACTGGGCTACGTCTCACCCCAATTATCACAAGAAAGACTCTAAACTAAATCCATAAAACTATAGAGGGATATCAGTATTATGTTGGTTTGGCAAAATCCTCTCCACAATCTTAAACACAGGAATTGTAAACTTCTTAGAAAAAGACAATATTATATCGGACAACCAATCAGGCTTTAGAAGTGGAAGAAAAAGAAGAAGAAGAAGAACAGATAATCATTTTATTCTAAATACTAATATCAACAAATATAGTTCCACACAAAAAAAGTTTACCATTTGACGGTGTATGGCAAACAGGGATATTCATAAAACTATTGCCATGTAATATTGGTGGAAAATTCTATAAACGTATTAAATCAACACACACAAATAATAACACAGGTGTAAAATAAACGATAACAGAACACGTCTCTTTACATCTAACATAGGTGTGAACCAAGGAGACATTTTACGTCCTACCGTTTTAATTATTTTCCTAAACTACTTGTTCTTCCCACTAGAGACAAGCTGCCCTCTTACCATTTATAAATGTATAATGACCTTGTTGTAATCTCGGAATCACCAACCGATCTTAACACACTAGGATATCGTTGTAAACGCTGGCACCTCCAAATAAATATTACAACAATCAACACAATGATCATCCAAAGAGGTAGACAGGGCAATATATCTAATTTTACACTAAACTCGAAAGAATAATAATACCCCCACCCCCCAAATGAATATACATATCTTGGATATACAATGAATAATGATCAAAGGAACTTCACACCTACTAGAAGAGCACTTGATAACAAAGCTATCACAACAATATTTTTATGTGCATAGGTCATGTAACGGAAGGAAGGAAATGTTTTATTTAACGACGCACTCAACACATTTTATTTACGGTTATATGACGTCGGACATATGGTTAAGGACCACACAGATATTAAGAAAAGAAACCCGCTGTCGCCACTTCGTAGGTTACTCGTTTCGATTAGCAGCAAGAGATCTTTTATATGCACCATTCCATAAACAGGATAGTACATACCACGGTCTTTGATATACAAGTCGTGGTGCACTGGATGTAACGAGAAATAGCCCGATGGTCCTAGATCGATCGCGGTCATGTAACGGAATTAAATCTCCACCAGCTGTACCTAATTATAATAAACTACTAGTATTTGACACATTACTCAAACGCATCTTATTATACGGACGTGAAATTTGTGGGATGAACAAATTACAAAGTTCAGTCATAACATAAATCACAATTTATATGATCTAATCGACAATGAACCACATGAAAAAACTACACACTGTAAAACATTTTGTAAAGTTAACTTAAGGGTAAACTAACTCTCTTCAAATTGTTTTTGTAAAAATGAGGTATAAAGATACCTGCTTACATTTGATATTAATAATGCCATTTTATAATACAAAATTCACCTTAGTAAAGATATAAACAAAACACTTTTTTAATATGACGCTTAAGAAAAAAAGAAAAAAATGTTTTATTTAACGACGCAAACAACACATTTTATTTACGGTTATATGGCGTCAGACATATGGTTAAGGAGGAAACCCGCTGTTGCCATTACATGGGCTATTCTTTCCGATTAGCAGCAAGGGATCTTTTATTTGCGCTTCCCACAGGCAGGATAGCACAAACCATGGCCTTTGTTGAATCAGTTATGGATCACTGGTCGGTGCAAATGGTTTACAAGGCCGGTATGACGCTTAAGAATGTAACACATTACTACATGCTGCAAACTATCCAACCTGGAACACCTCATTTCAAAGAGTAACAAGATATACCAGTTCCAAGTCCTTTCCTACATTGTACATATCCTTAACGATAAACAGTCTACATCATTCAAAAAGTGTATAAAGAACGACATATATAATTCTCCGAAACTGGAAACATACAAATTACTAAACAATTGTAACAATCGTCTGCAATGCTTAAACATTATCAAAAATCAAAACTTAAACATCAAAAATCAAAAGTTAAACATTATTAAAACTTAAAACTTAAACATTATCAAAAATCAAAACTTAAACATTATCAAAAATCAAAACTTAAACATTATTAAAAATCAAAACTTAAATCAAAACTGAAACATTATTAAAAATCAAAACTATAAACAAGCGTGAACAAACCTACGTACACACACTCGCGAACGACCACAGATACACACACATACCCTATAAATAGAAAAACGACATTCCAATTTAAACTTTGTAAAAATTGTGGTGAAGAAATAAAGAGCGAACTCCATTTTATATGCAAATGTCGCATACTGGAAATAAGACAAATTACAGGCACACACAAACACACACACACACGCACACACACACACACGCACACACACACACACACACACACACACACACACACACACACACATCCTATAAATAGAAAAACGACATTCCAATTTAAACTTTATAAAAATCGTCGTGAAGAAATAGAGAGCGAACTCCATTTTATATGCAAATGTCGCATACTGGAAATAAGACAAATTACAGGCACACACACACACACACACACACACACACACACACACACACACACACACACACACCCTATAAATAGAAAAACGACATTCCAATTTAAACTTTGTAAAAATCGTCGTGAAGAAATAGAAAGAGAACTCCATTTTATATGCAAATGTCGCATACTGGTAAATACACATAATAAACTTTCTTATACACAGAAATAGGACAAACATTTCAAATCATTGAGTGATACAGACAAATTAAAAGTTATTCTTGGATATAATCCAAACACCACGCTGCGGGTATCACAATCCATACGCGAATTGATAGTACAAAGATCGAAGAACCTCTGTCAGGGTCAACGGAATTGGTTGAATTTATTTGGTATAGCAGTTTGGCAGATTAATTATTATTATACTCTCTCTCTCTCTCTCTCTCTCTCTCTCTCTCTCTCTCTCTCTCTCTCTCTCTCTCTCTCTCTCTCTCTCTCTCTCTCTCTCTCTCCCCCCTCTCTCTCTGTGTTTGCTCACGCGTGCGTGTATGGTTGCGTGTGTGTATTTGTGTTCGCGAACACGTGTGTTTGTGCGCGTACATATGCGAGAGTATGTGTATTTATATCGGTGTGGCATACGAATACAGCTATATGACACCGTGTATTACATCTGTTGCTATTATTATAACTAGTTCGTGTGTTTGTGCGCGTACATATGCGAGAGTATGTGTATTTATATAGGTGTGGCATACGAATACAGCTATATGACACCGTGTATTACATCTGTTGCTATTATTATAACTAGTTCGTGTGTTTGTGCGCGTACATATGCGAGAGTATGTGTATTTATATCGGTGTGGCATACGAATACAGCTATATGACACCGTGTATTAAATCTGTTGCTATTATTATAACTAGTTCGTGTGTTTGTGCGCGTACATATGCGAGAGTATGTGTATTTATATAGGTGTGGCATACGAATACAGCTATATGACACCGTGTATTACATCTGTTGCTATTATTATAACTAGTTCGTGTGTTTGTGCGCGTACATATGCGAGAGTATGTGTATTTATATAGGTGTGGCATACGAATACAGCTATATGACACCGTGTATTACATCTGTTGCTATTATTATAACTAGTTCGTGTGTTTGTGCGCGTACATATGCGAGAGTATGTGTATTTATATCGGTGTGGCATACGAATACAGCTATATGACACCGTGTATTACATCTGTTGCTATTATTATAACTAGTTCGTGTGTTTGTGCGCGTACATATGCGAGAGTATGTGTATTTATATAGGTGTGGCATACGAACACAGCTATATGACACCGTGTATTAAATACGTTGCTATTATTATAACTAGTTCGTGTGTTTGTGCGCGTACATATGCGAGAGTATGTGTATTTATATCGGTGTGGCATACGAATACAGCTATATGACACCGTGTATTACATCTGTTGCTATTATTATAACTAGTTCGTGTGTTTGTGCGCGTACATATGCGAGAGTATGTGTATTTATATCGGTGTGGCATACGAATACAGCTATATGACGCTGTATTAAATCTGTTGCTATTATTATAACTAGTTCGTGTGTTTGTGCGCGTACATATGCGAGAGTATGTGCATTTATATCGGTGTGGCATACGAATACAGCTATATGACACCGTGTATTAAATATGTTGCTATTTTTACTAATTGCTATTTTCAAAATTCTGCCCATTTTCAACAATACACCACACACACACACACACACACACACCCCCCTCCCCCATCCCGAGTCAGGCCACCGATCTTATCTAATTTCTTTTTGACCACCCGATCTATTTAGCGACCAAATTTAATGAGTAAAATTTTCTTTATTTAATTATATTAATTAGAGATGCGCATCAAAATTTTAAAGGCCCACTATTTAATTTTTGGATGTAAATTTCAAAATTGTCCGCTTAATTTTTTTTTCTGTCCCGGGACAAGCCCCTGGCTATCCAGAGACAGGCCCCGGGACGGACATGCTCGAAACTCTAGTAATATATGAGCATGTAAAAATTATTCGCACTCGCACTCGCTATTAGTATAACTAGTTCGTGTGTTTGTTTTAATATGAACATTTTCCTTTAACCAATGTTAAATGTTAACCATCCGTTTTGTAAACACAAAACAGGTTTTAATAAAGATTGTGTGCCAAATTTACGAAGTCTGTTTTCTTAAACGCAGGTGTTTAAGCATTGTGAATATATATAGAAATTATTGCATGAGCTGGAGTGCCATACGAAATTTATCAAACGAGTTTTGGAATTATCAAACGAGTTTTGGAATTGTTTACTCCCCGAGCGAGGGGTATAAAATAATTTCCAAACAAGTTTGATATATTTCATATGGTACTCCCGCGAATGTTATAATTTATTTCTTATTCACAAAGGTGTGATTTAGAACAAACGATAAAATGAATACAATTGTAATCGCTTCACAATCGAGGTTAATAATATTCAGCGATGTCAATTACAGTGACGCGGAATGATATCAATATCATATTCGTGACCGTCGCAAGCTTGCAGCTGCTATAGCAACAATATATAGCTACGTCAGAAGTGTGCTATTACAGTTTTCAATGTATTATTATAGCCCATGCCATGAAGATAGAGTGGGAAAATACAACATTTATGTAACCGTTTATTGTAGACCATATGGGTAATAAATGTAGTTACACGCATGTACTCCTAGTCTTAGACTAACAACACTGTCACGGTGGAGTTGAACAACTCGCCGATCTCACGACTTCTACGACTGTCCACCGGTCTCGGTGGCGTCGTGGTAGGCCATCGGTCTACAGGCTGGTAGGTACTGGGTTCGGATCCCAGTCGAGGCATGGGATTTTTAATCCAGATACCGAATCCAAACCCTGAGTGAGTGCTCCGCAAGGCTCAATGGGTAGGTGTAAACCACTTGCACCGACCAGTGATCCATAACTGGTTCAACAAAGGCCATAGTTTGTGCTATCCTGCCTGTGGGAAGCGCAAATAAAAGATCCCTTGTTGCTAATCGGAAGAGTAGCCCATATAGTGGCGACAGCGGGTTTCCTCTCAAAATCTGTGTGGTCCTTAACCATATGTCTGACGCCATAAAACCGTAAATAAAATGTGTTGAGTGCGGAAATTGTTATAAATGAATGTGTAAAATCTGGTTCATGTAGTAATTTTCTGAAATCTCACCTCACGTGTAGGCTTCTCACACATTTCTATCGCTTCGCTTAGTATCAATATCCGGTGTCGCTCCCATACAGTGGTCCAGTCTCTAGAATGAGCACTCTTACAACTCGATTCTTGTCATATACAACTCTTACAAACCGATTAGTTGTTAATCTGAACACACCCGTCCTAATTTGGAAGTGTGGAAAAAATACAATACACCTATCGATTTAGCCAACTTCATCGTGACAGTTGATAGTCTAAGCCTAGCAGAAGACAAAATCAGACTTTGTAAATTCGGTCCTGTATGTTGTATGTACGACACGGAAGTCTTCAATTTGGTGCGATGCAACCCGTAGCCGACAAGTGGCAGACGATCACGCAAAGGCTCGCGCGCTACACTCCACGAGCTCACGTGCGAGCTGGTTATTAATTACATGTCTGTATCATATCACATCGGACGACACGCACCTGTCTGCTTCCTCGTATCATGTTTATTAATATAGCGTACATAATAAATCACACGACAGTCAGTGTACGTGCTACCCTGTCAAATTAATGATAATTCGACAGTGGATACATACTGCTCGCTAGGAGTCTCTTGCAACTCGAGTGTTATCTAGATCCAAACACGTGCGCTATTATGTATGCAGGGTGTGGCATAAGCGTACGAGACAGGGGACGGTGGGGGGGGGGAGGGGGGGAGGAGGAGGAGGGGGGCGACCCTAGTGCTGGAGCGAAACCTAAAATTCGGACAAAAATTAAACAGATATTCGGGGAAAATGTGCTAACCTGAGACCTTTATACCATGTATTTCCATCATTATACCCTCAAAATTAGTTGTAACCCATGCAAAAATGCGTTTTCAACACAGTATAGCTATTTGGTCGTAATGCTAATATGAATAAATGTTTATTATGCAGATTCGGGCATGTTCGTTTAATTCGGGCAAAAGCCAGCCTGCACCCACCCACCACCCCCACCCCCCTACAAAAATGGGAGCCCATACGCCCATGTGGTGTGGGGTGAGTGGATGGATAAGTGGTGAGCGTCGTTTCTAAGGGGTGGGGTGGGGGGGGGGGGAGGTAGGTATAGACATGAAGGCAGGCTGTTTCACCAGGGTCCTATGTCTGGTGAGATTGGGAAGATGAGAGCGAGTAAATCATACATGGGATGTGTTTTCAGTCCACTCAGTAATGCAGTACCTCACTGTTAAATTCATTTATTAGAACAGACATATATTGGGAATTTTTAGCAATGAAGGAAGGAATGAAGAAAATGTTTTATTTAACGATGCACTCGACACAATTTGGCCTCGGTGGCGTCGTGGTTGGCCATCGGTCTACAGGCTGGTAGGTACTGTGTTCGGATTCCAGTCGAGGCATGGGATTTTTTAATCCAGATACCGACTCCAAACCCTGAGTCAGTGCTCCGCAAGGCTCAATGGGTAGGTGTAAACCACTTGCACCGACCAGTGATCCATAACTGGTTCAACAAAGGCCATAGTTTGTGCTATCCTGCCTGTGGGAAGCGCAAATAAAAGATCCCTTGTTGCTAATCGGAAGAGTAGCCCATATAGTGGCGACAGCGGGTTTCCTCTCAAAATCTGTGTGGTCCTTAACCATATGTCTGACGCCATAAAACCGTAAATAAAATGTGTTGAGTGCGGAAATTGTTATAAATGAATGTGTAAAATCTGGTTCATGTAGTAATTTTCTGAAATCTCACCTCACGTGTAGGCTTCTCACACATTTCTATCGCTTCGCTTAGTATCAATATCCGGTGTCGCTCCCATACAGTGGTCCAGTCTCTAGAATGAGCACTCTTACAACTCGATTCTTGTCATATACAACTCTTACAAACCGATTAGTTGTTAATCTGAACACACCCGTCCTAATTTGGAAGTGTGGAAAAAATACAATACACCTATCGATTTAGCCAACTTCATCGTGACAGTTGATAGTCTAAGCCTAGCAGAAGACAAAATCAGACTTTGTAAATTCGGTCCTGTATGTTGTATGTACGACACGGAAGTCTTCAATTTGGTGCGATGCAACCCGTAGCCGACAAGTGGCAGACGATCACGCAAAGGCTCGCGCGCTACACTCCACGAGCTCACGTGCGAGCTGGTTATTAATTACATGTCTGTATCATATCACATCGGACGACACGCACCTGTCTGCTTCCTCGTATCATGTTTATTAATATAGCGTACATAATAAATCACACGACAGTCAGTGTACGTGCTACCCTGTCAAATTAATGATAATTCGACAGTGGATACATACTGCTCGCTAGGAGTCTCTTGCAACTCGAGTGTTATCTAGATCCAAACACGTGTGCTATTATGTATGCAGGGTGTGGCATAAGCGTACGAGACAGGGGACGGTGGGGGGGGGGGAGGAGGGGGGAGGAGGAGGAGGGGGGCGACCCTAGTGCTGGAGCGAAACCTAAAATTCGGACAAAAATTAAACAGATATTCGGGAAAAATGTGCTAACCTGAGACCTTTATACCATGTATTTCCATCATTATACCCTCAAAATTAGTTGTAACCCATGCAAAAATGCGTTTTCAACACAGTATAGCTATTTGGTCGTAATGCTAATATGAATAAATGTTTATTATGCAGATTCGGGCATGTTCGTTTAATTCGGGCAAAAGCCAGCCTGCACCCACCCACCCCCCCCCCCCCCCCGTGAGTGGATGGATAAGTGGTGAGCGTCGTTTCTAAGGGGTGGGGTGGGGGGGGGGGAGGTAGGTCTAGACATGAAGGCAGGCTGTTTCACCAGGGTCCTATGTCTGGTGAGATTGGGAAGATGAGAGCGAGTAAATCATACATGGGATGTGTTTTCAGTCCACTCAGTAATGCAGTACCCCACTGTTAAATTCATTTATTAGAACAGACATATATTGGGAATTTTTAGCAATGAAGGAAGGAATGAAGAAAATGTTTTATTTAACGATGCACTCGACACAATTTGGCCTCGGTGGCGTCGTGGTTGGCCATCGGTCTACAGGCTGGTAGGTACTGTGTTCGGATTCCAGTCGAGGCATGGGATTTTTTAATCCAGATACCGACTCCAAACCCTGAGTCAGTGCTCCGCAAGGCTCAATGGGTAGGTGTAAACCACTTGCACCGACCAGTGATCCATAACTGGTTCAACAAAGGCCATGGTTTGTGCTATCCTGCCTGTGGGAAGCGCAAATAAAAGATCCCTTGCTGCTAATCGGAAAGAGTAGCCCATGTAGAGCGAACAGCGGGTTTCCTCTCAAAATCTGTGTGGTCCTTAACCATATGTCTGACGCCATATAACCGTAAATAAAATGTGTTGAGTGCGTCGTTAAATAAAACATTTCTTTCTTTATTTATTTCTTTCGACACATTTTATTTACGGTTATATGTCGTCGGTTTAAATTTATCACTAAAGTTGGGAATTTTCAGTGCCACTTTCTTTTGGGAAAGGGCTAATGTTCGGATCTGCAGAACGCCTGGATGGAAGCCCCGAAAAATACATTTAAAAAACAACAAATTAGCTTGAGCAGGGGGTGTTTCGACCCCCGAAGCCACCCCCCACTCCCCCCACCCCCACCCCACCTCTGCACCTTGGCTGGAGCACTGCCCTTATTAATGTAAAAAGAACTGTTTTATTTAACGAGGCACTCAACACATTTTACTTACGGTTATATATCGTCGGACACTTGGTTAAGGACCACACACAGATATTGAGAGAGGAAACCCGCTGTCGCCACTCCATGCGCTACTCTTTTCGACTAGCAGCAAGGGATCTTTTATATGCACCATCCCATAGACAGGATAGCAAATACCATGGCGCCATTGATGTACCAGTCGTGGTGCACTGGCTGGAGCGAGAAATAGCCCAATGGGCCCACTGACGGGGATCGATCCCAAACCGACCGCGCATCAAGCGAGCGCTTTACCACTCGATTTAGGCGTCTAACAACATCGAGGGAAATATCTAGCTGAGTGGGTAGAGCGGTCGCTTGAGGTGCTTGTGTCGCAGGATAGACACCCCCCCCCCCCCCCCCCCGCCGCCCCTCCCCACTAGTGGGGCCATTCTCTGATTGTTTTTTTATATTGTCCCAATCGAGATTGGCATATCAAATGGCGTGTATATACTGTCCTGTCTGTGGGGGAAATACATACAAACTATGCCTTGCTGCTAATGGGAATCTGTAGCAGGTTTCTTCTATTACTACATTCAAGCATATAATATTGTTGATGCTGACGAGGAAGGAAGGAAGGAAGGAAATGGTTTATTTAAATAACGCACTCAACACATTTTATTTACGGGTATATGACGTCGAACACAGATATTGAGGGGGAAACCCGTGATGCTGACGAGGAGTCAATCCTGGTTTGTAAAAGGCGTAAAATCGTCAAGAGGCGGGACGTAGCCTAGTGGTAAAGCGTCAGCTTGATGCGCGGTCGGTTTGGGATCGATCCCCGTCAGTGGACCTAAGCCAGTGCACCACGACCGGTATATCAAAGGCCCTGGTATGTGCTATCCTGTCTGTGGGATGGTGCATATAAACGATCCCTTGCTACTACTAAAAAAAAATGTAGCAGGTTTCCTCTCTATGACTGTCAAAATTACCAAATGTTTGACATTCAATAGCCGATGATTAATAAATCAAAGTGCTCTAGTGGTGTCGTTAAACGAAACAAAATTTAAACTGAAAACGCGTCTCAGAAAAAACTAATTCCGTGGAAAATGCCTTCTCTAAGACTATATGTCAAAATTAACAGATGTTTGACATCCGATGATTAATAAATCAATGTGGTTTAGTGGTGTCGTTAAACAAAATAAAGTTTAGTAAAGTAGAAAAATGTATATTCGGTAAGATCAGCTCACGTGGTGAAACCTGGCCCAAGTTCGCGAACTATTTGACTGGTTCCCGGTGTGTCATTAGGTTCGTTCATCCATTCATTTTCATTTCAAATTAAAGATCAAGCACGCTGTTCTGGGCACACACCTCAGCTATCTAGGCTGGCTGTTCAGAACAGTGGGCTAGTTGCGAGTTGTTAGTTGTTAGTGATAGAGAAGAGGGTGTAGTAGTGTTACACCTACCCATTGAAACTCGCTCTGGGTGGGAGTCGGTACCGGGCTGCGAACCCAGTACCTACCAGCCATATGCTCGATGTCTTAACCACAACACCGCCGAAGCCGTTTTTCTGCTCGGTCTGGCTGAACTCGGCCAAAGTGTCGCAATATCCATATGTTAAACGCCTAGCAACTGATGCAGCTTGAAATTAAGGACGGATCCAATGGGTGAACCAGGGGGATCTCTTTTCATAAAAAAAAAAAAAATTATAATAATAAAAATTAAAAGACCAACTTTTTCAACAATTTGTTTACAATTTTTATTTCACCTATGCCAAACGCTTATTGAGGTTCTCTATTCATTGGTTATTCCATCTGTCCTTTTGCTATAGATCCACTCCCTCCCCTAAATGTTTTCCTGGGTCCGCTCTTGAATGTGCTGGGGGTATTGTTAATCTAACATTTCTTTTCCATCCTCTTCTGTGGCAGAAAAAGCTAATCACGAAACAAAACAATGTTCTCGGCATTTCCCGCATAAAACCAATTATATCGGCGATAACAGTCTGGTTGTGTTCGTGTTAAACCGTCTATTTAAAATAACCACGAAATTATTTCCAATTTCACGTGACGTTATTCGGGAACCGGTCGTTATGTCACGGAAATGTCGTCCATTTTTTTCTCCATTCGCATGAGCGTTTTGTGTAGAAACAAAGCAGCACAATACATAATGTGGAATCACATCCAGTTTTCTCAATGGCTAAAACGACAAAATGTCAACACAGAAGAATTTGAACAGCAAATAACCGTTATCACGAACAATTTCCACGCCAGATAATGATCACATCTGAAAACGTAAATGTAATTGCAAACTTTTTGATGGAAAAAAAAGAAAAAGAAAAAAAGGAAAAAGAAATTAGAAAAAAAAAGGAAAAGAAAAAAGAAAAATAAAGAGAAAAATAAAGTTTAGTTTTTTGTTTTGTTTATTTTAGGTGTTGGTTTTGTTGTTGTTTTCGGATGTTTTTTGTTGTTGTTTTTTGGGGGGTGGGTGGGTGGGTGGGTGGTGGTGGTGGATGGGGGAAAAGTGGGGTAGAGGGGGTTGCGCGCGCGCGCGCGTGTGTGTGTGTGTGATTTTTATTTATTTTATTTCATTTTATTTTTCAGCACATTTTAAATTGCGCCTACTGTATTCATTGCATATTGGAATATTGAATTTATTTAATTTATAACAAATTCACGATTTTCAAATATTGGAATACAGCCCTCGCCTGATGCGTCATCGATCTAAGGCCATTGGGCTAGTTCTCGCTCCAGACAGTGCTCCACAACTGGTGTAACAAAGGCCGTGGTATGTACTATCCTGTCTGTGGGATGGTGCATATAAAAGATCCCTTGCTGCTAATCGAAAAGAGTAACCCATGAAGTGGCGACAGCGGGTTTCCTTGCTCAATATCTGTGTGGTCCTTAACCATATGTCTGACGCCATATAACCGTAAATAAAATGTGTTGAGTGTGTCGTTAAATAAAACATTTCCTTCCTTACAAATATTGGAAATGTTTTTTTGCACAAATGAGACATTGAGTACTCACAGAGGCTCAATGCCAGGGAGAGGCGGGACGTAGCCCAGTGGTACAGCATTCACTTGATGCGCGGTTGGTTTGGGATCGATCCCCGTCGGTGGGCCCATTGGGCTATTTCTCGTTCCAGCCAGTGCACCACGGCTGGTACCACTAGACCACGCCGTGGTTTGTACTACCCTGTCTGTGGGATGGTGCATATAAAGATCCCTTGCTGTTAATCGGAAAGAGTAGCCCATGAAGTGGCAACAACGGGTTTCCTCTCTCGCTTGATGCGTGGTCGATTTGGGATCAATTCCCGTCAGTGGGCCCATTAGGCTATTTCTCGCTCCAACCAGTGCACCACGACTGGTACATCAAATGCCATGGTATGTGTTATCCTGTCTATGGGATGGTGCATTTAGAAGATCCCTTGCTGCTAATCGAAAAGAGTAGCCCACGAAGTCACGACAGCGGATTTCTTCCCTCAATATCTGTGTGGTCTTTAACCATATGTCTGACGCCGTAAATAAAATGTGTTGAGTACATCGTTAAATTAAACATCTCTTTCTTTCAATACCAGGGGACATTGTGTTGAGTGTCACGTCACGATAACTACGCAAGTTTTGGAGATTGCTACACAAGTGTAATGCATTAAACAGGAGTTGCTAATCAATTTTCAATTGACTACAAATATCGCTGATCAAGATTTTGAAAACAAAATATTCCTTGAATGCTGTTTAAAGCAACAAATAACGTCCAAAATAATCCTTTTAACCATGCCATGGTTGACCCCAAATGACTGAGAGAGGAGAAGAAGGAAATCCCACAGACAGTATAGTACATACCACGGCATTTGTTACACCAGTTGTGGAGGATTGGCTGGAACGAGAAATAGCCCAATGGGCCCACCGACGGAAATCGATCCTAGATCGATGGCGCATCAGGGGAGCGCTGTACCACTGAGCTACGCCCCGCCCTGACTGAGAGAGCAGTTGGAATGCTTCAAGCAGGCATCAGTTTCAGTGACCATAGGCATATGGGGCGGTCGCTGGTTTTTGCCCGAATTAAACGAAAATGTCCAAATCTGGATAGCAACATTTACTCATATATTAGAATTACAACCAAACAGATACAGAGGGTTGCAAACGAATCACTACGCATTATTATATGGATTACAACTAATTTTGAAGGTAGAGTGATGGAAATTTTGCCCGATTATCTGTATCATTTTTGCCCAAATTTGAGGTTTTGCTCCAACACTAGGGGCTTGTACGCTTATGTCAGTGACGTTGCCAGACGTTTTAATTTGACAAGAGCGACTGTACACAGACTTGACAAAGGGGCGGGACGTAGCCCAGTGGTACAGCGCTCCATGTTTAATGACTCCATGAATCAAAATCACGTGGGAGAGAGTGAGAGAGAGAGAGAGAGAGAGAGAGAGAGAGAGAGAGAGAGAGAGAGAGAGAGAGAGAGAGAGAGAGAGAGAGAGAGAGAGAGAGAGAGAGAGAGAGAGAGAGAGAGAGAGAGAGAGAGAGAAGGCGTGTACGTGTTTGTATAGGGGCAGGCTGACTTTTGCCCGAATTAAACGACATTGCCCGAATCTGAATAACATTTATTAATAATAGCATTACTGTCAAACGGCTATATAATATGGTTACAAATGAATCACTACGCATTTTTATATGGATTTCAACTAATATTGTGAGTACAGTGATGGAAATACAGTGTACGATAAAAGGGTTTCAGGCCAGCTAATTTTGCACGAATATCTCTATCGTTTTTGCTCGAATTTGAACATTTTCTTCAGTAGGGCCTACTAGGGGACTATGTTGCCCTTCTGCCCCCTACACGTACGCTTATGGACACGTTATATATATATATATATATATATATATATATATATATATATATATATATATATATGTGTGTGTGTGTGTGTGCGTGTGTATGTGTGTGTGTATGTGCGTATATGTATGTATGTGTATGTGTGTGTGTGTATGTGCGTATATGTATGTATGTGTGTGTATGTGTGTGTGTGTGTGCGCGCGCGTGCGTGTGCGTATTACATACAGAATACTGAACGAGCTTGCATGTCGTACCATGTTTATGAAATGAGCAAACGCGAGTCAGATACCAACACTGTTCACGATTTTCATAAATATGGTATGATAGGCAAGCTAGTTTAATATATTTTATTTATTACAAACCAACTGCAAACAAGCCGCAACGCAGAAGTAAGCAGATGTCGCAATCTAATTAAAATTAGCTCCACTATTACATGTGGATCTAACACCAGCCAGTTGGAGCTCATGTCCACCAATCAAAACCTTACTTGCTGAAGCCTGCCAGTGATTTAAAAATAATTTGAAAACATTCCGAATTATCTTTAGGGTATTCGACATGTTTCGTGTGAATTACGAATGCCTTAAAACATGTTTTATTTTATAAAATAAATAATTTGTAATGTAAAACTGAAGACTGATTTAGTTTAGTTTTTTTTATAAATAAATAAATAAATTTTAATGTAAAATTGAAGACTGATAACCCACCCCGTACGTATTGGTATGGTTCGCTGTACTGCGGCCACTAAAATAGACTCGTCCGATATTTTTAGAATTTGTATGCTCCCAAATAACGTTATAAAAGGCGAAGTGTGACTGGTCAATATTTAAATTATTATTTACAGACGAAATGTTACCTGGACATTGGGGACTATGCAGTGTTGTTAGCAATCCGATTAAAATTAGTTCTACTGGTCTAAATAAGGCATTCGTAATTCACATGAAACATATCGTATACCCTCAGGATAATTCGGAATGTTTTCAAATTATTTTTAAATCACTGGCAGGATTCAGCAAGTAAGGTTTTGATTGGTGGACATGAGCTCCAACTGGCTGCTGTTAGATCCACATGTAATAGTGGAGCTAATTTTAATTAGATTGCAGATGTCGGGACCTACTACACGTTATTTTTCTGCGAATTGGGTCAGCTAGTGACGTCACGCTCACGTCACGTCAATATTACCCTAGTTACATTTCACCATTATTATTTATTTAATCACTATTATTATTCAATGGTCACAAGAGGCCTATAAATAAAATTAAAACGGTGCCTAATAATATATGTTATTTAATATTTATTCATGAACTGTAAACTAACAAAGTAATTAAACCATGGCTTTATGGTACTGTTGCAACACAAATCTCACTCACAAAACATTTCAATCGTTTTTCCAATTTCCTCACTCTCTAAGGACTAATATCTTTTCACAATAACAGCTTCTCGGCCGTTTAAAACGAGGTCAAAGAATGACCTGAGCTGTCGTACTTAACACAGGAACAGACGACAACGACGCCGAAATTAATTACTATGTAACGAAAATATTTGACGACGAGAATAGATCCAAACACCATAATCTTGTCTGATGGATCGGATGATTCCGGATTCCCTACAGAGGACGTTTGACAGTTCGCGTCATTCCGTATTCCCCGGACTGTTCCGGAATACGGGCATGGTGCTAGCGAAACAAAATTGGATATTAAGTCATCTAGAAGGAAAACGCAGTGGAATAATATTAAATATTTTGTTTAACGACACATCAGTAAATAGATATTAAACTACAGATATAGGGGGGAGGGGGGGGGGGGGGCGTAAACGTGTAGGTCTGCACCTCCCAACCAGTAAAATCCTAATTCCATCACATGTTAAAGCAAGCTTAAAGTAAAGTTTGTTTTATTTAACGACGCCACTAGAGCACATTGATTTTTTTTTTTATCTTATCGGCTATTGGACGTCAAACATATGGTCATTCTGACACTGTTTTTTTTTTTTTTTAGAGTAAACCCGCTGTCGCCACATAGGCTACTCTTTTACGACAGGCAGCATCGGATCTTTTATTTGCGCTTCCCACAGTCAGGATAGCACAAACCATGGCCTTTGTTGAACCAGTTATGGATCACTGGTCAGTGCAAGTGGTTTACACCCATTGAGCCTTGCCATACTCACTCAGGGTTTGGAGTCGGTATCTGGATTAAAAATCCCATGCCTCGACTGGGATCCGAATCCAGTACCTACCAGCCTGTCGATAGCCTAACCACGACGCCACCGAGGCCGGTCAAAAAGCTTAACAAAGACAACGTTTCATTATAACTGAATTTAGTTGAAGTTACTAACTACCAATTTGTACGGGCGCGTGTGCAGAGGGAGGGCTTTGGGAGTCGAAACCCCTCCCTGCTGAAATAAATTTTAATTTTTCTAAATACATTTTTCTCACTCTTATATTTCTCTACCTACGGCCTGTGTAGGCTTCGGAAGATTTCAGCAACTGGAGGTGTGGCAGTTATATAAAATTCGCCTTTCATCGGATGTGTGATGTAGGTCTACAATGTGTCCCCCAACCCCCCTCCCGTGTTTAGTTAGGTACACGAACACACCGCAGACGCACAATCGAACCGATCCCGTTTAAATGTCTGATATATACAAAGGTTCAGACGAAACCCTCCAGAAATACAAATATTTTGTTGGGAACGATCAATGGTAACTCAAACAGCCAGTGAGAAAATGCGAGAAGGCAAAAACTGTCAACTGACGTCAGACTGATTCAAGATACAGTTTAAAACAATAAGAAATAAATTCAGAGAAAGGAAGAGAATGAGATAGACAGAAAGAAAGTGAGGGAGAGAAAGAGAGAAAGAGAGAAAGAGAGAACGAGAAAGAGAGAGAATGGGAGACAGACAGAAAGAAAAAGACAGATAGACAGACAAAGAAAGAACAAAAACAAAGAAAGGCAGAAAAAGAAGCAGAGATAGATGTTTTTGTCTTCATTGTTGTGGAAATGTAGTTTATTATAGGTGAGTATAAAGTTTGGTTAATACTAAAGTAGTGTCGGAAATAGAATAAAAATGATTTTCGTCAATTATTTCTTTCATATTAAACTGACAGGTAAATATTTTGTAAATACCTGTTTAACATTTACTTCTTTGGGTTCTCATTGATGTACAAGGTGGTGTTTACTCTTGAAATTAAAATATAGATGTCGGTAAACAGGAGAGTGTGACCTTTATTGGAACAGACTGTAACACATTTTGATCGATATGACATTGTGTCAATTTCATTTACCCTTAAACAAACTTTTAATTTAAAACTGCAAGTTAACTGATTATTTTGAATTGCAGCATAAATTATTGATGATGAGCATATTGAGTGAACATAAATTCGCTATAAGTGCATTAGAAATTTACGCAATCGTGCAACCACTTAAAGGTGCTATATCTCAAGTTATATGTGAGCATCTATTTGTGATAAAGATTCTCCAATAAAAGTGTATTTCTACTAGTAAAATTATTTCCTATAATCATTTACGGGCATATAGTTAAAGGTGTAGTTTTTAAATGTTTAAGCAAAATTTAATAAAAACATGATTTGTATTAGCTGTCATTGTACAACTTTGAGATAGCACCTTTAATGCCGATATAATATATCATAGCCTCAGAATGGTTCTTGACCGTTTTGCTCAGAAGTTACTTATAAATGTCTACACATATTTTGTTTTGGAGAGGGATAGGGGTAAACACCGTCATCAGAAACAGTTCCTCACATACTGTAACAGCAATGAAATTAACACACGTTGACCAAAATTTGTTATAGTCTGTTTCAATAAAGTGCACAAATCACCTGTTTACTAACATCTTTCTTTTAATTTCAAGAGTAAACGCCACCTTGTACATAAATGAGAGCAAAACAAGTAAATGCTAAATTAGGTAGACTATCTATAAATAGATATTTACAAAATATTTACTTGTCTGTTTAATATGTAAAAAATAATCGACGAAAATCATTTTAATTCTATTTCCGACAGTAGTTTTTGCAGTGTTGAACTTTTATTTTCCGATATTAGTTTAAACTTCGTTTGTGTAGAGAGAAAGAGAGAGAGAGAGAGAGAGAGAGAGAGAGAGAGAGAGAGAGAGAGAGAGAGAGAGAGAGAGAGAGAGAGAGAGAGAGAGAGAGAGGAGAAATATAATTTCATGAGAATGTGAGAGAGAGAGACAAACAGAGAAAGAACAAAGATACATACAAACCGGAATAGAGAAAGAGACAGAGATGCGGAGAAACGGACATTCATTCGGAAAACAAAAACTGAGAGAAAAAAAAAACCCTCTTGCGTTACGCCTGGTACGAAAATGTATTCTGCCAAGAATTGTGTTTGTTTATTTGTCTTGTGCTATACCCTCAGATAGATCAGCTTCCTGTGGCAACATATCACAAGCTAGACATTTCCACATTGAACACCTATACCATAAATACACCAGTGCACTTACCAGGAAAAAAAAAAATGTCTTCGACAGAATCTATGTACTAAGGGAGG
This sequence comes from Gigantopelta aegis, assembly GCF_016097555.1. Classification (NCBI taxonomy): domain Eukaryota; kingdom Metazoa; phylum Mollusca; class Gastropoda; order Neomphalida; family Peltospiridae; genus Gigantopelta; species Gigantopelta aegis. The sequence continues at coordinate 25,318,704 of NC_054711.1, forward strand.
GAACTCTTGCTGGTCGGTGTGTGACACATGGTTACTTTTACATTTAAAATAAATTGAATTGCATGTATTAAGTCTCTCTCTCTCTCTCTCTCTCTCTCTCTCTCTCTCTCTCTCTCTCTCTCTCTCTCTCTCTCTCTCTCTCTCTCTCTCTCTCTCTCTCTCTCTCTCTCTCTCTCTCTCTCTCGCTTGTTAGTGGTTAGTGAGAGAGAGGTCGGTGTAGTGCTCTTACACCTACCCACTGAGTTGTTAAACTCGCAATGGCTTGAAGCCGGTACATGGATGCGAGCCCTCCACCTACCAGCAGGCGTGTGTGCAGGAATTTTAGCAGGGAAGGATCTAGACTGTGGCGAGCGAAGTGTACGGAGGAGATAATTGAGACTGAAAATTGAAAATGTGCTTGAGCAAGGAGGGGCTTCGACCCCCAAAACCCTCCCCTTGCACATGCGCCTGACCAGCCTTAAGTCCGATGGATTAACCACTATACCACCAAGGCTGGTGTCTCCTGCCCTGTTCCACCAACCCCCTCATCTGAGCCATGAACTCACCACCATCACTTATGCGACTTTAAAGGCATCCCTTCACCCCCATCTGAGCAATAAACTTGCCACCATCAGTTATGTGACTTTAAAGGCATCCCCTCACATCCCTGCCTTCTGATCCATGAACTCGCCGCCATCAGTTATGCGACTTTAAAGTCATCCCATCACCCTCTATCTGCACCATGAACTCGACACCTTCAGTTATGCGACGTTAAAGGCATCCCTCAGCCCCATCTGAGCAATAAACTTGCCACCATCAGTTATGCGACTTTAAAATCATCCCCACCCCCATCTGATCCATGAACTCGCCGCCATAAGTTATGCGACTTTAAAGGCATCCCATCACCCTCTATCTGCACCATGAACTCGACACCATCAGTTATGCGACGTTAAAGGCATCCCTCACCCCCCATCTGAGTCATGAACTCGCCACCATTAGTTATACGACTTTAAAATCATCTCCCACCCCCATCTGATCCATGAACTCGCCGCCATCAGTTATGCGACGTTAACGGCATCCCCTCATCCCCTATATGCACCATGAACACGCCGCCATCAGTTATGCGACGTTAACGGCATCCCCTCGTCCCCTATCTGCAACATGAACACGCCACCATCAGTTATGCGACGTTAACGGCATCCCCTCGTCCCCTATCTGCACCATGAACACCCCACCATCAGTTATGCGACGTTAACCGCATCCCCTCATCCCCTATCTGCACCATGAACACGCCACCATCAGTTATGCTTTAACCTTTCAACTTTAAACTTTAACCTGTGTATTCTTTGCAAACTAGGGACGGGACAGCCCAGTGGTAAAGCACACGCTTGGTGCGCTGTCGGTCTAGGATCGATCCCCGTCGCTGGGCCCATTGGGCTCTTTCTCGTTCTAGCCGGTGCACCACGACTGGCACACTAAAGGCTGTGGTATGTGCTATCCTGTCTATGAGATGGTGCATATAAAATATCCCTTGCTACTAATGGAAAAATGTAGCGGGTTTCCTCTCTAAGATTATATGTCAAAAATTACCAAATGTTTGACATGCAGTAGCCGATGATTAATAATCAATGTGCTCTAGTGGTGTCGTTAAACAAAACAAACTTAAAGGCATCCCCTCACCCCCGATCTGCACCGTGAACTCGCCGCCATCAGTTATGCGACTTTAAAGGCATCGACACGTATTTTGGAAATGACAAAACAAACTTTACACCTCCCCGCCACGCGCTCAGCGAGCCGCGTGCAAACCGCGCAGGGCCACTGAGGGGTGTTTGCCGTCGTCGACCGCGTCACAGCGCCCACGGCGGTGTATTCGAAAGACAAATAAACCAGGGCTACACTCAACGAACACACACATCGGAAACAAACAGGAGATTCCAGCGAAAAGAGAAAGATTATTAAGAAAAGAGAGAGAGAGAGAGAGAGAGAAAAAAAAAAAAGAGAGAAAAAACCTCCAGCAGATGTCTTTGTCAGAGTTACTATCAGGTGTGTGTGTCTGCCGGGAAACATGTTATATGTTACTATTTAGGGAAATATTAAATTTATTACTTTATCTCCCGGGAAACATGTTGTGTTACTCTCTAAGGAAATATTAAATGCATTAATGTATCTTCCGGGAAACATTTTAAGTTATTCTCTAGGGAAATATTAAATTTATTAATTTATCTGACAGGAAACATGTTGTGTTACTCTCTAAGGAAATATTAAATGCATTCATGTATCTGCTGAAAAACATTTTAAGTTATTCTCTAAGGAAATATTAAATTTATTAATTTATCTGAAATGTATATGTTATGTTACTATCGAAGGAGATTTTAAATGTATTAATTTATCTGTCCCTGTGTCAACGGACCCTGTCCAAATCGGCATCAGTGTATTCCGGACTTCTGTGTCAACCAGTGACCATGGTTTGAGTGAAACCTGTCTAACCCAGCACTGTGTATTCCGTCACCGTTCGTCAGTTCTTCTTGAATCCGGTTGAAACAGTCCACTGTATATACTGACCGCGTAATATCATGTGATGGTGACCTTCACAAAAAGGAGGGAATTACAGACGAAGAAAAAAGGTAAGAATATTGTTAAAGAAGTTCTATAAAAGTTGAACAATGGCGTATCTTGCTAAAATAATTTGTTTGCTTAATCGTAAAAAATTTCCCATTAAAAAACAACAACATTCTAATGGAAACTCTGTACAGGAAGACCGACAGAATAAACAAGTGATGTAACCGCTTTACACATTAGCTTTGCATACAATGTCTCCCCATAATTGGTTTCGAGGGGTGGGGGTGGGGGCGGTGGGGTGGGGGTGGGGTGGAGTGGGGTATGGGCGGTAGAGCACCAGACCAGGGCCACGTTCAGTCACCCGCTTGTTGCTAACGTTCGCTAGACAGATTTTTACGCTGCACAGTAAACCGAATTGTTATTTCAGGAACCAATAAAATAGTTTCCGAACATTAGCGAAACGTTTGCTGGCTCTAACTTGAGTCGGGAAACATCACGGATGTTATCGTCACTTGAAATAAGTAATTAAAAAAATATATACATTCGTGAGTCAAATAATAACTTTATTTCATATTTCTGTGACAAATCACGCAGACAGACATCGTTACTGGGCCTACATTTTGTAGCATTAAATAAAAAAGGAACCGGGAATTCAGGCGCCTTGTGTAGGAATTTCAACAGGAGGATGGGTGTTTAGGCTGGCGACCGAAGGTTATAGAATGGTCGAGTAATGGTCTTCTGGAAATATATTGAACAAAACAAATTTACTCGAGAAAGAGAGAGTTTTAACCCCCGAAAGACTCCCTCTGCACACCACCTGGAAGCGTAACTCTATGGATTTTAATGTTCAAAACAAAAATATTTTTTAGATAACTTTTTGTCAGATAGGCGTGGGAAGCTTCGAAGAATAAATTTTAAAATAAATTTTTGTCATATAGGCGTAGGAAGCTTTGAAAAATAAAACGTTCTACCCCCCACCCCCCACCCCCACCCCCTCACTCGAAGTGAAAATAAAGGTAACATATAGCTGCCCCTTCACTTCTACCCACTTCAGCTGACTCCTATGTATTTCATTTCATTTCAATTTATTTTCGTGCTTATATCCAATTAAGGTTCAAGCACGCTGTCCTGGGCACACACACCTCGGCTATCTTGGCTGTCTGTCCATGACGGTGTGTTAGTTGTTAGTGACAGAGAGAAGAGAGTGTAGTGGTCTTACACCTACCCACCGAGTCGTTAAAACTAGTTGTGGGTGGGAGCCGGTAACGGGCTGCGAACCCTGTACCTACCAGCCTTATATGCCCTACGGCGTAACCACGACACCACAGAGGCCGGTCTCCTACGTATTATGACGCTATAAAGTGAAATATCTGAAAACAGTGTAATAACAGAATTGAAAACTTCTCTGTGAAAAGTGATGTCACAAAAGTACAGTAAAGTAAAGGTTTTTTTAATTTAACGACGCCACTAGAACACATTGATTTTTTATTTTATCATCGGCTATTGGACGTCAAACATAATATTATTATGGTCATTCTGACACTGTTTTTTTAGAGGAAACCCGCTGTCGCCACATATGCTACACTTTTACAACCCGCTGTCGCCACATAGGCTACTCTTTTCCGACAGGCAGCAGGGGATCTTTTATTTGCGCTTCCCACAGGCAGGATAGCACAAACCATGGCCTTTGTTGCAAGTAGTTTACACCTACCCATTGAGCCTTGCAGAGCACTCACTCAAGGTTTGGAGTCGGTATCTGGATTAAAAATGCCATGCCTCGACTGGGATCCGAACCCAGTACCTACCAGCCTGTAGACCGATGGCCTAACCACGACGCCACCGAGGCCGATCCAAAAGTACAGTAGCACCAGAACAGGTAAATACGTTATGGCGTGTAGCAGACGCGGTGACGCTCAACCTTGTTTGCTCTTCTTGCTTTCTTTCTTCTTTCTTCTTCTTCTTCTTTTTATTCTTTACCGGCCTCGGTGGCGTCGTGGTTAGGCCATCGATCTACAGGCTGGTAGGTACTGGGTTCGGATCCCAGTCGAGGCATGGGATTTTTAATCCAGATACCGACTCCAAACCCTGAGTGAGTGCTCCGCAAGGCTCAATGGGTAGGTGCAAACCACTTGCACCGACCAGTGATCCATAACTGGTTCAACAAAGGCCATGGTTTGTGCTATCCTGCCTGTGGGAGACGCAAATAAAAGATCCCTTGCTGCCAATCGGAAAGAGTAGCCCATGTAGTGGCGACAGCGGGTTTCCTCTTAAAATCTATGTGGTCCTTAACCATATGTCTGACGCCATATAACCGTAAATAAAATGTGTTGAGTGCGTCGTTAAATAAAACATTTTCTTTCTTTCTTGTTTCTTTTTGTTCTTCTTCTGTAAGCATAGACGTACTGGCTCCCATTTTTGTAAGGGGTGGGGTGGGGGACACGCTGACTTTTGCCCGAATTAAACGAAAATGTCCGAATCTGGATAACATCTATTCCTATTAGCATTACTACCAAACAGCTATATAGGGTTGCAAATGAATCTCTACATGGGTTACAGCTAATTTTGAGAGTAGAATGATGGAAATACATGGTAAAAAGGTATCAGGTTAGCAATTTGTGCCCGAATTTGAGGTTTTGCACCAGCTCCCATGCCCCACACACCCTCTCCCCCGGGTCTGTCTCGTACGCTTATGCCTGAAAGTCAATTTCACCAATGTTCCATTTTCATAAAATGTATTATAACATTTTTGAACTCATCTAAAAAGTTTCACACGAAATAAAATGACGATAATTGTTTCTCCATCTAAAGCATCTTGTTACTGTGAGAATATCGTGTTGGAGATTTACTATTTAACTGTGAGAATATTGTGTTGAAGATTTACTATTTAACTGTGAGAATATTGTGTTGGAGATTTACTATTTAACTAACCTGGACAGCACAAACACACAACCGGCCTCGGTGGCGCAGTGAATAATGGTAGGTACAGGGTTCGCAGCCCGGTACCAACTCCAACCCAGAGCGAGTTCTCAATGGCTCCATGGGTAGGTGTAAGGCCACTACACCCTCTTCTCTCTCTCACTAACCACTTAACTAACCAAGTAACAACTAACCCACTGTCCTGGACAAACAGCCCAGATAGCTACGGTATGTGCCCAGGACAGCGTGATTGACCCTTAATTGGATATAAGCACGAAAATACAATTACTGTTATATGGTCGAAGCACATTAAACGATGCTAAAAATAAAGAAATGTTTACTGATGTTCAAATATAAATATAAATATACATGTATATTAAAAAACCCTCATCGTTTTGATTAATAAAGTATTATTTAAATTAAAGGGACATTCCTGAGTTTGCTGCACTTTTTAAGATGCTATCGACTAACAGAAACTTTTTAACGATTGTAATTATATATCAAATATATTTTCCTTCATAAAATATTAGTGGCTGTATATTAAACGTGTTTCTGATCGTTCTAATATTTGTACTAGGTTAAATTTCATTTTATTTCCTAAAATATTGTTTTTACGTACGTACGAAATTATTTGAAGACAAATCCAGTTTGGGCTTCTTACAAATATTAAGACGACCAGAAATACATTGAATGTACAGATACTGATATTCTAAACAAGAAAATATATTTAACATGTAAGTTTAATCGTAGAAATATTTTATTAGTTGGAAACATCTTACAATGCAGCAAACTCAGGAATGTCCCTTTAAGAGAAACATCTTACAATGCAGCAAACTCGGGAATGTCCCTTTAAGAGAAACATCTTACAATGCAGCAAACTCAGGAATGTCCCTTTAAGAGAAGCATCTTACAATGCAGCAAACTCAGGAATGTTCCTTTAACAAGGCTTATTTATAAAAGTGATAGCGAGTTTAACTGCACGTGATGTACTGTTTGTGTAATTTTTTGCATAATTGTTTTTTGTATATAATTCATTTCCTTCCATTTGTTATCCTTGAATGTATACATGTAATTTATATTTACAGCTATGTAATATAGGTCGCCAAGTATATTAAATATTGTATGAATATAGAAGAGGGCCTCGTAAGTTGTCAAACTTGTGTCCAATTATTATGTTCTTTGTACAATAAAATATGTTTGCAGTCAGTGAATACAAGTTGCAAAGAAGAAAACCCACACAAACACTAGTTACTACTGTTAAGCTAGATTCATACTTCATCGCCGACAATCCGACGCCATATAACCGTAAATAAAATATGTTTTGTTCGTAGTTATATAAATCATTTCCATCCTTCTTTCATCGCCAACAAAAGTCGACGAGTAGTTGACTCGTCCAGTCCTGCTTCTGTTCAAAGCTAATCCTCATTTTTCAGTCAATTCAGTGTGGTTTTAACACACTTCATTTTAAATTTTGGTGCGCGTTCGTTCAACGCGTTTTCGTTTACCTTAAAAAAAAAAAAAAAAAAAAAAAAAATAATTTCGCATGAAGTCGGAAGTAAAATAAAGTTTGTTTTATTTAACGACGCCACAAGACCACATTGATTTTTTATCTTATCATCGGCTATTGAACGTCAAACATATGGTCATTCTGACACTGTTTTTTTTTTTTTAGAGGAAACACGCTATAGCCACATAGGCTACTCTTTTACGATTTTACGATAGGCAGCAAGAGATCTTTTATTTGCGCTTCCCACAGGCAGGATAGCACAAACCATAGCCTTTGTTGAATCAGTTATGGATCACTGGTCGGTGCAAGTTGTTTACACCTACCCACTGAGCCTTGCGGAGCACTCACTCAGGGTTTGGAGTCGGTATCTGGATTAAAAATCCCATGCCTCGACTGGGATCCGAACCCAGTACCTACCAGCCTGTAGACCGATGGCCTAACCACGACGCCACCGAGGCCGGTGAGATCGGAAATCAAAGTATGAATTGACTTTTACCCTACACGTCGCTTCTAGTATTAATGTTTTCCTTTTTTTTTTCTTTTCTTTTTTTTCTAAACCTTTATTACCCCCAGTACACTGGCAATGTCAAGGTTGGGGTGCCTTGAATCATCGTCTTACAATTTACAACAATAATAAAATTATAACATGGTTATGTGTACCTGTATAACGGTACGGTAAAGGTTTTATATTTCATAGTATGTATATAAACAATATGTGATATGTATGGGAGTTATATTCATTACATTTCTTATCATACACTGCACAACCGTATTCATATACATACATATCATACATACATACATACATACATACATACGTAGATTGCAGGCCCCATGCATGTGGTTGAGTTAAAGAACATCCTTTTTATGGATGCTTCGATAGCTCAGAACGCATCGTAGTTAGTCTCGCAATTTGCGGACGATTCGGTGCCACAGGTTCGAGTCCCAGCAACGGCATGGGACAATTTGTGAGGCCAGAAAGGATTTAATTATCCCCTGCGCCAGTGCGTTAATATCTATGTATGTAACAGTCAACCTCGACATACATACAATATATAGATATGCATACATACATACATACATACATACATACATACATACGCATTTTAAAATGATCTGAGGGTCAAGAATGATAGGTGAAACGAGCTTGCATTGGAGGAAAAAAAAAGAAGAAAAAAAAAGGGGGACAGAGAGGAAGGGGAGAAAAGAACCAAACGGTTTTGTTGTTGTTGTTTTTAACTGTTTTACATGGGTATCTAATGTAGTAAGGACAACACGTTTTTTAACGAAGAAGAGGAAGAGCATAAAAAAAATGAAAAAAAGAAGAAGACTTATTAAAACATTCAGATGGAAAACGGAATGTAATTACATGTATATTTACTGAACAATATGTACTGGCGATGACTTTCATTATAATTCTATTGTTTCAAGTTTATAATGAGAAAAGAAAATATGTCAACCGAGCATTGTCAGAATAAGCTAAATGTGTATAAATTAAAAATGTTTATTGAAATCAAAAACAAAAGGAAAGAAAACCCCAGCAAAAAAGCAAAAACAAAAAACAAAAGAAATTATGTCAAGTCGAGTCGAATCGAGTCGAGTTATTTTATGTGAAATCAAATCAAATAAAAACAAAAAACAAAACAAAATAAAATAAAAACAAAAACAAAAACAAAAACAAAAGCAAAAACAAAACAAAACAAAACAAAACAAAACAAAACAAAACAAATCATATCATATCATATATCATCATATCATATCATATCATACATATGTCATGTCATGTCATATATCATATCATATCATATCATATCATATCATATCATATCATATATCATCATATCATATCATATCATATATCATCATATCATATCATATCATATCATATCATATATCATGTCAAGTCATGTCATCTCATGTCATATCATATATCAAATTAAATCAAACAAAAACAAATCAAATTAAATCAAAACAAAAATGTGACAAAACAAAAAACAATAACTGAATTGATTTTTTTATTTCAATTTATAAAATTTATTTTATTACTATTTATATATACAGTTCACAAATACAGATATTTGCTAGTCCGATATGCACATTGCGCAAGTATGCAGACAACATAGACCTGAGCAAGGCGTACAAATATAAATATGCAAAGATTAAATAATACAAGACAAGCATTTATTCTCCTAAGACTGCACCGAGTGCAGTGTGGAGGAAATATAAACAAAATTAGTTTTCTGTTGTGAAGGAAGGAAGGAAGGAAATGGTTTATTTAACGACGCACTCAACATATTTTATTTACGGTTATATGGCGTCGGACAAATGGTTATGGACCACACAGATATTGAGGGAGGAAACCCACTGTCGCCACTTCATGGGCTACTCGTTTCGATTGGCAGCAAGGGATCTTTTATATGCACCATTGATTAGACAGGATAGCACATACCACGGCCTTTGATGTACCAGTCGTGATGCACTGGCTGGAGCGGGAAATAGCCAAATGGGCTCACTGACGGGGATCGATCCCAAACCGACCGTGCATCAAGCGAGCGCTCTACCACTGGGCTACGTCTCGCCCCCTTTTTCTATAGTTGTACTGGACATTATTCCGAAAAGACTGACCCTCTCAATGACAATTTGTTTAGTGTTAAAAGTAATGTGTCGAAATTTAGCAGGGAGTATAGTTTGGAATGTGCGTCTAGTGACAAATAAAATAGATGATGAAAGTAGTGTTTAGCCGTGTAGGGGATTGTGGGTCGAATCCCCCGACTAAAACAAACCCCAAAATTTCAATATATATTCCGGTAGAGCATAACATTTAAAACTCTAGAAATATGTCGAATTCTTCCGGTTGTTCTACCCCCACCCCCACCACCACATAAGTAACCTTTTGTTACAATATATTTTCTGGGGGGGGGGGGGGGGGGGGGGGGGGGGGGGGGGGGAGACATTTAAAACTCAATAGCTTGTCAAACCCACCTCTCTTCCCCATCAAACAAACAGAAACTCGCAGCATAGCCTCTATTAGAAACATACTTATCTGCCCTTGATTTGCATGTGCGCTAAGCAACCCGAACATCCACTAAATTACTCCCGTCGGTGGGCCCATTGTGCTATTCCTCATTCCAGCCAGTGCACCACGACTGGTATATCATTGGCCGTAGTATGTACTATCCTGTCGGTGGGATGGTGCATATAAAAGATCCGTTGCTACAAATGGAAAAAATGTAGCGTGTTTCCTCTCTAAAACTATATACATGTATGTCACAATTACAAAATGGTTGACATCCAATAGCCGATGATTAGTACATCAATGTGCTCTAGAGGTGTCGTTAAACAAAAAAAAACCCCCAAAAACCTCTCCCAAGAAAAATCAGGCACACTCCCCTGTATACTCACCTCCATTAAAAACGCACAGGTAAAATTAAATATTAAGTAAGGTAAATATATAAGTAAGGATATAAGAAAAAAATATTTAACCGATTTTGATACCTGCATGTATTCTGATAGACAATAAATAACGCAAAAGTTGTTAAAGTTTGCCTTGTTTAACGAAACCACTAGAGCACATTTAATTTATTAATCATGGGCTATTGGATGTCAAACATTTGGTAATTTTAGCATATAACATTACAGAGGAAACCCGCTGTATTTTTGCATTATTAGCAAGGGATCTTTTATATACACCAACCTACAGACAGGATAGCACATACCATGACCTTTGATATACCAGTCAGGGAGCACTGGCTGGAACGAGAAATAGCCCAGTGTGCCCACCGACGAGGATCGATCCCAGACCGACCGTGCATTCAGCGAACGCTTTACCCAAACATTCTATACAAGGGTTATTATTAGTGTGTTTTATAGGAAACACACACATGCGACAGCAATAACAATTGAAAAAATCGGGTGGTGCCTTTTAAATAAAGTTCAGTATATTTGAATGCTCGTATAGAGCGCTAAGTAAACTCGCACCAATTGTGCACTGCCCCGAAGCAGGAGCTGAAGGAATATTTCAATTATCGAGTTAACGAGCTTTCGTGTTGCCAGCCAGTCACAAACAATTGTTGTCACGCTATGTTAAATACGGCATCTACGTGCGAAGTGGCTAGACGGAGACTGGTGTATTTACGGACCCGCGCGAAACGACTAACACGCTGTTATTTATTGTCCAGTGTTTACTGACGTCATTATGTGCGTGATACTAATTTCCACAACACTCTTCTTCGTTTTCAGAGAGATCGCGCCCAGCCAGATCGAGCACCATACCGAACGACTCAGTCTGCGACAGTTTTTATATGACATGCGCACTCGTTGTAGTACAGTTTAACTTGGATGACAGTCTGTTCTCAGGTGATGATTAAATTTGAAAGACGATAATGAATTACCTGCCGCCAAGAGGACTGCCATTGGGAAAACGATTGAAAGTTCTGTGGTAAATATTGTTTGTGTAATTATAAATATATTGGACCTCGAAGTGAAAACAAACCGGCCTCAGTGGTGTCGTGGTTAAGCCATCGGATAATAAGGCAGGTAGGTATAGGGTTCGCAGCCCGGTACCGGCTCCCACCCATAGCGAGTTTTAACGACTCTTTGTGTAGGTGTAAGACAACTACACCCTCATCTCTCTCACTAACAACTAACCACTGACAACTAACCACTAACCACTAACCACTGACAACTAACCCACCGTCCTGGACAGACAGCACATATAGCTGAGGTGTGTGCTCAGGACAGCGTGCTTGAACCTTAATTGGATATAAGCACGGAAATAGTTTAAAAGCTATACTGGCTTCGGTGCCGTCGTAGTTAAAGGAGACCGGACACCAAAAGACATGTAGTGTGTAATGGATTAAGTTAGCGTCAAAGACCGCATTACTCTAACGCCCGGCTCGCTGCGAGGCACCGGTCAGCTGCGCGTCTTAGGTTTGGGGTAAAAACAGAAGAGGACGGGATTATGCATAAATCTGAACGAAAGCGAGGCAATACGTCATCGGTGAGAGTTACCAAGCAATACCGGTACATGTGTTTATTCTTTGGTTGTGCCTTTTAGTCGTCTTTTTTTTTCTTGTCTCCAGGTTTATCGGAAATTTAATTTACAAGATAATTAGTGTTATTATATACTGTCGACGTAATTATATGATGGTTAACTGCGCAGTGTTTAACTGCAACAGTAACAGCAATGCATCCCAAGAAACGACCAACATCATGGTTTCGATTTCCAAAAACACGAAAGTTGTTTTAAAACATGGACGCATTATTGTCGTCGAACGGGCTTTACACCAACTAAATACAGCAGGTTATGGTACATTTACAATGTGAAAATTAAAACAAGTATGTACTTAAGATATACATTAAATAAAGGTATTGCAATTTGTTCACATACGAATATTTAAACTTCACATTTATTTACCTATAAATACCAAATTAATTTTCACCGACAGCCCATAACGACTCCATACTAACATCTCTTGATCTAGTTGGTTTGTTAACCTCATAACAAAACACCTTCAAAACGTGAATTATTACGTTAGTTAACAATGTTTATCGTCAGTTCAGTATATTGTCATTAAAATTAAAATGCTAACACTTTGGCAGGAACAACATATGTACTCTGACCAGAAGGAATGATGGTTAATTAGTTTTAAAGCTAATGCCGATTATTAAAGAATAATAAACTTGTACTTTTCAATGCTTTCTGTATGTCATATTAAAATAAGTGGAGCGCGGTAGTTGCGTGTTGCGGTTTATGACAGCAAACAAATTCATTACGCCGTATATATGATTTGGTGTCCGGTCTCCTTTAAGTCATCGGAAATATGAGGCTGGTAGGTACAGGGTTCGCAGCCCGGTACCGGCTCCAACCCAGAGCGACTTATAAAGACCCAATGGGTAGGTGTAAGACCACTACACCCTCTTCTCTATCTCACTAACCACTAACAACTAACCCACTGTCCTGGACAGACAGCCCAGATGGCTGAGGTGTGTGTGCCCAGGACAGCTTGCTTGAACCTTCATTGGATATAAGCACGATAATAGTTTAAAAGCTGAAGTGAAAACAAATCGAGGAGAGCGATTAATTGTTCTCCTAACTTAGATTATGGGGAGCTATTTAAGATATCACCATAGCATAGAAGGAAGTAAATGTTTTATTTAACAGTGCACTCAACACATTTTATTTACGGTTATTTGGCGTGAGATACATGGTTAAAGATCACACAGATAATGAGAGAGGAAACCCGCTGTCGCCACTTCATGGGCTACTCTTTTTGATTAGTAGCAAAGGATATTTTATATGCACCATCCCACAGACAGGATAATACATACCAAGACCTTTGTTACACCAGCTGTGAAGCACTGGTTGGAACGAGAAATAGCCCAATGGGTCCACCGACCGGGATCGATCCTAGACCGACCGCGCATCAAGCTGATACCATTATAAATTCACATGCAAAGGTGAGCTAAACAAGTACTCGCCTTGAACTAGTCTCAGGGGAGCGATCGGGAGCGGGAGCGATAGCTCACCTTAAACATCGAGTTCTGATATACAAAGACAGAGAAGCAGAGACAGGAGAGACAGACGAATGAATGAATGAATGAATGAATGACGAATGAATGAATGACGAATGATTCAATGGAAAGAAAGAACGAAATGTTTTATTTAACGACACACTCAATACATTTTATTTACGGTTATATGGCGTCGGACATATGGTTAAGGACCACACAGATATTGAGGGAGGAAACCCGCTGTCGCCACTTCATGGGCTACTCTTTTCGATTAGCAGCAAGGGATCTTTTATATGCACCATCCCATAGACAGGATAGCACATACCATGGCCTTCAATGTACCAGTCGTGGTGCACTGGCTGAATGATTGAATGGACGTTTAACGAAACTCCAGCACGAAAAACATACCGGCTATTGGTTGTCAGACAAAGGTAAGTACATTAAAAACATAGAAATAAAAGACATCAATATAAACATTCAAAAGTTAAATGAAAACTCTGTGTAAAGAACTGTGCATTTACTATAAATATCCCAAGTAGGTAAACATTAAAATCTGGAATAAAATTCAGTATATCTAACAAAAGTTGAGGGTAGATTAAAAAAACGACTGCACTACATCTTTGCATCTTTTCACCGGCCTCGGTGGTGTCGTGGCTAGGCCATCGGACTACAGACTTGTAGGTAAAGGGTTCGCAACCCGGTACCGGCTCCCACTCAGAGCAAGTTCTTAAGGGCTCAGTGGGTAGGTGTAAGACCACTACACCCTCTTCCTCTCTCTCACTAACCACTAATAGCTAACAACTAACTCACTGTCCTGGACAGACATCCCAGATAGCTGAGGTGTGTGCCCAGGACATCGTGCTTGAACCTAAATTGGATATAAGCACAAAAATAAGTTGAAATGAAATGAAATGAAAAATGTATCTTGTTTGTTTAAGATGACTGCAATTCCCTACAAAAAACAACAACAACAACAACAAAAAACAAACTGGTCTCACTAATTGTCTGAAATGCCGTTGCTAAGATTCGAACCTGTAGCACCTATTCACCCGAAGTTACCAGACCACCACGATAACTATTCGGCGACCTCTAAAGAAATAATATAGCGGGTTTTCTCTAAAGACTATGTGTCACAAACCGGCCTCGGTGGCGTCGTGGTTAGGCCATCGGTCTACATGTTGGTAGGTACTGGGTTCGGATCCCAGTCGAGGCATGGGATTTTTAATCCAGATACCGACTCCAAACCCTGAGTGAGTGCTCCGCAAGGCTCAATGGGTAGGTGTAAACCTCTTGCACCGACCAGTGATCCGTAACTGGTTCAACAGAGGCCATGGTTTGTGCTATCCTGCCCGTGGGAAGCGCAAATAAAAGATCCCTTGCTGCCTGTCGTAAAAGAGTAACCTATGTGGCAACAGCGGGTTTCCTCTAAAAACAGTTTCAGAATGACCATATATTTGACGTCCAATAGCCGATGATAAGATAAAAAATCAATGTGCTCTAGTGGCGTCGTTAAATAAAAGAAACTTTACTTTACTTTATATGTCACAATTACCATATGTTTGGACTCTAATAGCCGACGATCAATATATCGATATGTGTTGTCGTTAAACAATACAAATTTTAACTATGTCTGTCTGTCTGTCTGTCTTTCTTTCTGCCTGTCCGTCTTTCTGTCTGCCTCTCTTGCTGTCTTTCTCCCTCTGTCTGACTGTCTGTCTCTCTCTCTCTCTCTCTCTCTCTCTCTCTCTCTCTCTCTCTCTCTCTCTCTCTCTCTCTCTCTCTCTCTCTCTCTATATATATATATATATATCTTCCACTCTGTCTGTCTGTCTGTCTTCGATCCCCGTCGGTGGGCCCATTGGGCTATTTCTCGTACCAGGCACTGCACCACGATTGGTATATCAAAGACCGTGGTTTGTGCTATCCTGTCTGTGGGATGGTGCATATAAAAATATCCCTTGCTACTAATGGAAAAATGTAGCGGGTTTCCACTCTAAGACTGTATGTCAAATTACCAAATATTTGACATCCATCAGCCGATGATGAATAAATTTCAATGTGCTCTAGTGGTGTCGTTAAACAAAACAAACGTTTTTTCCTCTCTGTCTGTCTGTCTTTCTTTCTCTGTGTATATGTGACTTCGTGCGCGAGCATTTTTATGAACATTTTCCTCTCCATCAAAATGTGAACTCTAATTTATTTATTTTTATTTTTTTTGTGCAAAAGTAGACAATGGAAATGCTACGTACGCAATATTATGAAATTGTCCCAACGACAAACGCATGGGAATACGTAATATAATGTGTTGTCAAGAAATCAGTTTAGTGAGACGATCCTGTCAGATTGCCATGGTTTCAGACAATTCTCCAAACAGATGACACAGTCAGCACGAACTATGGGCGTCATGTGTGACATGTTACACGGCGTTGCCCGGACTCGCCGGTCATCAGAAATATGTCTTTGGGGCACTGGAACAAACGCATTGCACACGAAATAGGAATCACTGCGCTAAGGAAACAATGTTTAAACGGACTTTTTGAAGACCCCCCCCCCCCCCCCCCCCCCCAAAAGAATAAACGAAAGGAAAAAGAGTGCTTGTTTAAATTAAAATCACATCAGGACATTTTAAATTATGATTAATAAGTTTGTTTGTTTGTTTTGTCTCACGACACAACCAAAAGCGCATCGATTAATTAACCATAGGCTGTTGAATGTCAAACATTTGCAATCTAATTAAAATTAGCTTCAGTATACTTGTAGTCCAGTAGAGCTAATTTTATTCAGATTGAAACATTTGTGAACTCTAATACGTGATCTTCAGAGGAAACCCAATACGTTTTTTCATTAGTAGGAATATTTTTCAAGGAAGGAGGGAAATGTTTTATTTAACGACGCACTCAGCACATTTTATTTACTGTTATATGGCGTCAGACATATTATGGTTAAGGACCACACAGGTATAGAGAGAGGAAACCCGCTGTCGCCACTCCATGGGCTACTCTTTTCTATTAGCAGCAAGGGATCTTTTATATGCACCATCCCACAGACAGGATAGTACGTACCACGGCGTTTTTTTCACCAGTCGTGGAGCACTGTCTGGAACGAGAAATAGTCAAATGGGCCATCGACGGGGATCGATCCTAAACCGACCACGCATCAAGCGAGCACTTTACCACTGGGCTAAGTCCCGCCCCATGTAGCGAGGGATCTTTTATATACACTTTCCCACAGGCAGGATAGCACACTAAGTCTTATAGGCTGAGGTAGATCCCGCCCCCGCCTTGGTAGTGTGAAATATGTCATTTATAGTACTGCAGTATATAGCTGATCAAGATAGTAAAAGAAAGAAATGTTTTATTTAACGACGCACTCAATGGGCAGAAAATGGGCAGAATTTTGAAAATAGCAATTAGTAAAAAAGTTAATAGAATAAACAAACAAAAAATAAAAAGGTTACAAGCCAAAAATAAAAAGAATTGACTGCTCAGCCGAATATTTATATAATTTGGAGCATTTTAGAAGGACAGTCCAAAATTAAATAAGAGAAAGAAGAGAAGATCGGACTATTTAATAATATTTAAAAAAAAAGAGAAGTAATTTCGACATAAAATTTTGAACGCAGATCTAAAAGTTTAAAGTCCGATCGATATGTCCACGCGAGTGGCGTCGTTAACGCCGTTTGGGTGCACAGCTTAAAGGGACGAGATGGGTTGCATCCCGTCAAGAAAACCCCTAGATTGACAGTCGATAGACGTTGAAGGTGTAGTGCTGTGCTGAAATACAGATCTTGAGAAGCCGGATCCGTCTGAACGAGAGAGAGTATCAGACTAGGGTATAGTCCAGTCGTCATGGTTTGGTATAGTGGTGCGGACGGGCCCGACTCCGGAGGATACGAGATGGTATCACTATAAAGCAAGGTAAAGTCTAGAAAAAGAGTAGTAGGGGCCGACCCCGCTTCCTATTTCTTCTTAGAGTGGGGCGGTCAATCTTCCAGTGCTGCTAGGACAGGCTCGGACATGTAGAGACTAAACGCAAACAACCGTGGCGTTCTGCAGAATGGCCGTCATACGAGTCACGAAAAAACCCCAAGTCGACAGTCAGACAGAGAAATGACGTGGAGGCAAGGAATCTCGCTAAAAAAGAATCCAACCTGGTGGTGCAGACTGTCGAAACAAGAAGCGTTCCAGCGTTCAATCAGTTCCAATGGCCGCATACATCCCAGTAGTAAACTTCATTTCGCTGACAAAAAACAACGAAATGAAGGACCCCCAAGTCGAGCACACGAAAGCACGTGCAGTGTGCACAAGCGAAACAAACACGTCTTACCGCGTGGAGCTCCAGACTGGGAATGCTACCCATTGAGCCTTGCGGAGAACTCACTCAGGGTTTGGAGTCAGTATCTGGATTAAAAATCCCATGCCTCGACTGGGATCCGAACCCAATACCTACCAGCCTGTAGACCGATGGCCTAACCACGACGCCACCGAGGCCGGTACAATCAAGATAGTAAGACAGGAACCACACTACTACACAAGCACACGTCCCTCCGATAAACAGGGAAATATGGCGTCAGACATAATATGGTTAAGGACCACACAGATAATGAGAGGAAAGCTCATTCCACCACGCAATGGGCTACTCTTTTCGATTAGCAGAAAGGGATTTATTATACGCATCATCCCACAGACAAGTTAGTACATACCATGGTCTTTGATGAACCAGTCTCTCCGTAACTTGTCCTCCCACCAAATCATCCGCTTGCTCTCTCACTCATTAACTCACATACTCACTCACTGACTAACTAACAACGATATAAACACCAACTTCTGCCCTGGTGAGCTTCTAAGACAGCGTGTTTGAACCTTACATGGAAAGTAAATAAATAATAAAATATTGAAACTGGCGGTAAATTTGATAACACCCAAACACGTATCAATACCAAAGTGTAGGTGGAAACTTAAGTCGTCTTTTTGTCTCTTTTTTTATGTTTGTGTTTTGTGAATATATTTGTGTGTGTGTGTGTGTGTGTGTGTGTGTGTGTGTGTGTGTGTGTGTGTGTGTGTGTGTTTATTTATTGTATGTCTATTTTGTTCTGTGTTTAAAAAGAATAAAA
This sequence comes from Gigantopelta aegis, assembly GCF_016097555.1. Lineage (NCBI taxonomy): Eukaryota > Metazoa > Mollusca > Gastropoda > Neomphalida > Peltospiridae > Gigantopelta > Gigantopelta aegis. The sequence continues at coordinate 25,337,291 of NC_054711.1, forward strand.
TAATAATCTTCTTATTCTCCTCTCTGTTTCAAACCTAGGTGCATCCTTGTTTTGGGCGGAATTTACAATTTCTACTATTTGCTGAAACCACCTATATTGCTGGCTCAAGAGTCCGTTGACAAACCCAGGGATTGCAATGACCGATCCCCTCGGCGAGCACCCTGCAAACCGGTGACCAGAATAGCATTCCTGAAGGTCCATAAGGCGGGCAGTTCCACTGTGGCCAGTCTATTTCAGAGATACGGGATCACGCACAACTTAAACTTCGTCATTCCCCGGAAACGTCTTCACGCCTTCGGCTACAATTACTTCGGCCAGTTCGGCGATTCTCTCTCCACGAGTAACGTTTTGCCGGTTCCCGACGGCCAATCATATGACGTGTTGTGGAATCACGTGGTTTATAACCAGACCGCATTCAGGTCCCTTCTGCCCAACGATACGGTTTATGTGACCATTGTACGAGAACCGTTCGACCAGTTCGTGTCAGCGTTTGATTATTTTGGGATGTACACCACCAACTATGTACAGAGTGCCCTGAAAATTGAAATACCCAACCCAGTTTCCGACTATCTCAAAAACCCTACACAGTATGAGCCTGCTAACGTTGTCATGAGTCGTGTTCGGAACAAACAATCTTACGACCTTGGGATGACCCGGAAGGAGATTTTAAACCCTATCCTGAGGTCGCGATACATCGCGCAGCTTGATAATGATTTCCGGTTGGTGATGATAATGGATCATTTCGACGAGTCCATTGTTCTATTAAGGAGGAAGCTGTGTTGGAGCCACAAGGATGTGTTGTACTTCAGAAAGAATGTCAACCCTTACCACAGAAAGAGATTCTTCCACAACTCAGATTACAATAGTCACAGACAGATCTCGCAGTCCGACTACCAGCTGTACGACTATTTTCACAAAGCATTCTGGGAAGCCGTCTGGAAGGAGGGCCCTGGATTCTTCGAGGAAGTGAAGTACTTCAAAAAACTTTTAAAGAAAAGTCTTGACTACTGCCTCACGGGAAGGGTGTTGTACGTTCCCAGGACCAAGTGGAGTGCTGGGTTCGTCGTAGACGAAGACGACTGTAATTTGCTGAGTCTAACAGAACTTCAGTTCCTTGACAAAATAGTCCAGTACTCGGCGGAGAAAATCTACAAACAGTATGTTGCAAAGATGGCCAGTTCCACTATATATATGACGAAGCAATTGCCACGTAAAGGAAAAGTTACTTGAAAGCCAATCTAATTAAAATTAGCTCCACTATTACGTGCAGATCTAACAGTAGCCCGTTGGAGCTCATGTCCAGTTGACCTTTCATTCGACCAACCAAAACCTTACTTGCAAAATCATGCCAGTGATTTGAAAAAAAAATGAAAACATTCGAATTTATGCTGTGGGTATACGAAATGATTCGGTTGAATTACGAAGTATGCCGGAATCTAATTACAATATAACATTTTATATAAAAAAACCGTGATGGTTTAGCCATAAAATCTGTTTACACTAGTATACAATCCAGAGTTTATTACTGCACTTTTCCCCCTGTTTTTTTCAATGTTGAAATAGACCAACAAGTTCGCCTGTTACATAAATAGTCTCGCCCGATATTTTTAGAATTTGTATGCTCCCGAATAACGCTATAGAAGGCGAAGTGTAATTCGTCGATATTTAAATTGTTATTTATAGATGAAATGGCACCTGGACATGGGAGTCCACGCAATGCTGTTAGATCTACTGGTAGACCAGTAAAGCTGATTTTAATCAGATTGCTTGAAAGCATTTCACAAAGCTACAATCTGCTCTTGATTTGAGGCTATGTTTGTTATGATCAGTTTGGTTGTATACATCTTTCTTCATAACAGCCAAATGCAGGGCAATTTGAGTGTGTTCGAACTAGAGGAAGAAATTTCATATAACAAGAGAAAAAAAAAGAAATGTTTTATTTAACGACGCACTCAGCACATTTTATTTACGGTTATATGGCGTCAGACATATTGTTAAGGACCACACAGATATTGAGAGGAAACCCGCTGTCGCCACTTCATGGGCTACTCTTTTTGATTAGAAGCCAGGGATCTTTTATATACACCATCCCACAGACAGGGTTGTAAATACCACGGCCTTTGATGTAGCAGTCGTGGTGCACTGACTGGAGCGATAAATAGCCAAATGGGCCCACTGACGGGGATCGATCCCAGACCGACTGTGCATCGAGCGAGCGTTTTACCACTGGGCTACGTCTCGCCCCATTTAACAAGTAAGGAAATGTTTTATTTAACGACGCACTCAACACATTTTATTTACGGTTATATGGCGTTAGACATATGTTTAAGGAACACACAGATATAGAGGGAGGAACCCCACTGTCGCCACTTCATGGGATACTTTTTTTTTCGATTAGCAGCAAAGGATCTTTTATATGCACCATCCCACAGACGGGGTAGTACATACCACAACATTTGATATGCCAGTAGTGGTGCACTAGTTAGAACTAGAAATAGCCCAATGGGCTCACCGACGGGAATCGATCCCAGACCGACCGCGCATAGAGCGAGCGCTTTACCACTGGGCTACGTTCAGCCCTACATACAACAATACAACACAGTAAAGACGGGTCGCACGGAAGGTTTTCTTTAGTAAACTCGGTTGTTATATCTGAGCATTCCTGTACCTGAGGGGTGGGATGTAGCCAAGTGGTTAATCACTCACCTGATGCGCGGTCGGTCTAGGATTGATCCCCGTCGGTGGGCCCATTGGGTTATTTCTCGTTCCAGTCAGTGTTCCACAACTAGTGTAACAAAGCCCGTGGTGTGTACTATCACGTCTGTGGGATGATGCGTATTAAAAAAAATCCCTTGCGGCTACCGGCCTCGGTGGCGTCGTGGTTAGGCCATCGGTCTACAGGCTGGTAGGTACTGGGTTCGGATCCCAGTCGAGGCATGGGATTTTTAATCCAGATACCGACTCCAAACCCGTGAGTGAGTGCTCTGCAGGGCTCAATGGGTAGGTGTAAAACCACTTGCACCGACCAATGATCTATAACTGGTTCAACAAAGGCCATGGTTTGTGCTATCCTGCCTGTGGGAAACTCAAATAAAAGATCCCTTGCTGCTAATCGGAAAGAGTAGCCCATGTAGTGGCGATAGCGGGTTTCCTCTCAAACTCTGTGTGGTCCTTACCCATATGTCTGACGCCATATAACCGTAAATAAAATATGTTGAGTGCGTCGTTAAATAAAACATTTCTTTCTTTCTTTCCCTTGCGGCTAATCGAAAAAAAAAAAACCTTGCTCCTCTTATTATCTGTGTTGTCATCAATCATATTATGTCCGACGCCATATAACCGCATTAAAATGCGTTGAACGCGTCGTTAAAGAAAGCATTCCTTCTTTCCTTCCAATACTTGTGTTACATACGATTTGCATATGATATTCTACTTTACGATATGATAAAAAATCCTTTTAATTATTACGTTAAAGGGACATACCCTAGTTTCAACCCGTGAAAATTAACACCAAGTTTAATTAGTCTACAAACCTGTAACACATTTGGATAAAGTTACAATTTAGTGAAACACGAGTCTGTGACTTTGAAATGGTGAAATACCCTCTAAAAATAGATCAAATCTCGACTCCATAACTGTTACTTCTGAGACGCACGTGCGTTTTTAAAAATACGAGAAATGCATTTTGTGATATTAAAAACACCAGTATGACCAAAAACACTTCGAATGTACGGAAATGGATAATCTCAACAATAAACTCTATGTAAAGTATGATTTCAGTTATCAAAGAAAGAGCTCTAATAGTCAAAAATATGCCTTAGTGTTTAAAAACTAGGGGTATGTCCCTTTAACAGCTTCTTATTTTCCTTCCAAGGGGAAAAAACCTATACGGGTCTAGTTCTTTTCTGTTAAACTGCAGTTATTTCCCTTGATATATTTTGACTGTGTTTACCACCACACGTTTGTTGGCTAACAGTATTGCTAATAATGTTGGAAAGTTACGCGAGTGCGATATATTTTAACATGCTCCTATACCATTAATGTTTCGAGCATGTCTGTCCCGGGTCCCGTCTCTAGATAGTCTGAAGCCTGATCCGTGACAGAATATATTACAGGGGCAATTTAGATTATTACAGCTAAAAATATTAAGGGACTTAAAGGCATACTGTCACGGATTTAAGGACCTTATTTGTCTAAAAATGGATAATAAATAAAAATTACATTATTGGAAACCAAATCTAGCTATCGAATTACCTTAACTGAACCATGATGGAGTGAAATCCATGTCAACCCTCTCGACAAGTTTAGTTTTTGAATTATGGACCATTGCCATAATTCAATTATTTTACAAAATATCATTAATAAATGGAGTATGGTGGTTATGAAGATGGTTAAATAAAGTGCATTTAGGGACAAATCAAATTATGTTTGTTCAGGTAATACTTTGTTAGACCAGTAAATAGGTCAGTGGTCTGTGACAATATGCCGTTTACATAATATTTGTGCGTATACAATTTTTTTATATTATACATTATAAAAATTACTTGATCGAGCGATCTAGAAATAATTTTACTTTTAATATTTAATAATAACTATGCCCTTACAAGGAGGGAATTGGAGGTTGTTTAGGGAAGTTGGGCCCCCGCCACAGGAAGTTTATTTAATGGTTGGGATATGGAGGAGCATCAACCGAATCGGGAACATTGGTATGACCGGCCAGGGGAGGACCGGTGTGGGGAGGGAGGCAGGCCCCCAGATAAACCTAACCCACCCTACAGCCGAAACAACCTACGCCTATGCGTCGTAACCCTAAACGTCCGGTGGAAAAACCCCTCCCCCTCCTCACCAGTCGATCCAACCGCTGTCTTTCCAGTTTTGGTGCTCCTCAAGACTGTTGAAAGTTACGCACGTATCGCTTGTTTAAAAAGGGACACGGCTCAGACACCATGCTAATGTAAATATGTTAAATAAGTACAGAAGTGCCTACGCCAAATTTAGATGCGCGTTTGCCCAAACATAGGCGTACAGGCTCACATCGTTGTAGGAGGGCAGGTTGGCGTTTGCCCGAATTATAAGAAAATTACCGAATCTGCATAGCAACATTTATTCATATTAGCATTACTACCAAACAGCTATATAGGCAGGTGTGCAGACAGAATGTCAACGGACAAAATGTCAGCAGTCTAAATATCAGTGGACAAAATGTCAACCATTAATGTGTTTTCTCGGTCAAATTGTCAATGCGTGTGTGTGTGTGTGTGTGTGTGTGTGTGTGTGTGTGCGCGTGTGTGTGTGTGTGTGTGCGTGTGTGTGTGTGTGTGCGTGTGTGTGTGTGTGCGTGTGTGTGTGTGTGTGTTTGTGTGTGTGTGTGTGCGCGCGAGCGTTTATGTGTGTGTGTATTATGAGAGAGAGAGAGATAGAGAGAGAGAGAGAGAGAGAGAGAGAGAGAGAGAGAGAGAGAGAGAGAGAGAGAGAGAGGAGAGAGAGAGAGAGAGAGAGAGAGAGAGAGAGAGAGAGAGAGAGAGAGAGAGAGAGAGAGAGAGAGAGAGAGAGAGAGAGGAGAGAGAGAGAGAGAGAGAGAGAGAGAGAGAGAGAGAGAGAGAGAGAGGAGAGAGAGAGAGAGACAGAGAGAGCGAGAGAGAGAGAGAGAGAGAGAGAGAGAGAGAGAGAGAGAGAGAGAGAGAGAGAGGAGAGAGAGAGAGAGAGAGAGAGAGAGAGAGAGAGAAGAGAGAGAGAGAGAGAGAGAGAGAGAGAGAGAGAGAGAGAGAGAGAGATGTATTAGGTTTGATTAGGGTGGAATAATTAGAGGATGCTCCATTGTTGGTTGTATGCCTCATTAGCAAATTTGATAAAAAGAAGAAGAGTTACTGCCATCACCCATGTTGTTCTGTTATTGAGAAAATCATATACAAATTTAGTGCTGTCAAATGTATGCAAGCAGTGTTTTCATTGGTCAAATAAAAATTATAGAATAGCAAGGGCCTTTTTGGGGTGTTTGTTTTACAAATTGTGTATAATCTGAAAGTTGACATTTTGACCTGGGTACCACTTTAATAGTTGACATTTTGACCTGGGTACCACTTTAATAGTTGACATTTTGACCTGGGTTCCACTTTAATAGTTGACATTTTGACCTGGGTACCACTTTAATAGTTGACATTGTGACTGTTGATATTTGTTCCATTGGCATTTTGACCGTTGACATTTTGACCATTGACATTTAAACCGTTGGCATTTTATCCGTTAATATTTTGTCCTTCATTCATATAAGTAGCAGTATTCAGCTTGTTGGTTTTGCATATATCCATGTTTGAAGGCTAATTATTTGAAATAGGAAGTAAATTCTTAAGTTTAGTGATAGTCAGCGAGTTATTTTTAAAAATGACAATTGGTTTGTCACCAGCAGTGCAAATGGTTTAGCTGTAAAAAGGCTTGGTATTCATACACCGAGTTTTCCTTGTGACAAAAGTGGGGCGTGATAATTTTGGGTAATTTTCAAACAAGCTGATTTTGTGGAACATTGAATAGCTAAACCTTTATTCAAATGAGGGTTTTTGTAAGGTTTGATCAGCAAAGTTTCCATAAATATATGTGTGATATCCGCCAACTCCCGCTTGGGGGTGGTTTGTATGGTTGTGAACATTGTCAAAAATGCATCCAAAATCATGCAGTTGGGACACATTATGATGAAAGAAACACAAACATTTAACTAAAAGTATTTAAAATAAGTCCTCTTTATAATTCTGACCCTCTTGGTAATTTCCTTGAGACTAAAAATACCATATGTGGGCAGTTAGTCTGCCAGGGGCGTGCATGCATAAATCTCAGCTGAAGATTCACAAATAACTGTGGTCTTCTACCATAAGGTTACAAACGAATCACTACACATTTTTACCTGGATTACAACTAATTTTATGAGTAAAATGATGGAAATACGGTACAAAGGTCTCAGGTTAGCACATTTTGCACGAATATCTGCATCATGTATGGCCGAATTTCAGGTTTTGCTCCAGCACTAGGGGGCAGTTGCGCCACCCCTCCGGCCCCTGTCTCGTACGCTTATGTGCTCCGATACGTATCGAAAAGGGGCGTTCTGAAATTCTTCCTGTTGAGAAGCGAATCTGCCCTATGTGCAGTAATAACTTGCGTTGAAGATGAATGAATGAATGAATGAATGAATGAACGAATGAACGAACGAACGAATGAACGAATGAATGAATGAATGAATGAATGTTTAACGACACCTCAGCACAAAAAATACATCACTATTGGGTGTCAAACTAAGATAAATGCATCGAGGATGTGGCGTTTAACACTGACTTACATTTTAATTTAATATTATGAGGTCTTAAGGTGAGTTTTTTTTTTTTAAAGTTTTTTTTAATTGTCTAATAAGAATCTAGTTTTTAATACTACCAAAATCCTAATTTTAATGTTAACTCGTCGCCGAGCACTTTTGTTCTCTTAACTTAGATATGTATATTTTAATTTGTATGTATTCATTATTCCTTTCAAGTGTGTTCTTATATAGTATGTACGTTCATGTTTTATATTATTTCTCATACTGTAGTCTCTCGTAATACCTGCAAAGAATGACTTATGAACTTTTATATTGTATTTTATTATTGTGTGCATAAGGTGAGACTTAAATAAAATATATATCTGACTGTATGTCTGTCTGTCTGTCTGTCTGTGCGTCTACGGTCCATTCACATACACACGGATACAGAATCGATCATGCGACACCTGCATATAATACGGAAATGGGATCCGACAATAGGACTGTGTCAATATATCAACCGACCGAGCTAAATCCTGCCACTGTATGTGGATAAGGAAGGAAGGAAATGTTTTATTTAACAATACACTCAGCGCATTTTATTTACGGTTATATGACGTCAGACATATGGTTAAGGACCACATAGATATTGAGAGAGGAAACCTGCTGTCGCCACCGTATGGGCTACTCTTTTCGATTAGCAGCAAGGGATATTTTATATGCACCATTCCACAGACAAGATAATGCATACCATGGCCTTTGTTACACCAGTTGTGGAGCACTGGCTGGAACAAGAAATAGCCCAATGGGTCCACCGACGGGGATCGATCCTACACCGACCGCGCATCGAGTGAACGCTTTACCACTGGGCTAGGTCCCGCCCCAGTATGTGGATAAGTTCAGATAAAATAACTTACTGCTAGTAGTAAAATGGAGCGGGTTTCCTCTCCAAGACAATGTTGCAGAATTTTCACGTCTGACATCCAAAAGCCGATTATTAATGAAATCAATGTGCTCTAGTATTATCATTAAACAAAACAAATTAAATTTACCAACTACCACAGTCGATCGAGTTACTTTCGCTTTGGTGGAGGTGAGGGACGTAGCTAAGTGATAAAAACGTTCGCCTGATGCGGGGTCGGTCTAGGATCGATCCCCACCTGTGAGCCTGTTGTGCTATTTCTCGTTCCAGCCAGTGCACCACAACTGGTATATGAAAGGTCGTAGTATGTTTTACCTTGTCTGTGGGATGGTGCATATAAAAGATCCCTGGCTACTAATGGAAAAGTGGAGCTGGTTTCCTCTTTTTCTCGTTCCAACCAGTGCACAAAAAACTGGTCAAAGACCGTGGTATGTGCTTTCTTGTCTGTCCCTTGCTGCATTAGAAAACTTGTAGTGTGTTTCCTCTGACGACTGTGTGTCAGAATTACCAAATGTTTGACATCCAATCGCCGATGATTAATTAATCAATGTGTTCTAGTGGTGTCGTTAAACAAACTAAAGAAACTTTTTCTTCCAATAGCCGATGATTAATAAATCAATGTACTCTAGTGGTGTCGTTAAGCAAAATAAACTTTTACTTAATTTTTTTCTGTCCGTCTATCCCAAATATAGTATTCCGGACTTTTTTTTCGCAGTGCCACAAGATATGGAACTGATTGTTTGTGTATAACTTTATTATATAGATGAGGGGATGGGAGGGGGGGGGGGGGGGGGGGCAGGGGGGGGGGGGGGAGAGAGGGAGGGACATAGTTCAGTGGTACAATGCTCGCCTGATGCGCGATTGATCTTGGATCGATTCCCGTCGGTGGCTCCATTGGACTATTTCTCTTTTCAGCCAGTGCTCCACAACTGGTGTAACAAAGGCCGTGGTACGTACTATCCTGTCTGTGGTATAGTGCATATAAAAGATCCCTTGCTGCTAATCGAAAAGATTAGCCATGAAGTGGCGACAGCGGGTTTCCTCCCTCAATATCTGTGTGGTCTTTAACCGTATGTCTGACGCCATATAACCGTAAATAAAATGTGTTGAGTGCATCGCTAAGGAAAAGAAAGGGCACTGGGACCAACTCGTGAAAAGGGCAACCCAATGATTTATTTTAATGATAGAAAAGAGAGTCACTTGGATATATTGGGGGTTGGGGTCCCATTCGTGAATCCGTTTCGGAGGGGGTGGGGTGGGGGTGTTCATAATTGATTTGCGCCCCCGACCGCCAGTGGAGTATAATAAAAATACTGGTAACCACATAAACAGCCAAACATTAATTCACCCAATATTGTTGTTGTTGTTATTGTTGTTGTCATCGTCGTCGTCGTCGTCATTATTATTTCTCTTCGGCTCTTATGACGACGTCTTATACATGAATCATGTCTGTCCAGGACAGACGCTAAT
>NC_054711.1:25347161-25362161 GCF_016097555.1 Gigantopelta aegis
TTTACTGTCTTTGGTTTGGGCGAGGAAATCGACGTTCTTGTTTGCTGCGTGTTTCACATTCTCATATTTTCCTTTTTCCTTTTTATCTTAAAATATGTTTTTAAAGTGTTTTTGTTTGATTGAAAAAAAAAATCTTCCCATCTCCCACCACAATCCACCTCCTTAGCTGCTCTAACGCTCTCCTTTCTGCTGTACTGGGCCCGTTCCTGAGAATGAAAAATCATCGAGTCGAAAATTGGTAAGAAGAGAAAAGTTTCTTTTACTCCCAGAAACACTTGCACCGACGGCGACTCTGCGTTCTAGATAGTCATCCAGCCCGTCGTCTAATCGCTGGCGAAGATGGAGTTTTCCTGGAAGAACAAGCGACATGGCTGCGTCCTACACGAGCTGTGATTTCAGAAAGAAGATTAACGATAGACAAAGAGGCACGAGATCCTAATGGAGTGATGGGATGGGATGGGAACTATTTTCACGTGCCCCTATCCGACATGGTTCAGGCACGTCCACCATGGATCCGCGTTCTGGCTTCGTCAGCCCACGGTTCCATGGCGGAAGGGGGGGGAGGGGGTGTTTATATGATGGGGACATACAATATTTGGTAGGACCATTAGCTATAAAATTCTATTACTGGGGACAACTATATTTACCTTTACTTATATATATCAAAATGATATATTATTTATATTTCTTTTTTATTTTTTTTTGAAAACACCATAAATTTTGTAAACAGGCTATATCATTTAATTATTTTTATTTAGTTGGTGTTATTTTTGATCGGGCTATTCCAATATTATTATTAAAATAATCATAAATTAAAACAAATTATATATTTAGTTACCCTAACTTTTTAGCCTAGAGAAGGAGGTTGGCATAGGGCGGGCGGGGCATCGCGTCCAAATGCAGTCCGCGCGCAACCCCAGGGTAGGCCAGAAGCCGGCCGGATTTCCCACGGGAAGGCGCGCCGGGGGGGGGAGGCCTCTACCAGGCATTCTATTGGTCGAAACCGCCCTACGCCCTACCGCACCCAAAATAGCACCCTACCACGGCGTCCCCCCCCCACCCCCGATCCCGCCTAACCCAAAGTTATCCATACAGCAATCTGGTCTAAAAGGCAGGATGTTAATATGAAGGGTGGGAAAGGAGGGAGTGATGAGGGTAGGAAGATATGTGGTGAAAAAACCCGCCAATCACGTCCGGACCGCCGAGGATGGAAAACTTATCTACCGATCAGTTATTTCAGTTGTTGGCTCCGAGGTGTCCAAAGGATCTCTTCAGCATTCGTACGCCTACACCCGCAAGGGTGCGTCACCCATACACATGACATAGTCATTGCGATATAAGCCCTAGGACAGTCCAGATGACCACTTATTCGTCAGGTGGGCTGCCCCGGTAGCAGTCCGGTTATTTTCATTTAATAAATTAAATATGGACTGCTCAAGTTAATACCAGTTTAAAATAGTTATATAAAAAGGAAAAAGGGTACATATATCATTAAAACAATACTTAAAAGGCTAAGAGGAAAATAAACTCATGCTAATATTAAAAGAGAGGGGAGTAGTCCACTCAATTTAATTATACTGACCGCTCCCTCCTCACAATTTCTTCACAGATTTACTCATCATTCAATCCGGTCAGCCAACAAGCGGTGCACCCACTGCCAGGTACGTGCCCCGCTGCTGCCCGATCCGGATACCACTCATAGCCATTCATTCATACCAAATATTATGTCCAAATACATACATTCATACAAAATAGTCACACCATACCATAAATATAAATATAAAATCAATCTAAAACCACTTACCGAGATGGGGCGCCGGCAAGCTGTGAGCCAATAGATTTCATTGAGTCTTCCAGAGTGTGTTTGGCCACAACCTACCTGACTGTAACCGCCTCATTACATCCTACCCCGCCATCCACCACTCTCTCCACCGCCAGTAGCCAGCGACCTCACACTAACATCCCAATATGCAGTTATCTTGGTTCATATTTTAACACCTGTTTGTTTAACATATAGCATTATAGCTTTATTTATCTCGTTATTACAGTATTTAGGAAGATTAAACATAATTATTGGATTAAATTTTAAACTAAACTTAATAAAAATATTTTTAAGTATATCTCTTTCCCCGCTGTAACGAGTGCAGTAGAATAGAAAATGGCGAACATTGTCCACTCTACCGCACTCGATGCAGTTGGGTTTACTTAACTTACTAATTCTTGCCCTGCTCTCGTTCAGGCCCATAGAGACTCCCAGTCGAAGTCTAGTAAATACTTTAGTAGTCAGTGGGTCTAAAAAGGTGGGACTTTTACTATTTACTTTAGGTTTAATTAAATAATGCCACAGTCTTGTTTTCCTGTCCCACTCAGTCTGCCAAAACAACATTAATTTATTATGTGCTGCGGCCATAATTTCATTACAGTTTAATTTAATATTAATATTAATTATTTTATGTGTAAGTGCTTTTTTAGCATTTAAATCTGCAGTCTCATTCCCAGCGATGCCAACATGCGCAGGGATCCACTCCATCACCACGGTGTGGCCTCTGTCTATAATATAATTAGTTAAGTTAATGATTTGTGGTATCAAATAAGAGCTGATGGTCTTGCCAACAGCAATCGCCTGCAATGAGCTCAGCGAGTCCGAAAGTATTAGAAATTTTTTTGGTTCCTTTAATTTATTTATAGTTGATAAGATCCATTTTAGTGCCGACAGGATGGCCACTAGTTCAGTTGTAAAAACTGACACCCGGTCAGTAAGCCGTGCTCGGCACGAAAATGGTTCGTCATTTACGTCTTTATTAACATAAAAGGCCATACCTGTCCTACCGGATATCGGGTCCTTGGATCCGTCCGTATAGACACAGATATGGTCAGCATAAAAATCATTAAGTGCAGCTTTAAATATAATATTTTTAAACGGCGGAAATTCAGTTTTTAGAGTTTCTTGTCTTAATTTTAAATTAACTATTACATAATTAGATTTATCCGGTATTTTTAGCACATTGCAGTTGTTGCTGAGCTGCAGACCCACCAGCTCTAGATTATTCGCCATACGGTTAGTATAATCAAGTACTGATCTATTTAATATATTGCCTACATTAATATTATCCTGTGTCATAAGAGACACAGGATGTGTTGGAACAACACTCCTAATCTTGTACCAGTACTCAAGGCATTGTTTCACTCTCCTCACACTCAACGGAAGCAATCCGAGCTCCACCCTGATGCTGTCATTGGCGGTGCCAAGGTGGGCCCCTGACACTATTCTGAGGGCAACATTATAGGTGGCCTCCAGTTTGGCTAATTGTGTAGGAGAGGCATTGCTAAAGGCCTGAGATCCATACTGGAGACGGGAGACAATAAGCGCCTCAAATATAACTAACAGAGTGCGCCTATCTGCGCCCCAAGTAGTAGCGGTAAGAATCCTGAGCATGTTTATATGTTGCTTGCAGGCATTGACTACTTCTGTAATATGATTACTGAACGAAAGGGATTGGTCGAAGGTTACTCCCAGAAACTTAACCGATAAAACCTGAGGTATAGCAGTATTTTTATATATAAGGTTTAGTTTAGTCTTTTTTCTGTTACCCTTGTTGGCAAAAATTATCGCAACAGTTTTGGTCCTGGAAACGGTGACCCCCCAGGTATCAGCCCATTTTTCTAAATTATTAATATCTTTTTGAATGTCACTTTTAATTTTTTCAATACACTCTCCAGTTCTCCAAAAAGCGGTGTCGTCCGCAAAAAGGCCAAGACTAAATTTAGTATCATAGGACTTATGGTCCAATAATCCTTTAGCAAGATCATTTATAAATATACTGAAGAGTGTTGGGGCTATAACAGATCCCTGTGGTATCCCGTTTTCCAAGTCCAGAACCGGCGAGAAAGCCTGAGCAACATTAACCGTAAATGAGCGTTTCGATATGAAGCGCTCTATAAAAGTAAACATGGGGCCCCTAATTCCCATGTCATATATTTTAATTAGTAGTCCGTGTCTCCAGACCATGTCATAAGCTTTTTCCAGGTCGACAAAGACGCCGACCACCTTTTCTCTTTTGCAAAAGGCTTCAGAAATTTCTGTTTGTAGTCTAAAAAGGTGGTCGGTGGTAGAATGATTTTTCCTAAAGCCACTTTGAAAGATCGTAAGAAGGGCATTTTTTTCCAAATGTCTTGTCAACCTACTATTTACCATAGCCTCCATGGTCTTGCAGACACTGGAGGTGAGAGATATAGGTCTGTAATTATTAGGATTAGCAAGGTCTTTGCCCCTCTTTGGCAGACTAAAGACTTCCGCATGTCTCCACTTCAGGGGCAAATACCCTTGCTTCCAAATATTATTAAATAATTCCAGGAACAGGTGGAGGGTACTCTCCGGTAAATTTTGCAAAAATATATAACTAAAATTGTCTGGGCCCGGAGCGGTGCCCTTGCGATTTTTAAATGCCTCCACCAATTCCTGGTAAGTAAATGGTTTATTGTAATCAGCATCTGAGAACTTGGAATCCAGGGGAATTTTACAATGTTTTTCCATATGATTTTTGTGTTCTTGGAAGCTTAGTGAATAATTATTAGTACCGGAATTATTTTGAAAAATTTGTCCAAAAATGTTGGCCTTTTGTTGGTTCGTGACATACATGTTGTTTTTAACCAGCAAGGCAGATTTAGCTATAGGTTTCCCCTGGATTCTCTTAATCTTCGACCAAACATCCTTACTACTACTCCTTACGTTCATACTAGTGCAAAATTGTTGCCATGATCGTTTTTTGGCATCCAATATTGCAACACTGACTTTAATTTTACTTAATTTAAAATTCTCTAAATTATCCTTAGTATTATTTTTCTGGTATATTTTCCGCGATTTATTACGTACTTTAATTAAATTAGCTAATTCAGCAGTCCACCATGGTACAGAATTATATTTAGTTTTAAAATTAGATCTGGGGACTGTATATTCGGCAATATTTATAACGGCTTTAATTAAATTATCATTAAATGTATCTATATTATTATTTCGTATATTGTCAGCCTGCAAGTTTAGACATCGTTTGTAGAAGTCTGGCCAGTCCGCTTTAAAAAAATTCCATCTACTTTTAGCAGCTGTAGGTTCTCGCCAACAGCTGTTTATATTATAGGTAACCAGTATGGGCAGATGGTCGCTGCTAAATTCATTAACCACCTCCCACTCACATTTAGGGGCTAACTCTACCGAAACCATGGTTATGTCGAGACACGACCAAGTATTATAACTATCTGAACAAAAAGTAGGGGAGCCATCATTTAAACAAATTAAATTAGCTTTAGTCATATACTGTTCTATTATGGCTCCTTGAGTACAAGTACGTTCAGCCCCCCATAAAGTATTTTTACAATTAAAATCTCCAACTATAATTTTTTTGTTTTTACTAACTGTATCGATTTCACTAAAATAATCCTGTAATTGTAACTTACCAGAGTTGCCTGGGTGGATATAGAAATTAAAAACATCTATAGACTCATCTCGGCCGTGAATCGTCACCCCCATGGCCTCTATATTATTTTTCATTTGTTTTAGAGTTATTGGAGTATACGAGAGGTCGTTCCTGACATAAACAGCTATACCCCCCCTACTGGTACAGTCTGTATTATGGTAAAACCCATAATACCCCGGTAAATTATAATCTTTAAAAAAAATTATATTTTTCTTAATATTATTAGTGGTTTGGGCCAGCCAGGTCTCCTGTATACAGACGACATCTATTTTTAGCCCAGAATTCTGTAGATAATGTTTTAGTTCGTCTCCCCTCCCTTGGGATCTAAGGCCTCTAGCGTTCCACTGCAGCAGAGCCAGTCCTTTAAATAATTTAGACGATTTAAGTCTATTATCTCCCCTTTCATTATTATTATTTTTATTAGTATTTTGATTATTAATTATCTTTTTATTTATATTCATATTATTATTATTATTATTTATATTTATATTTATATTAATATTTTTCCCCTCCAAATCCCCTTTTCTATTTATATTGTCCCCCATACTTGGTTCAACAGAGTACTATCTAATTGCATAATGCTTTTGTTTCAGACAGTAGTCTGTCGATCCACTATGGACACATCATCTGGCCTGGCTGAGTCGCAGCGGAACCAACCCATGTTGCCCTCCAGTGCCGTGGCGCCCCGCACCAACACCCCCAAATATTGGTGCATTGACCTACAGGCATGGCAAGCCTCGTCTTGATCTGATAAAATGGGGGCGGGTTCATCCTAGTCACGCGTGATGCAACGTGCAGAGGCATGTACAATGTATATTAAAAGGACATTCCTGAGTTTGCTGCAATTTTTAAGATGTTATCGGCTAACAGAGACTTTTTAACGATTGCAATTACATATCAAATATATTTTTCTGCATAAAATATTAGTAACTGTATATTATTTGTGTTTCTGATTGTTCTAATATTTGTACTAGATCAAATTTCATTTTATTTCCTAAAGACATACTCCAGTTTGGGCTTCTTACAAATATTAAGACGACTAGAAACACATTGAATATACAGACACTGATATTCTAAACAAGAAAATATATTTAATATGTAAGTTTATTCGTAGAAATATTTTATTAGTGGGAAACATCTTATAATGCAGCAAGCTCAAGAATGTCCCTTGTAAGGCAGTGACCACGGCTCCCCAACCTGTTCACTGCCTATGTTCTGGGGGCAATAAATCTTCTTCTTTTTTAAAGAAAAAAAAAGAATGTCCCTTAATACAAAACTGTTTCATTAGTTTCTAAACGGTTAATTGGGATTCTATGTATTTTTTTGTAGAGTGTCCTGGTGGCCGAGCGGTTGAGGTAGCGGGCTGTCAAATGTCATGCGAATCAGTGCAGTAGGAGTTTTAGCCACACATGCTACTATTGTCGTCTATGGGATTTGATTTGGTAGTATACACCCAGTACGTTGGAATACTCCCAATTAACAGTTTGTGTTTCTAAATGTTATATCTACTGTCTCGCTGCCCTTCTTTATTATACCATTTTAATACAAAATACAAACCCAGTTACAGATTTGAAGTCACAACCTCGCCTTATATCTGATACAAAAAAAGAAAGAAAGAAATGTTTTATTTAACGACGCACTCATCACATTTAATTTACGGTTTTATGGCGTTAGATATATGGTTAAGGATTACACAGATGTTGAGAGAGAAACCCGTTGTCGCCATTTCATGGGCTACTCTTTTCGATTAGCAGTAAGAGTTTTTTATATGCATCATCGTACAGACAAGGTAGTACATACCACGGCCTTTAATAGACCAGTCGTGGTGCACTGGCTGGAACGAGAAATAGCCCAATGGTCCCGCCGATCCCACATGGACCACGCATCGAGCGAGCGCTTAACCACTGGGCTACGTCCTGTCCCTGTTTTTGGTAGAAACTAGATGGCCTGGACCTAGGTGTGGTTTGATTATGATTTGAATTGCTTTAATGAATAACTACAGCATAGGCCTGACGATATTATATGGAAACCGGCCTCGGTCATCGGTCTACAGGCTGGTAGGTACTGTGTTCGGATCCCAGTCGAGGCATGGGATTTTTAATCCAGATATCGACTCCAAACCCTGAGTGAGTGCTCTGCAAGGCTCAATGGGTAGGTGTAAACCACTTGCACCGACCAGTGATCCATAACTGGTTCAACAAAGGCCATGGTTTGTGTTACCCTGCCTGTGGGAAGCGCAAAAAAAGATCCCTTGCTGCCTGTCGTAAAAGAGTAGCCTATGTAGCGACAGCGGGTTTCCTCTAAAAAAAAAAAAAAAAACCAGTGTCAGAATAACCATATGTTTGACGTCCAATAGCCGATGATATGATAAAAAAATCAATGTGCTCTAGTGGCGTCGTTAAATAAAACATATTTTTTTTTATATATATTATACGAAATGGTAAATCAAGACATTATCGAAATTAGTGGCATTATTTTAGACATCACTTTCCTCCAAGTATATACACCTGAAACTGACAATAATTTTTATGATCTTACCATTTTATATTACATCGCCAAGGATTAAACATTATTAAGAAGTCAGTGGGTAAATATATCAGTATACTATTGTATCTGGTGGAAACTACACGTTTTTATCTTCAAGGTTAGGTCTCACTACATAGATCACTTCCGGGTGAGAGTTCAGTCATCACGTCCACTATAGTTCCTAATTGTGACACATGTTATAGTTCACATATTCACTTCCAGCAAATGGTGAAGAATTCAAACAATATGTATGTTTAATGGTAAGCCTTTTGGCTGTATTTTGCCCATGTTATTTTGTAATATTGTGCATCGACATTTTGGGACATGGTCGTACAGCGCAAGAGACAGCCGGAGTGAATCGGTTAATGAACCACCTGCTCGGACCAGTACTACAGCCAGATGCGGTCATATAGCAAAACACTGAGCCGGAAACGTTCTCAATTTTGGAGTGAAAATAAATGCTTATATAATGTATGTTCGCAATGGTGAATGTTGTTAGTGCCAATGAGAACCCGTTCTATTGGCAATCTTCGTTTGAAGTTGGGCAATTTAACATGGGTTTCAATGGCAGACGACATCTGTGTATTTAATGATCTAAAATCATCTGTTTATGAGATATAAGTCGACAAAGTTGCTGTTAGTGGACATATTGGATTTATGCTAATTAGCACCTTTCCTGTTATCTGATTTTGGCGGATTTTGGAATTAATGCTCAGTGGGGTCACCTTAACAATATGAAGAAGAAAAAAAAAAACCCCAAAAACAACAACAACCCAACAACCCCCCCCCCCCCCCCCCCCCCCCCCCCCCTTCTGTTGCAATTTGTTCTAGGTTCACCTAAAATGTGGCTTATATTTACTGGACTACATCCTCTTTAATTGCCATTTTGTTGAAAAATAAAGGCAACTCTTTCCGATTCAATTGGGTTTTCACCACAAGAGTTATTCCCCCTGCATGTTAGAATTGTTACGTCTTGGTGAGAACCAGTCTCGGTGGTGTCGTGGTTAAGCCATCGGACATAAGGCTGGTAGGTAGTGGATTCGCAGCCCGGTACCGGCTCCCACCCAGAGCGAGTTTTAACGACTCAATGAGTAGGTGTAAGACCACTATATACACTCTTCTCTCTCACTAACCACTAACAATTAACAACTAACAACTGGACAGACAGCACAGATAGCTGATGTGTGTGCCCAGGACAGCGTGCAGTGGGTTAGCTGTTAGTTGGTTTGTGGTTAGTGAGAGAGAAGAGAGTGTAGTAGTCTTACCCACTGAGCCCTTAAGAACTCGCTCTGGGTTACATCCGGTACCGGGCTGCGAACCTTGTACCTACCTGCCTGTAATGCGATGGCTTAACCACTGCGCCACCGGTTAATAGGAGCAAACTGAGTAATCTCTTTTATTTAATTTGTTCCCTTCCAGGGAAAGAGATAGATATGTTCAGAGGCGAATCTAGGAGGGCAGAGGCCCCCATAACTTTGCGACAGTTATAATTTTATTATATATTAATTTTCTTTTCTTTTTTCACGATCCCCATTCAAACCTACCCAAAAGTTCCCTTGGCATTCCACCTCATGTCATTGTCCCCCTCCCCCCAATGGATTTTCTGGATCCGCCACTGATGTTGTAACTAGTAGGTATAAACCAGTACAGCAACATACATGTATAAAAACTAATTATCACTGGCAGATACACCCGGAAGGCGGGGTTGGGTGGGAGGGTGAAGGGGCAGATTCAAGAAATATATATTTTATTTTATTTTATAATTATTATTTTTAATGGTGGACCTAAGGAAAAGAAAGGGCACTGGGACCAACTCGTGAAAAGGGCAACCCAATGATTTATTTTAATGATAGAAAAGAGAGTCACTTAGATATATTGGGGGTTGGGGTCCAATTTATGAATCCGTTTCGGAGGGGGTGGGGTGGGGGTGTTCATAATTGATTTGCGCCCCCGACCGCCAGTGGAGTATACCAAAAATACTGGTAACCACATAAACAGCCAAACATTAATTCATCCAATATTGTTGTTGTTGTTATTGTTGTTGTCATCGTCGTCGTCGTCGTCATTATTATTTCTCTTCGGCTCTTATGACGACGTCTTATACATGAATCATGTCTGTCCAGGACAGACGCTAATATCAATAATACAATATAATATAATCACTAGTCTCTAAAACACACGACAAAACAGTGGTTATGATGTAGCATAGTTTATTTCACTGCTGTTAAAGCAAAACATATTACACGTATATATACAGGTATAACAACAGACAGATACATAAATAAATACATTGTTCATACAAATTTAAAGGTGCAATGTCGAGAATAATTTTGTACTGAGGTGCGATTGCAGTTTTAATTGCACACAATTTTAACTGCGTTTCACTGGTTCATTCATGGAGAAGGGGGTAGGTGGATATTCTTAGAATATGTTATGCAAAAAACAGTATGTCCAACAGCAAAAGATGGATTGTACAATGTCGCCTCTTTCCAAATATACTGAATATACTGAGAGAGAGAGAGAGAGAGAGAGAGAGAGAGAGAGAGAGAGAGAGAGAGAGAGAGAGAGAGAGAGAGAGAGAGAGAGAGATACTAAGTTAAACGTAACAACAACAAAAGGAGTAGACGCGCTGACTGTACAGCGAGTGCACTACAGCATGTACAGTGTTATATAACATATATACAGGTACTTCATCACTATTTTATACTAGCAGAAGTGTGTGCCTAGGATAGCGGTTTTTGTTTGTTTTTACACAATATAAGGACAAAAAAACCTTTAAAATATCTAAACTACTATTAACTGACAAACGTGAAAATCGCCCGATCTACGTCCATAAATCGGAAAACACAGTAGAGTTATCCCCTAATTTACAAACAGGTGAATAATAACAATAATGGCATGTTTGTCTTACAGAGATTTGAAAAAAAGGATAAATATCGCAACTAAAGAACATAATTAGTTTTTTTCAAATGAAACCAAAAAATGAGACATATTTTAAGAGAAAAAATAACCTCAACCATCATGTGAACGGTAACACAATGCGCATGACTGGAAGTGCAGGATCACTATCTTCAAACTGCATCAGATGACTGGTCCACCCGCGGAATGATTTCACGTGTAGTTATTGCTTCAGAACTTGATTTTCTTCTTCTTTCGCGATTTTTCTTCTTCTTTTTTTTTATAAAGTTAAACAAATATTTTGTTTTGATGTGTCATCTCTGAACTCCTTGCCATCATATTGCTGATATTTTCTCTTTTATAAAGTCTTCTTATCTTGTCATTTTTCCTAAAATATATTTTAACTGTCTTTTGTTTGTGCGAGGAATCGACGTCTTGTTGCTGCGTGTTTCACATTCTTCATATTTTTCCTTTTTCCTTTTTATCTTAAAATATTTTTTAAAGTGTTTTTGTTTGATGAAAAAAAAAATCCTTCCCATCTCCCACCACAATCACCATCCTTAGCTGCTCTAACGCTCTCCTTTCTGCTGTACTGGGCCCGTTCCTGAGAATGAAAAATCATCGAGTCTAAAATTGGTAAGAACAGAAAAGTTTCTTTTAACCCCAGAAACACTTGCACCGACGGCGACTCTGCGTTCTAGATAGTCATCCAGCCCGTCGTCTAATCGCTGGCGAAGATGGAGTTTCCCTGGAAGAACAAGCGACATGGTTGCGTCCTACACGAGCTGTGATTTCAGAAAGAAGATTAGCGATGGACAAAGAGGCACGAGATCCTGATGGAGTGAGCCGTCTGCTGCCAGCTGCGTCCTTTTTGTAGCTCTCCGTAACCATGGCAACGTCCCGGAGATGATAAGAACCACTTGATGACGCTTTCGGTTAATGTCACCGGAAGTAAGCCACAAGCCTCGTCTTGGTCTGATAAAATGGGGGCGGGTTCATCCTAGTCACGCGTGATGCAACGTGCAGAGGCATGTACAAATGAATGAATGAATGAATGAATGTTTAACGACACCCCATGACGAAAAATACATCGGTATTGGGTGTCAAACTATGGTAAATGAACCAAAAAAATTATGATCAACATCAATATAAAAATTCAAGATTTAAATAAAAACAGTGTAAAGAACTGTGCAAAAATACAAATATCACGGATAGATACTGACTTTTACTCAAAATTTCAATGTGTGCTGTATTGGCCATTCTCAGAGAATGTTACACCCCTGCACACGGCGAGGTTACAGCACGCGCAGGGGAGGCATGTACAATGTATATTAAAGGGACATTCCTGAGTTAGCTGCAATTTTTAAGATGTTATCGACTAATAGAGACTTTTTAACAATTGTAATTACATATCAAATATATTTTTCTGCATAAAATATTAGTAACACTATATTATTTGTGTTTCAGATTTTTCTAATATTTGTACTAGATCAGTTTGGGCTTCTTACAAATATTAAGACGACCAGAAACACATTGAATATACAGACACTGATCTTCTAAACAAGAAAATATATTTAATATGTAAGTTTATTCGTAGAACTATTTTTTTAGTGGGAAACATCTTACAATGCAACAAACTCAGGAACGTCCCTTTAATACAAAACTGTTTCATTAGTTTTTAACCGGTTAGTTGGGATTCTGTATATTTTTTTGTAGGTTTTCCGGTGGCCGCGCGGTTGAAGTAGCGGTCTGTCAAATGTCATGCGAATCAGTGCAGTAGTAGTTTTAGCCACACATGTTACTATTGTCGTCTATGGGATTTGATTTGGTAGTACGTTCGAATACTGCCAATTAACAGTTTGTGTTTCTAAATGTTTTATCTACTGTCTCGCTGCCCTTCTTTATTATACCATTTTAATACAAAATACAAACCCAGTTACAGATTTGAATTCACAACCTTGCCTTATATCTAATACAAAATAATGACACAACTACAGTTTTAAAATCATAACGTTGCCTTATATGTAATACAAAATACAAATATACTAACAGTTAAAGTCACGACTTCATATCCACGTCTAATGCAAAATGCAACTTTAAAATTATAGATTAATTTTTATTTATTTTTTAAATTGGCCCCTCCCCCTAAAATCTATAATTTTAAAATCGCAATCTCTTTTTTTGTAATGTAAAATACAAACACATTCATATACACTTGTCTGTCAACCGTTTCAAAAAAAAAAAAAATCTACGTTTGTGTTCAGATCAATCTATTTACAGTACTAATCTTTGCCAAAAAAGACATTTTCGTACCAGTGCCGGAATGGCCCCTCAGACTAAAGACTTCCTTTATAAAAAAAGATTTAATAATTATAAAATCATTTAATTTTTTTTATTTGTCATGTAATAATAATCCGGCCCTGGTTCGTACTAATAACAGCGCAAGCAAAGTACACTCTTCACCGGTCACTATTCTTTACAGGATTGAATTCTTCCAGACACCGGGCAGACGGCGGGCAGTCACCTTGTGACGCAACGTTTAAGGTGGGGAAGAGTACTACAGAAGGAATGGTTTGTTAAAGGGATTGTTCTGAGGTTGCAGCCATTGTAAGATATTTGTTTTGTTTAACGACACCACTAGAGCAGATTCATGTATTAATCACCGGCTACTGGGTGCCAAACATTTGGTAATTGTGACATATAGTCCTAGAGAGGAAACCCGCTACATGTTTCCATTAGTAGCAAGGGATCTGTTATATGCACCATCACACAGACAGGATAACACATACCACGTCCTTTGATATACCGGTCGTGGTGCACTGGCCGGAACGAGAAATATCCCAATGGGCCCACCGACGGGGATCGATCCCAAACCGTCCGCGCATCAAGCGAGCTGTTTACCACTGGGCTACGTGCCGCCATTTAAGATGTGTCCTATTCATAGAGTCTTGTTATATTACACAGTACATTTCATTTAAGATGTGTCCTATTCATAGAGTCTTGTTATATTACACAGTACATTTCGTTTAAGATGTGTCCTATTCATAGAGTCTTGTTATATTACACAGTACATTTCATTTAAGATGTGTCTTATTCATAGAGTCTTGTTATATTACACAGTACATTTCGTTTAAGATGTGTCCTTTCGTTTAAGATTCATATAGTCTTGTTATATTACACAGTACATTTAAGATGTGTCCTATTCATAGAGTCTTGTTATATTACACAGTACATTTCGTTTAAGATGTGTCCTATTCATAGAGTCTTGTTATATTACACAGTACATTTAAGATGTGTCCTATTCATAGAGTCTTGTTATATTACACAGTACATTTCGTTTAAGATGTGTCCTATTCATAGAGTCTTGTTATATTACACAGTACATTTAAGATGTGTTCTATTCATAGAGTCTTGTTATATTACACAGTACATTTCGTTTAAGATGTGTCCTATTCATAGAGTCTTGTTATATTACACAGTACATTTAAGATGTGTCCTATTCATATAGTCTTGTTATATTACACAGTACATTTCGTTTAAGATGTGTCCTATTCATAGAGTCTTGTTATATTACACAGTGCATTTAAGATGTGTCCTATTCATAGAGTCTTGTTATATTACACAGTGCATTTCATTTAAGATGTGTCCTATTCATAGAGTCTTGTTATATTACACAGTACATTTCATTTAAGATGTGTCCTATTCATAGAGTCTTGTTATATTACACAGTACATTTCGTTGAGATTTAAATGGTCACAAGTTCATTAGTTTCATATCTGAAGATTCTACTTATCCATCGGCCTCGGTGGCGTCATGGTTAGATCATCGGTCTACAGGCTGGTAGGTACTGGGTTCGGATCCCAGTCGTGGCATGGGATTTTTAATCCAGATACCGACTCCAAACCCTGAGTGAGTGCTCCGCAAGGCTCAGTGGGTAGGTGTAAACCACTTGCACCGACCAGTGATCCGTAACTGGTTTAACAAAGGCCATGGTTTGTGCTATCCTGCCTGTGGGAAGCGCAAATAAAAGATCCCTTGCTGCTAATCGGAAAGAGTAGCCCATGTAGCGGGTTTCCTCTCAAAATCTGTGTGGTCCGTAACCATA
>NC_054711.1:25367161-25409661 GCF_016097555.1 Gigantopelta aegis
TTACGTATCGGGACTGTCTGCCCAGGACAGTGGGTTAGTATTTAATGGCTATTGGAAGAGAAGTTTGTGAAACACCTACCTATTGTTTTGTTTAACGACACCACTAGAGCACATTAATTTATTAAACATTGGCTACTGGATGTCAAACATTTCGTAATTTTGACATATAGTCTTAGAGGGGAAACCCGCTACATTTTTCCATTGGAAGCAAGGGATCTTTTATATGCACCATCCCACAGCCATGATAACACATACCACGGCCTTTGATATACCAGTCGTGGTGCACTGGCTGGAACGAGAAATAGTCAAATGGGTCCATCGACGGGGATCGATTCCAAACCGACCGTGCGTCAAGCGAGCGCTTCACCACTGGGCTACGTCCCGCTATAGACGGTTATAATCGCTACCGTCCAAACGTCCGTCCAGGCTCGAACGGGAGAGTACACGGCTAGCGATCTCACTACACAGTTAAAAAGTCCGTTTGTTTTACGACACTATATAGTACATTGATTTATAAATCATCGGCTATTGGATGTCAAAATTGGATAATTCTGACAAATAGTCTTGGAGAAGAAACCCGCTAAAAAACATTTCCATTAGTAACAAGGGATCTTTTATGTGCACCATCCCACAGACAGGACAGTACAAACCACGGCCTTTGACATACCGGTCGTGGTCCTTATATCCAATTAAGATTCAAGCATGCTGTTCTGGACACACACCTCAGCTATCTGGGCTGTTTGTCCAGGACAGTGGGTTAGTTGTTAGTGGGTTAGTGAGAGAGAAGAGGGTGTAAAGACACACACACACACAAAACATACTTCCCCCTAATACACACTAATGCTATTGTTGAATTTAATCTGTACACAGGATGAGACGTAAACAAAGAGTTGTATATACACAGATACACACACACACACACACACACACACACACACACACACACAGATACACACACACACACACACACACACACACACAGACATACACACACACACACACACACACACACACAGATACACACACACACACACACACACATACACACACACACACACACACACACACACACACACACAAACACACACACAGATACACACACAATACACACACACACACACACACAAACACACACAGATACCCCCCACACACCCACACGCCCACACCCCACACACACACACACACATATATATATATATATATATATATACATACACACATACATACACATACACCCCCGCACACATACACCCATACTCCTAACACACACACACCCATACTCCTAATACACACACAAGCACACACACACACACACACACAAAACCCCCCCCCCCCCCACACACACACACACATATATATATATATATATAAATATACATACACACATACATACACATACACCCCCGCACACATACACCCATACTCCTAACACACACACACCCATACTCCTAATACACACACACGCACACACACACACACACACACACACACACACACACACACACATACATACATACTCCCTACACCTACCCACACACTCACCCCACCCCTCTCATCTCTCTCGCCCCGCACCGTGTGTTACTGAGATCAAAGGCGGCCAGCTGTACACGAATGTCTACCACATGCGCGCCATATTGGAATACTTGGTTTGAGGTGTGTTAGAACGGCCTGGCTTCTAGCACTGTCGCAAGTTCGTCTCTTTACAGTCAATAAGTAGCCTTTCAAACCACAAGTGGCTACACTAACTGAATACATACGTGATTACACATATATATTAGTAAAAGTTCTGTCTTAAAGCAGCAATATCGCTTTTTATTCTTTATATTAAGCATTTACAATCAGACTTAAAACGCCGTTTAAAAAGGAGATGTCACACTCGCTCCCCATCACTCCCCACTTTTGGTTTTCGTGTTTATATCCAATTACGGTTCAAGCATGCTGTCCCGGGCACACACCTCAGCTATATGGGCTGTCTGTCCAGGACAGTGGGTTAGTTATTAGTTGTTAGTAGTTAGTGTGTAAAAAGAGGGTGTAGTGGTCTTACACCTACCCATTGATTCGGTGGGAGCCGGTACCGGGCTGCGAACCCTGTACCTACCAGCCTGTAGTCCGATGGCTTAACCACGACACCACCGAAGCCGGCGCGCTCCCCATCATGTCCCCTAAGACTAGTTCAAGGGAGTATATATATATTTTTTTAGCTCCCTTTAGCATGTGAATATATGTGGTATCACTGATACTATCGGTGTGGTAGTTCTCCAAGTTTGCTTCCATTTGAACGATTTAAATTTAAAATGTAAGAATATTTTAAAATTATGTTTTGTCATTTTATTTTATTTTTTAAATAAACGATGTACCTCAAAGTGATTCATCAGTAGTCTCGATATCGTTGAAATATCATTTGGACTCTTGTTTAGTACATAGATGCGCATACGCGTACAAGACGGGCTTGGAGAGGACTGCCACCCCCACCCCCCATCCCACTCCACCACCCAGTGCTGGAGCAAAAGCTCAAATTAGGGCAAAATTTATATAGATATTCGGGGGGAAATGTGCTAACATGAGACCTTTTTAACATGCATGTTCCCACAATTCTACCCTCAAAATCAGTAGTAATTCATGCACAAATGCGCAGTGATTCGTTTGCAACGCAAAATAGCTGTTTGGTAGTAATGCTAATATGAATAAATGTTGTTATCCAGATTCGGGCATTTTCGTTTAATTCGAGCATGGAGATGCAAGTTTGAATATGGTAACTGTTTTGTTTCTCAGATTTGTTAAAATTTGTTTTGTTTACCGACACAACTAGAGCACATTGATTGATTAATCATCGGCTATTGGATGTCAAACATTTGGTCATTTTGACATATAGGTTAAGAGAGGAAACCCGCTACATTTTGTCTATTATTAGCAAGAGATCTTTTATATGCACCATGCTACAGACAGGATAACACATACCACAGCCTTTGATACTAGTATACCAGTCGTGGTGCACTGACTGAAACGAGAAATAACCCAATGATCCCACCTACGGCTACAAGGATTGATCCTAAACCGACTGCGCATCGAGCGAGCGCTTTACCACTGGGCTACGTATCGCCTCTTAGATGTGTATAAAATATATACATTAATTAATTAATTAATTAAACATAGTATTTTAAAACTGTTTTATTAAATGGGAGTAGCTATTCGCACAGAACCGTAAACCAAAATTATTTAAAATGGCCAACAAAATCTTCAAAGACAAACATAATATTCTACCATTAGTTTATATACGCATTTTGAAAGTTAATCTATGCATTTTTACATGCTTAATATATCCAATTAAGGTTCAAGCATATTCATCCTGGGCCCAGCAACTGACATCGCCAGACACTGAGTTTAGGGCATTGCACAATGCCTTTTGATTTACTAGTAGGCCTATATCCACACGGACGGAACATTTTCAACGAAAAACTAAATAATAATAAAAGTTTAGGAACAAAGATATATGCGGAAACTCTTGTTTACTGGGTCTAAACGTCTCATTATCTCGTTTCATGTTCTAAGTATTCTTTTATTGTATTTAAGTTGAGAATAAACAGTATCAAAGCTAATACGTGTCACCTCCCAGTGTACAAAGCTGTCCAGCCAATCCCACAATCCCTTTGAACATAATATCCTCAAACCAGAACCTTATTGCTCCTTTAGCCTCAAACCAGCGCGACTGACGCGGCGCGCTTTGAAGTGACTGGTTACCGTGTGTTGAATCGACTGGTTTCCCACTGGCGTTTATTTCGTTCATATCTTATTAACACCTGATGAACTCTGGGACACAGGCGACAGTCCGAGTCTTAAAGTCGTGAGGATTACGTGCGTAACACCTCGGTAGTCCAGTGGTTTAGTCGTCGGCTGTAAAATGTATAGGAGTTAGGTTCAGATCCTGGTTATGGCCTCCACCCAAATGGAGGTTTTAACGTCTAAGTCACCCATGGTTGATTTGTAACGTCTCATTCACCCACGTTGAGTTTTAACGTCTCAAATGTGTTGACTTTTAACGACCCAGTCAACCATGGTTGTTCAATAACCCACGTTGAGTTTTAACGTCACAATCACCCTAGATGAGTTTAACAGCTCAATCACCCACGTTGGTTGAATTTTAACGTCTCAAATGTGTTGAACTTTAATGTCTCAGTCACCCAAGTTGGATTTTATCGTCTCAGTCACCCACGTTGATTTTTAACAACTTAGTCACTTAGGTTGAGTTTTAACATCTCAGTAACCCATGTTGAGTTTTAACGTCTCAGCCAGCCACGTTGAGGTTTGACGTTTCAATCACCCAAGTTGGATTTTAACGTTTCAGTCACTGAGTTTGAGTTTTAACGTCTCAGTCACCCATGCTGATTTTTAACGTCTCTATCACTCACGTTGAGGTTTAACGTCTGAATCACCCACGTTGAGTTTTAACGTCTGAGACACCCAAGTTGAGTTGTAATGTCTCGGTAGACAGTTGTTACATTTATATTTATATTTGTTTAATGAATGAATGAAACTTTATCCTTGTTTTATTTTAGTTTATTTCCATACTTATGTCTAAGTAAGATTCAAGTACGCTGTTCTGGACACCACCCCTATTTGAGTGGGAGTCTGGGCTATTGGAGGAGGGGGAAATTGCTCTTATGTGTTCTAGATATTGTATATATATATATTACATGCCTGTATATTTTGCTATTGATAATGTGAGTTTTGGTCTCTTGTGGAGTGGTCTTTATATCGTTTATTAACAATGTTTCTCATGTATTTTACTGTGCATATACCGGTATTATGTGAGACTTTAATAAAATATATGTCCGTTTGTCTCTGGTTGCCTTAAATGATATATCATAGACCGTAGTATGTGTTATTCTGTCTGTAGGAAAGTGCATATAAAAAGATCCCTTGATTCTGATGGAGAAAAAATGTAGCGGGTTTCCGCTGAAAACCCGAGTCAAAATTACAAAGTGTTTGACATCCAGTAGCCGAGGGCGGGATGCAACCCAGTAGTAAAAGCGTCCGCAATATGTATGGTCGGTTTGGGATCGACCCCCGTCGGTGGGCCCATTGCTCTATTTCTCATTCCAGCCAGTACACCACAATTGGTATATCAAAGGCCGTGGTAAGTGCTACCCTGTCTGTGGGATGGTGCATATAAAATATCCCCTGCTACTAATGGATTATTTTTTAGCGGGTTTCCTATCTAAGATTATATGTCAAAATTACCAAATTGCCGATGATTGATAAATCAATGTGCTCTAGTGGTGTCATTAAACTAAACAAACGTTTTAACGTTACCACACCCAAGGTCGATAACCACTAAGCCGGATGCCGGATGCCGTATCGTCTGCCGTATCGTCTGCTCGATATACAGTCGTTTCTTATTATTAATTTCTTTTTATATCCTTGAATGGGACGTTTACCTTGCTTAAAAACCTACAACGTGTTATTAGAACGTCTCGTGTGCGCAATAATATTTACACAATCTCGATAAAACACGCTCCATTCACTGTTGCTATTGTCACCGTCCTAGCACACCGTTTCGTTGTGGCAGTATATTGAGAAGATGCTACCGCCTGCCCACTGATGTGTTTTTATCTTTGTGGCGGAATTCACACACAGAATAAATAACCGAGAGATCACGACCGGGGCCGATCACGCTGTGATCCCGATCGGCCCGTTGCGTTACGCATTGGATGTTATCTAATGAGAAAATTAGCGTAAACTACTGAACGGTAACAAAAGCTCGCGCGCTGTACAAAAAGTTGATTTATAACATTCTCCGTCACGTGATGTCGTGCACCAATCGACGTTTACCCTTGTCGGCAGTGTCCCTTTGAAGTGAAAATCCAATTATTTGTGTGTGTAAATTCGCTCGGAGGCGATTAGTGCGCCGCCCCTGCCTGCCCCTCGAATAACAAGCCATAATCAGGCCTATTATGCGTGTCAACAAACTCACCCTAAGAAGCATATGGACTGAAAAGATTTAATTTCCTTTTAAACCACCCGCCTATTGATCGTAATTGGCTGGCGGCGGACATCAAAGGGAAAATATCGGAATTTGATTGGA
The DNA here is from genome assembly GCF_016097555.1 of Gigantopelta aegis. Taxonomy (NCBI): domain Eukaryota; kingdom Metazoa; phylum Mollusca; class Gastropoda; order Neomphalida; family Peltospiridae; genus Gigantopelta; species Gigantopelta aegis. The sequence continues at coordinate 25,373,244 of NC_054711.1, forward strand.
GGGCGGTAGATCTGAGGCGATAGCGAATGTGTTGGTGTTTTCTTCGGCCGGCGAAAGAAGGAAGAGAAATTTTCTACATTTTCTTGCGCTAGCCAGGTAGTGGAGTCGCATTGTTTTCTCTCGCTTAGAAAAAAAACAAGAGAAGAAGTTTCGACTGGATTTTTACATTCATGGTCGCTGCGCAGGGATCAGAATGACCGTGCTTATACCGCCTCCACGTGGCTATCAACATTTGTTTCAGGTTCGTAACTTTTTCACTTAGCAGGGTCGTACCCATGTGGGGAGGACAGGGTAGCAAATGACACCCCCTCCCCCCGACGAAAAATACGAAAAAAATATTTCTTTAATTTAATTATACAAACAATACTATTATTGTTTGCAAAGACAGCGTGCTTGAACTTGATACAAGCTCTAAAATAAATCTTTATAATTACTTTAAAGTTTAAAGGTAACACTAGATTTATTAATCATCGGCTATTGGATGTCAAACTATTGCCAATAGTATTGGTAATTTTTTTTACACAGTCTTAGAGGAAATCCGCTATCTTTTTCTATTAGCAGAAAGGAATCTGTTATATACCGTTTCCCACACGTGACAGCACATACCACGGCCTTTGATATATCAGCCGTGGTGCACTGGTTTGGACGGGGGGAAAACACTTGGAGAATGGGTCCACGTTCGATCTTACGACACAAGCACCTCAGGGAACGCTCGTCGTCATCATCATCATCATCATCATCATCACCATCATCACCATCACCATCATCATCATCATCATCATCATCATCATCGTTATCATATTATGATCACTCAGGATTGGAAGATACCAATTAATTAATATTTATGAGTCTGCTGGAAGTTTATTGAAAACAATCTTATAATTACTGTGTTTTATGGGTAAAAATACATGTAGGTATTACAAAACATTTTCTGTCCTGTTGATGCTCTGAGTGATCAAAAAAAAAAACATTCGCCACGTTATGTCAAAAATATAAAACCTATAGCTATTTTCCAACAAAATATCAATTATTACACAAATGTTTCCGTTAAATTAAAATAAAATTATAATTTTTTTCTTAAAATTATAATTTTTTTCTTAAAATTCGCAATTGACGAATTTGCCAAGTAGCAGAAGTCATAACCGGATAGTGATGTGCACACTGTTGATGTAAGGTATCCCGTATAACGAGGTTTCGTCTGTGTTTTTTTTTTGTCTCTAACTCTCCGTTATACTCCCCCCTACAGCTCTGTACACTAATTATACAATTTTGCATAATTTCTAGTTTAGATGCAAGTAAACCTATTCATATGGTTACCGTTATTTGACACCCACTAGCCGATTTTTATTTTTGTGCTGGGGTGTTAAACATTCATTCATTCATTCATCCATCCATCCATCCATCCATCCATCCATCCATCCATCCATCCATCCATCCATCCATCCATCCATCCATCCACGCACGCACGCACGCACGCACGCACGCACGCACGCACGCACGCATTCATTCATTCATTCATTCATTCCATTTCAATTTCTGTATTTCATTTTGATCAGTAATATCTACACTTTGGATGTGGGGAGACGTGTTTAGCGGGTTTTACGTGACACACACATTTACCTCTGAAACTCGACTTTTAAAAGTAATTATTTAAAAGAAATAAAAACAAACAACAAAAAAACAAACGGAGATAATAACAACAAAACATCAATACCCTCCCCCCAAAAAAACACCCAAACACCCAACAACAACAAACACCTCCCCAAAAATACCACCCCCGCAAAAACCCTCAACAACAACAACAACAACAACAACAAAACCAGCAAAAGAAAGCAAGAAACCCAAGCAACAAGAAACCCTTCATTAAAAAAAAATCCTGATATATATCTAACAACAGCACCGTCAAGTCAAGCCCCATTCTATTTTCACTTCTTGAGATGAATGAAAAAGATGTTTAACGACACCACAGCACAAAAATACATATCGGCTATAGGGAATGAATGAAGGAAATGTTTTATTTAACGACACACTCAACACATTTTATTTTATTTACGGTTATATGGCGTCAGACATACGGTTAAGGTGTGTGTGTCTGTGTATGTGTATGTATATGTGTATATACATGTATGTGTGTATATATGTATATATATTTCTAGGGATGAATACAGAAATTGTTTAATGGAGGATACCCATGTGGTGACTGTTAAATCCTTACTAACGGTGTGCAGGGGACGGTTTGGTAGGGAACATTCTAAATCCGTCGCCCAAAATAGTATCTAAACCACCGAACCTCAGCGTCGCTATAGAAACACATGATTTACTTCTGAAAACGTATCACTATGCAGGGCTGCAGAAAATACTCGCCCGATTTATATTAAAAAAATGCAACTACCAGCCCGACCGTCTATCTATCGTTTTGATTTCGTTCGACACGTGATGTTGATCACTTACCACATGTTATTAATAATGTTTTATCAATATATTATCTACATATTTCGTTTGAAGTGAAGACACTGTAGATTATAATATTGTTAATAATGTATTGTTCTATAGACTGGCGGACAAGTAGAAATTCTGGCGGGCTAGTACATTTTAGTTGGTTCTGGTCCTGCAGGCTAGTTAAATATTTTCCATTCCTGTACTCCTGCGTATGTGGTATGTACTGTCCTGTCTGTGGGAGAGTGCACATAAAAGATCTCTTGTTGCTAATGGAAACTATGTAACATGTTCCTTCTGAAGACGAGTCAAAATCACCAAATGTTTTACTTTCAGTAGCCCATGATTAATTAATGTGCTCTAGTGGTGTCGTCAAACAAAACAAACTTAATTAGGTCTTCTTATAGCATTATATGTTATTTTTGTCCAAAACTTTTAAAGTAGTATCCTGTCACGAGAAATGTATAACATTGTCTGCAGACTTGTCCAGTACGTTTTAACAATCCAACAGTTTCACATTTTACCAAGATACATTTTTATATTCAAGACCAGTTGATTTGATTTGATTTCATTTCGTTTCAAGTTATTTTCGTGCTTATATCCAATTAAGGTTCAAGAACGCTGTCATGGGTACACACGTCAGCTATCTGGGCTATCTGTCCAGGACAGTGGATTAGTTGTTAGTTGGTTAGTGGTTTGTGAAAAAGAAGAAGGTGTAGTGGCCTTACACCTACCCATTGCATGGGCGGATCCAGGAAATATTTTTAGGGGGGGACCAAAAAAGAAGGGCACATTGACTCGTCAAAAGGGCACCTTACTACAAGTTTTGATATTTACAATTAATATGAATTCCTACAGTTCTACGTCATAATATACTAGCAATAATGAAGTAAATTGGCGTCACTCGCGTTAGAACCTCAATGGGGCCCCATTGAGACTCAATAACACAGACACATATCTGCAAGCTTGCGCATGTACACGAAAATCTTGATTTCATTTATCTACAATATAATTATTGTTTACTTAAAAAAAAAAAAATATTCTACAAACAAAAAGGGCACTTGGACATTTTGAGGGCACTTGAACAATTTTTTTGGGGGACGCGTCCCCCTGGTCCCCCCCTTGGATCCGCCCATGCATTGAGCCCTTAAGAATTCGCTCTGTGTTGGAGCCGGTACCGGGCTGCGAACCCTGTACATACCAGCCTGTAGTCCTTAACCACTGTCCCACCTGAATATTTGTATGGTATTGTATTTTCCCCACAGCTCTTTACTTACACTTTTTATATTTATACACTTGCCTTTGTACACCCGTTCGTTCATTCGTTCGTTCGTCCGTCCGTCCGTCCGTTCATTCATTCGTTCGTCCATTCGTTCATTCATTCGTATTGACTTTCCAGAAGGATGTGCATCTAAAAGCTATTTACAAAAAACCGAGTGTTAAAAACTTTCTGACACGCGCTAATAGGTTTGGTCATGTCACTGCCTAGAATTTCCACAGATATTATGACAACCAAAAATACACCAGATGCACAGAAAATGACATTCGGAACACGAAACTGTACGGCCCTACCTGTTTTTAAACGACAAAGTACCTTTAAAGGGACATTCCTGAGTGTGCTGCATTGTAAGATGTTTCCGACTAATAAAATATTTCTACGATTAAGCATGCATATTAAATATATTTTCTTGTTTAGAATATCCGTGTCGGTATATTCAATGTGTTTCTGATCGTCTTAATATTTGTAAGAAGCCCAAACAGGATTTTGTCTTCAAATAATTTCGTACGTACAATTTTTTTTTTTTTTAACAAATAAAATGAAATTTATCCTAGTACAAATATTAGAACCACCAGAAACACGTTTAATATACAGCCACTAATATTTTATGTAGAAAAAATATATTTAATATGTAGTTAAAATCGTTAAAAAGTCTCTGTTAGTCGATAACATCTTAAAAATTGCAGCATACTCAGGTTTGTCCCTTTAACTGTATCGCAATACTGATACAGAACTATACAGGTCTAATATTTGAAAGATTATGCGATACAGATTGGTATTTTATAATTCCTGAGATACCAACCATGACTACTGGTTACACTTAGAGGCATCGTTTTGCATTTTAAAATATTCTTCAGTTAAATATGCGAAACTTATGTGTAGGATCGAATTTTTTTTGTGTTTAACGACACCGCTAGAGCACATTGATTATTAATCATCGGCTATTGGATGTTAAACATTTGGTAATTTTTACAGTCTAAGAGAAGAAACCCGCTACATTTTTTTTTCCATTTGTAGCAAGGGATATTTTATATGTACCATCCCATAGAAAAGATAGCACATACCACGACCTTTGATATACCAGTCGTGGTGCACTGGCTGGAACGAGAAATAGCCCAATAGGCCAACTGACGGGGATCGATCCCAAACCGATCGCGCATCAAGCGAGTTCATTACCACTGGGCTACGTCCCACCCCTTTGTAAGATCGACACAAGTTTGAGAACTCACCTTTAAAATGTAGGGTTTGTTTTCATCCTGACCGGCCTCGGTGGCGTCGTGGTTAGGCCATCGGTCTACAGGCTGGTAGGTACTGGGTTCGGATCCCAGTCGAGGCATGGGATTTTTAATCCAGATACCGACTCCAAACCCTGAGTGAGTGCTCCGCAAGGCTCAATGGGTAGGTGTAAACCACTTGCACCGACCAGTGATCCATAACTGGTTCAACAAAGGCCATGGTTTGTGCTATCCTGCCTGTGGGAAGCGCCAATGAAAGATCCCTTGCTGCTAATCGGAAAGAGTAGCCCATGTAGTGGCGACAGCGGGTTTCCTCTCAAAATCTGTGTGGTCCTTAATCATATGTCTCACGCCTTATAACCTTAAATAAAATGTGTTGAGTGCGTCGTTAAATAAAACATTCCTTTCTTTCTTTCCTGACGACTAACATTCAACATTTTGTAGAAAACCGAACAATCGGTTTTGTTTCATACTAGTATTTCATTTATTTTCGTCTCAAAAAAAGAAAAAAGAAAAGAAAAAGAAAAAAGTGTGTTTTGTTTAAAGACACCACTGGAGCACATTGATTGATTAATTAATCATCGGCTATTGGATGTCAAACATTTGGTAATTCTAACTCGTGTAGTCATCAGAGGAAACCCGCTACATTTTTTTCTTCTAATGCAGCAAGGGATCTTTTATATGCATTTTCTCACAGACAGGAAAACACACACCAGTTGTGGGACACTGGTTGGAACGAGAAAAACCATGTGTCCATGTTCTGGTGTTAGTTGTAAGTGGTCATTCAACTTATTGAGATAGAAGTCGGTGTACTATATATAGTGGCTTCTGGTTGGAGTCAACCCCACCCGCCTGCTATCGACTTGATCGGGCTGCTGGTGCTCCCTTGCACCTGTCAGTGCAGGCGGTCCCTCCCCCCCCCCCCCCCCACACCTTTCCTGTCATGGACAGCGTGCGCTACAACAGCTTGTTCTGAATGTTCACGTAAAACCCTATGACATGACATGGAGTCAATACTGGGGAAAAGTGGGCTGCATACATTTGCAATCTCAGTATCTAGAAGGTAGTGACGGGACGTAGCCCAGTGGTACAGCGCTCGCTTGATGCACGGTCGGTCTGGGATCTATCCCCGTCGGTGGGCCCATTGGGCTATTTCTCGTTCCAGCCAGTGCACCACGACTGGTATTTCAAAAGCCGTGGTATGTGCAATCCTGTCTGTGGGATGGTGCATATAAAAGATCCCTTGCTGCTAATCGAAACGAGTAGCCCATGAAGTGGCGACAGCGGGTTTCCTCTCTCAATATCTGTGTGGACCATAACCATATGTCCGACACCATATAACCGTAAATAAAATGCGTTGAGTGCGTCGTTAAATAAAACATTTCCTTCCTTCAGTATCTAGAAGCTTTAAGACCGATTGGCTTATCTACGTCCCCAATGAGGCCCCCAACAGTCCCTATGACTTTATGGTATGACAAGGGCTTATCTACGTCCCCAATGAGGCCCCCAACAGTCCCTATGACTTTATGGTATGACAAGGGCTTATCTACGTCCCCAATGAGGCCCCCAACAGTCCCTATGACTTTATGGTATGACAAGGGCTTATCTACGTCCCCAATGAGGCCCCCAACAGTCCCTATGACTTTATGGTATGACAAGGGCTTATCTACGTCCCCACAAGGCCCCCAACAGTCCCTATGACTTTATGGTATGACAAGGGCTTATCTACGTCCCCAATGAGGCCCCCAACAGTCCCTATGACTTTATGGTATGACAAGGGCTTATCTACGTCCCCAATGAGGCCCCCAACAGTCCCTATGACTTTATGGTATGACAAGGGCTTATCTACGTCCCCAATGAGGCCCCCAACAGTCCCTATGACTTTATGGTATGACAAGGGCTTATCTACGTCCCCAATGAGGCCCCCAACAGTCCCTATGACTTTATGGTATGACAAGGGGCAGGACGTAGCTCAGTGGTACACCGCTCGCCTGATGTCCGATAGATCTAGGATCTAGGATCGATTCCCGTCGGTGGCCCCATTTGGGCTATTTCTCGTTCTCTTTTTTTATGGTGTGATAAAATCGAGGGCATTAGAAAGGTTGTTTGCTTAGGCATTATGTCGTCACAAACGAAAACGTTTGATTACAGAAAAAGTTGTTAAATAATTATTTCAACCACTTTGCTATTGTCATAATGAAAAATTCACAGAACGTTATATTTCTACTTCACTATAAATACATTTTTGCATAAATGTCAATAAAAAAAAAAAAAAACCCCCAAAAAAAACCCCCTATTCATGACAATAAAAGAAATCTGAAGTAAATCAATGCCATCAATTTTACTTATGTAATGTATTTTTTAAATACTAAAAACGAATTATTTTAAGGAAAATGTTAGTCATTTAATTACTGTAATAATAAAAATACTTCATTGTAATTATTGAATTGTAATACCGAGATAAAAAATAATTAATAATTAAAAATTTTACTGTAATATTGAAAAACTTTATTACAAATACGAACGAAAAACATCAGTTAATATTATAACTATTGTCGTAATATATATTTGTTTAATGTCATCGCATTAGATGTATAAAGTAAAACTATTATGTATATTGAACACGTCTGTTTCTCTAAACCTGTTTTTAATCATAATGCTATACATTCCCACTAAATATAACTTTTAATTACTAACTTCACTTTCTATTATATTCCTACAAAACCATGACAATCTAATTAATTCATATGCACATGTATTTTGAAGTAAGATTAAAAAAATAAATAATTAATGAAATTACTAATTATGATGCATCATTTCTTTAAAACCGATTCCATACGAACGTTTAAGTTATATAGGTATTCTAACTGGTAAATTCTTAAAATAAGTCGAAAACTATTTTAGCGTGATTTGGTTTCAAATAACCATAATTGCAATAGATTATTAATTTTTTAAAAAGTTGGAATAAAGTGTATTTTGCTAATTTAATATATTTCTTTTATTTATGTTTTGTTGTTGTTTTGTGTGGGTTTTTTCGTTTCGTTTCATTTTTTTTTTTTACGTTTCGTTACATTTTGTTTTATTTGTTTGTTAGGTTGAGCTTTTTTTTTTTGCTGTTTACTTTTTTTAATTAAATGTATAATTTATACAAATAATTGAAATTTCTTAAAAGTACTTAGTCTTTATTAAAACTTTATAGTATTTTGAGCCAACAATTTCGTGCCTGAAATAAACTGAACAACAAAGAATACGCGAATATTTTAATGTATTAGTATGTTTTTTTTTTTTTTATAATACAGTTAATTCAGTAAAAAAGACTGTCAAATAGACTTAAATAAATAAATAAATACCCCCCCCCCCCCCCCCCCCACCCCCAGTGAGATTCAGTAAAGAACATTTTAATTTTAACCAGAAGAATTGGATAGTTTTTATGGGATTCTACACCTTTAAACAGTAAAACTCAACTTTAATAATTATTAGTTTGATAAATATACCAGCAATAGTTTATTTTTAAACAATTATAACTTTTCTTTAAGATTTTGTTTTGCACCGTGTTTTGTTAAAGGGACATTCCCGAGTTTGTTGCATTGTAAGATGTTTCCGACTAATAAAATACTTCAACGATTAAACTTACATATTAAATATATGTTCTTGTTTAGAATATCAGTATCTGTATATTCAATATGTTTCTGGTCGTCTTAATATTTGTAAGAAGCCCAAACTGGATTTTGTCTTCAAATAATTTTGTACGTACTAAAAAAAATATATTTTAGGAAATAAAATGAAATTTAACCTTGTACAAATATTAGAACGATCAGGAACACGTTTAATATACAGTCACTAATATTGTATGCAGATACATATATTTGATATGTAATTACAATCGTTAAAAAGTCTCTGTTAGTCGATAACATCTTCAAAATTGCAGCACACTCAGGAATGTCCCTTTAATACTTAAATGGTAATAATCAATAAATAATTATAGACTATTCTATCAGTAGTATTGTAATATTACTGAATCAGTAGCAGTGATAGGTTAAACGAGGTTCGAACCATTTGAGTCCCGTTGAGTAGATTGTTGTGCGTGCTTCAGTATTTTTGTTTTTAAATATTCAGTTTTATTCATTTTACAACATAGACAAATTACAAGTCTTGCCTACTTTAGATCCAGAAGCAAAAGCAAAAGCAAAAGCAAAAAACAAAAACAAAAGCAAAAAACAAAAACAAAAGCAAATTTTACGACATAGACATATTAAAGGCATACTGTTACAGATTTAAGGACCTTATTTATCTAAAAATGGATAATAAATAAAAATTACATTAATTGTTGGAAACCAAATCTAGCTATCGCATCACCTTAACTGAACCATGTTGGAGTGAAATTCATGTCATCCCTCTCGGCAATTTTAGTTTTTGAATTATGGACCATTGCCATAATTCAATTATTTTTACAAAATGTCATTAATAAATGAAGTATGATGGTTATGAAGATGGTTGAATAAAGTACATTTAGGGACAAATCAAATTATTTTTGTTCAGGTAATACTTTGTTAGACAATTAAATAGGTCAGTGGTCTGTGACAATATGCCTTTAATGAACAATTACTTGCTTACTTTAGATCCAGAAGCCAAAGCCAAAGCAAAACCAAAAGCAAAACCTAAAACAAAACTGAATCTGTCAATAATTAGAAGCTCATTTAATATTTACAATTTCATAAAACTATTGCGGAGCGGAGTGGATAATTTTATCATGCTCACATACTACGAAGGTTTCGAACATGTATCCCGTCTCTGGATAGCCAGGGGCCCGACCCTGGACAGAAAAAAAAAACCTATTGCAAACCCATTGGGAGCAGATGGTGACTCCTTTACTTCTCTAAAAAAATTTTTTTTAAAATCTTTTTAGCAGAAGGTTCGTCGGATCGATCCTCCGCCTAGGGAAGGGGGATTTATTGGGTTTTTTCCTATTCCAAAATAATCCCACTATTTCAAAGACCGTGGTATGTATTTGTCTGCCAATGGAAAAATGTGTGTCAACTGTCCCTTTGTGTCATTAAACGTTCATTCGTTCTTCCATTCGCCATCCATTCGTCCAGTTTTTCATAACTGTTAATAATTTTCTTTAATCGGAACTTACAGCCAATCGAAAGAGACTATTGAACCTAACTGACATTGATGTCTGTCAGGGAAACATTTCAAACGGGAAAAAAGTATTTAAAAACCAAAAAAAAAGAAGAAAAAAAAAGTTTTTTTTTTTTTTTTTACATCAAAGGCGGAAGAACGTTAGAAGTCTAACAGCGCCCCGGTGCAGATCAATGAGAGCTCTTCAAGAGGGACAACTCTGTATGGATGTAATCGACCGTGGTTAAATATAGGTGAACATTAAACGAGCAATGATCGAACGCGGCGGAGCGTAGTTCCAAGACAAACACTCGGCACGAACGATGTTTGTTTCTCAGACTACGCACGTGCAAGACAATGGCGTAATGCAAGTGTTTGCAAATGTTCACACCTATTTCTCATAAACTGAAAAAAAAACCACCCCAACATATGTCGGCTCGGTCATTTGGGATGGGCGGGTCGTAAATTAATGATAGAGCGCTCGCTAGTAGACGATTGTCAGAAAGTGGAAAGTTAAAATTTGTTTGGTTTTACGACATCATTAGAGCACATTGAATTATTAATGATCGGCTATTGAATATCAGCCATTTGGTCATTTGTGACACGTAGTCGTAGAGGTAACGCGCTACATAGAATGGATCGCTCTAGACAGACGCTTCCTCCCCCTCCCCCTCCCCCCCCCCTCCCCCTCCCCTCCCCCTCCCCTCCCAACCTGTGCCCTACGATTGGTACACATACGGCCATGGTATGTACTATCCTGTCTGGATAACTGGCCAATACTTGAACATTAACTGGATATTTACAATAAAACAGTTCACAAGTACAATAAAACAGGTGTGGTTTGTGACATTGGGTGTTCTTCCTTCAAGATCCCCATCCCACCTCGTCTTACCCCACCCACACTGTCCTATCGAACTCCAAAGGCGACCGCCCAAGTTTCAGGAAATTATGACACACCAGAACGATGTACACTTAAAAGTATATGAAAAAATAGACCGGGCACACTAGTATCTCAAGCCCTGTTATGCCCTAATTTCACTACCGTCTTGATTCCATCAACTGCCAGTGGCACGCTTTCCATTAGGGCCAGCAGTCAAACGCTTCGACGTGTGACGGAAACTATACAAGTTGTTGACGGGTTTTCCCGCACTAACCCTCGCAGTATACCATGACCTAGTATACAGGTAGCACTAAACCAAATAATTTCCGGCTGGGTCAAAGTTCGAGGTGCACCGTACTTTTGATAGAGGAAAAAAAGAAAGAAATGCTTTATTTAACGACGCACTCAACACATTTTATTTACGGTTATATGGCGTCAGACATATGGTTAAGGACCACACAGATTTTGAGAAGAAACCCGCTGTCGCCACTTCATAGGTTACTCTTTCCGATTAACAGCAAGGGATCTTTTATTTGCGCTTCCCACAGGCAGGATAGCACAAACCATGGCCTTTGTTGAACCAGTTATGGATCACTGATCGGTGCAAGTAGTGTACACCTACCCATTGAGCCTTGCGGAGCACTCACTCGGGGTTTAGAGTCGGTATCTGGATTAAAAATCCCATGCCTTGACTTACCAGCCTGTAGATCGATGGCCTAATTTTGGCCTGCGAAAATCTGTTTTGTTTAATGACACCGCTAGAGCTATTGGATATTAAACATTTGATAATTCTAACATAGTATTAGAGAGGAAACCCGTTAATGTTTCCATTAGAAGCAAGGGATCTTTTAAATTGCTCAAGGGACCACGGATCCCAGAGGGCCACACTAAGGGTACACCAAAAGCCGTGGTATGTCTATAAAAAGTTCATTTAAATTCCTTGCTTTTTAAAATAATTTATTATTATTTTTGTTAAGCAGCTTATTTTGCGGCAACCTCTATCCTACTATTGATACACCAAAGTCCATGGTATGTACTGTTCTGTCTATAGGAAAGTGCATATAAAGGTTCCCTTGCTGGTTTATTAGTAGTAGTTTATGTGGCGATAAGGGGTTTCCTCTCTCTCTTGTTTCTCTCTACCAAATGTCAAAATAACCATATACACGACACCAAACAACTGTTGTTTAAAATATGCTGGTGCGACTTTATTTATTAAAGGGACATTCCTGAGTTTGCTGCAATTTCGAAGATGTCATCGACTAACAGAGACTTTTTAACGATTGTAATTACATTAAATATTAGTGGCTGTATATTAAACGAGTTTCTGATCGTTCTAATATTTGTATTAGGTTAAATGTCATCTTATTTCCTAAAATATTGTATTTTCGTACGTACGAAATTATTTGAAGACAAAATCCTGTTTGGGCTTCTTACAAATATTAAGACGACCAGAAACACATTGAATATACAGACACTGATATTCTAAACAAGAAAATATATTTAATATGTAAGTTTAATCGTAGAAGTGTTTTATTAGTCGGAAATATTTTACAATGCAGTAAACTCAGGAATGTCCCTTTAAGAGAAACATCCTTACAATGCAGTAAACTCAGGAATGTCCCTTTAAGAGAAACATCTTACAATGCAGTAAACTCAGGAATGTCTCTTTAAGAGAAACATCTTACAATGCAGCAAACTCAGGAATGTCCCTTTAAGAGAAACACCTTACAATGCAGCAAACTCAGGAATGTCCCTTTAAGAGAAACACCTTACAATGCAGAAAACTCAGGAATGTCCCTTTAAGAGAAACACCTTACAATGCAGCAAACTCAGGAATGTCCCTTTAAGAGAAACACCTTACAATGCAGCAAACTCAGGAATGTCCCTTTAAGAGAAACACCTTACAATGCAGCAAACTCAGGAATGTCCCTTTAAGAGAAACATCTAACAATGCAGCAAACTCAGGAATGTTCCTTTAAGAGAAACATCTTACAATGCAGCAAACTCAGGAATGTCCCTTCAATAAGGGGCGGGACGTATCCCTGGGCCCCGTTCCACAAAGCGATCTTAGCCCTAAGATCACCTTAAGTGCATAGCTAACTTATGCACTAAAGTGATCTTAGTGCTAAGATCGCTTCTTGGAACGGGGCCCAGTGGTAAAGCGCTCGCTCGATGCACGGTCGGTATGGGATCGATCCCCGTCAGTGGGCCCATTGGGCTATTTCTCGTTTCAGCCAGTGCACCACGACGGGTATATCAAAGGCCGTGGTATGTACTACCCTGTCTGTGAGATGGTGCATATAAAAGAACCGTTTTGCTATCGAAAAAGAGTAGCCCATGAAGTGGCGACAGCGGGTTTCTCTCTCAATATCTGTGTTGTCCTTAACCATATGTCTGACGCCATATAACCGTAAATAAAATGTGTTGAGTGCATAGTTAAATAAAACATATTTGTTTCTTTTGTTTATTAATATGATAATTGTAAGACATATAATAGATTTATTAATTGTTTTTAATAATAAACAGCGCTACCATTCGCGGTATCCTTAAAACAAACATTCCTTTCCTTTCCTTTCGTTCGTTTCCTTAAATTCTTTTCTTCTGCTCTTATCATTTTCTTCAAACAAGAATAATAAATTATGGACGATATTTGACCACTTTGAACATTTCCCACAAACCGTTTCTTTAAAGTTTTAAAACGTCTCAGCCGGATTTGCGTGTTTGAACAGGGACGAGTTTCATAGAGAAAAATTGTACAAGTCTTGGCAGCGGCCACACTAACAACCGATACTCATTGTTTCTTTGAAAGATTTAATTTTTCTGTCCAATAACAATATTTGCTTCTTTGTCATGAAGGAAGGAAATGTTTTATTTAACGACGCGCTCAACACATTTTATTTACGGTTATATGGCGTCAGACATATGGTTAAGGACCACACAGATATTGAGAGAGGAAACCGGCTGTCGCCACTTCATGGGCTACTCTTTTCGATTAGCAGCAAGGGATCTTTTATATGCACCATCCCACAGACAGGATAGTACATACACGGCCTTTGTTACACCAGTTGTGTAGCACTGGCTGAAACGAGATATAGCCCAATAGGTCCACCGACGGGGATTGATCCTAGACCAACCGCACATCAAGCGAACGCTTTACCACTGGGCTACGTCATGAAGAACGTAGTCGTTTGAGGGATAGGGTTTGGGTTATAATGATTAATGGTTATAATGATTAAATAATATAAATTATTATTGAAAAACAAAACAAACAAACCAACAAAACAAACAAATAAATACCGCCCCCCCCCCCCCCCCCTCCCTCCCAACAAACAAATCAGTCTCTTGTCTGTTTGCCTCTCATTTATTTCTTTAGATATATAAAGTTGAGTTTACTAAATTATCTACGTTAATGATGTTTTGGCTGCTCTGTCAACATGAAGCATGACCTGCATATGCAATATGTGATCATGCATTTGAAAGTTAGCAAAGTTATTCAAGGGTATTGCAACGCAAAACAAATCAACAGACTGGATACAACCTTATGTCTCCAAACAATCAGACGACGTTTAAACTGACAGACCCTAGTTTTTAAACATTAAGGCATTAATGTCATTAAAGGGACACACCCTAGTTACGGCTATTTGTTAACCATTACGGCGTTGTTTTTCGCTATTAAGGGTGTATACTACCAAATCAAATCCCATAGACGACAATAGTAACATATGTGGCTAAAACTCCTACCTGCAACGTATCAACCGACATAAACGCCACGGATATAAATACTACCACCCCTTACACTTAAAGTGAATCAGAAAAAAAATGGGGATCAAGCTGCTCGTTTCTGAGATAACGGGTAGCGTCTATGACTACCCTAGTTTCGCACAAAATTCGAGTACTTTTTTTTTACAGGTACCCCATACATGTTTCAAGCACAAGGCTACTTGACACATTGGTACTAGATGAAATAAAATTGCACATTTTTTTTACCCAGATGAAACTATTATTTTTTACAACCAACACACTCACATTTATAACCAATCACAGGACTTGTGGTGTTCACTTCTCTATCAAAAGTTCACAGCACCTCAAACTTTGACCCAGCCGGAAGTTATTTGGTTTAGTACTACCTTAAACCCCATTTTTCACAAATAAAATTGCACTTTACTTACATTTTATTATTTAGAATACACATTTCCATTCACCTGAAGTGCTTTTTGGTAATCCTGATGTTTGTAAAACCACGAAATGCATTTTTTGCATTTTTTCACAAGACGTTCTGTCGAGAAAAAACCCGTTAAGCAAGCGAGGTCCAATCTATTTTTAGAGGGGATATTTCCATTTCAATGTCACAGACGTTGGTATATCACGTGCCCGTTATCATTTTGGTTCGGTTTGTTTTCTCGTGCACGGTTCGCGCAATCAACATCCGATTTGTTGTTGTTCATTTGTGAGATTTTTCTTCACAGTTCGTGAACATTTTCAGTAACAATAAAGTTCAGACAAGTAAGTGTCTCAATACAAAACGTTACAAACCCTTAAAACCAATAAGTTTGCTAAGTCTTACGATATCTGGAGAGGGGATACAACCAGGACAGAACAGTTGGAACATGTCCAGGAGAGGTGAAACGAACGCACCCCAAGTCTGTGAAATTTGTCGTGACGTAGGCATTGTTGTGCTTCGAGCGACATCTACCGGTGACATCAGAATACTAACTTTCAAAATTATTTCAAGCAATTGGGACATGGGGATTCCCATGGTATTTATCGATATAAAACCTGCCTTTTCACTCCTTGATAAAAACATGATCTAAGTGTGTTACAGGT
The DNA here is from genome assembly GCF_016097555.1 of Gigantopelta aegis. NCBI lineage: Eukaryota > Metazoa > Mollusca > Gastropoda > Neomphalida > Peltospiridae > Gigantopelta > Gigantopelta aegis. The sequence continues at coordinate 25,389,019 of NC_054711.1, forward strand.
TTGTAGATTAACCAAATTATAATTTATATTCGCTGGATGGAACTAGGGTGTGCGGCTTTAAGGCATATTTTTTTTTACTATTAGAGCCGTTTTTATCAACTGAAATTATACTTTACTTAGATTTTATGGTTTATATTATCAATTTTCGTACATTGGAAGTGTTTTGGGACATCTTGCTATTTTAATATCACAAAATGCATTTCTCATAGTTTATAAAACGCACGTGCGTCTGAGAAGTAACAGTTATGGAGTCGAGTTTTAGTCTATTTTAGAGGGTATTTCACTATTTCAAAGTCACAGAGTCATGTTTCAGTCAGTTGTAACTTCATCCAAATGTGTTACAGGTTTGTAGATTAACTAAACTTTAATATAGTGTGCATTTTCATGGGCTGAAACTAGAGTATGTCCCTTTGAATAACGATGATATGAACAGAGGTGTTGGATTGCTTGAAAATGAGTCAGCTGGAGCTCATTTATCAGCGCAACTTAAAGTATCCCAAAGCGTGATATCCAGGTTATGGAATCGGTACCTAACAACTGGCAGAGTAAACCGACGTCATGGTGGACGTCGATCAAGGGTGACAGTATATTTATTATACACCAGTGTAAGAGATATTACTCATGTCATAACAATTACTCAATATCTAAATAGTGTAATATTGGCAAGCGCAGACTGGCAGTTTTAAAAAAAATTTTATTTGAATGACGTCACGTTGCACCTCCCTGCAATAAAATAAACTGGGTGCATGACGCGTCCTTTGTACGAACGCTAGAAAACTTTAAGTGCAAAATTTCTGTGGAAAATGTTTTGTTCAGAGAGTATTAACGTATCTACCCGTGTTTGTACAAAACAGTGTAATTTAAAAGTGTACCATTACAAAATATAGCCATGAACTGACATTGCAAAAAGATTGGCTGTATATTTGGGCATATTGCGTATGAAGCCAAAACAGGTCAGGTCAGGTCATAGGGTTTTACGTCCATGACAGGAAAAGGTGGGGGGGGAGGGAGAGGAGTGACCGCTTGCATTGCCAGGTGCAAGGGAGCACCAGCAGCCCGATAGAATCGGTAGCAGGCGGGTGGGGTGTTGGTGGTGCTATGGAATTTTGAATGGAGCCGTTAATGCCAAAGAGAAAAGGTGCGCAATTTTGATTGAGGAAATTTGGCGCAATTTTGAACGGTCGGTCGAAAGATAAATGGCAAGCCAAAACGATGTAGCGGCATGTGTCTATGTACAAAATATCTGCATCACAATCCCATTCACTCAGCTCAACCTTTGCTGGCCAGATCAACAATTCAGTCATTATTGTGAATTTAAACACCTCATTAACAGACAATCCAAGTTTCGCGCCAAAATCTAAACTGTACATTGCTGTCGTCTCGTTGCTCATTGTGACGTCGTTTAAGTTTACGTGTGACGAAGATCACTTGCTGACCCAATTCGTAGAAAAATAATGTATAGTAGGTCTCGACATCAGCGTTGTGGCTTTTTTATTTTTTTTTTAATGAAACTCGTCAACAGTATTGGTGCCAAAACTGTTCGCTCGTTTCATAAAAAATTGTATGACAGGCAAGCTCGTTTAGTACTGTCTATAGGACAAAACGTAGCCCAACGCTACTAATGGTAACATATAGCGGTTTTCTTCTCTAAGACTACATATATGCCAAAATTATCTAATGTTTTAACTTTCAATAACCGTTGATTAATAAATCAGTCTGCTCTAGTGATATCGTTAAACAAAACAAACTTTAACTTTTATGAAAACTATTGTCATTTATTGATTTATTTATTTATTTATTTATTTCAGGAGCGAGAAGATATCGTGAAACCGTCATCATTGTCCATGTTAGCCAGCACGTGCACTCGACTGATGCCCAACAGTTGCGAAATTCCTAAACCTGTGCCCACGTTTGTTCCGTTTCACCCAGGACTACAGCCAGCCTTGTACCATCCGCGATTGCCACGTCACTTTCCTGACATCACTTCCCCTGTGAACGTTAATCACGTGCGACAACCGCAACCTTTACAGAGAATCCACGCGCAAACTTTAGAGGTGCACAGTGCTCAACTCACCGGAAGTAACTTGAGGATACACGCGCCATCACCGATGACGTCACCAGTGACGTCACGACCCTTCGACTACGACATCTACCAAACACGACTGCTCCAGCAAAACTTTATGGCGGCTGGACAGACTTATGTGCCCACAAGTCTGCATTTGACGATGGGACCAGTTTCGCCAAGTGGACACCACCAAGTGTCGAACATACCAAAACAGCTTTCCCCTCCCCCTGCCAAGGAGGCGGAGTTACCATGGTGGAGTATCCAGTCCTCACCCTCGACCCCGAGCCTCTCCCCAGATCTCATGTCGGTTCCGCCGGGCTTCATGTTCAACCAAGGAAGCGCCACAGAAATGCAAATGGCGTCCATGATGCAGGGTCTGAAAGGGGGAATAACCCAAACTCGTCGGTGTAGGCGCTGCAGGTGTCCCAACTGTCAGAACGCCTCTGGTGGCTCAAGCACGCCTTCCAAGCGAAAACAGCACATCTGCCACATCCCCGGCTGCGGCAAAGTGTACGGAAAGACGTCCCATCTGAAGGCTCATTTGAGGTGGCACACGGGCGAGCGTCCGTTCGTCTGTAACTGGCTCTTCTGCGGGAAGAGCTTCACTCGATCGGACGAACTACAGCGCCATCTGCGCACGCACACGGGGGAGAAACGGTTCGCATGTAACGAGTGCGGGAAGCGATTCATGCGCAGTGACCACCTCAGCAAACACGTCAAGACGCACGAGAACAAACGCGGCGGAAAGACCGCGCAGCGAGAGGGCGATGACGTCACCAATGAAGCAGACCATGTCTCTGATGACGAGGACGTGGAAGTAGATGTCGAGTCTGATATGTCGGATGACATCGATCTCGAGAAAGTGGACGAGAGTCGACACCATGGATTAGATGTAGACGTGCAATAGCTGACGATATTTGTATGTGAACTGTTCACATCTGAGCCCCGTTCCACAAAGCGATCTTAGCGCTACGATTACTTTATGTACATAACTACCTTATGTGCTTACGGTGATCTTAGCGCTAAGATCGCTTCGTGGAACGGGGCCCAGGACCCATATTTTATCGTAAAATCGTCGTAAGCGTTGACATCACTATGTCGTGTGTTGTAGTGACATCACAACCTACGATAGTTTTACGATTTCTTTGCACGAAGATGGCTTCGAAAATATGGGCACAGGGCCCAATTTCACAAAATATCGTAAGCCTGGTTTTGCATGTAAACGTAAATCTACGACTAAACCACATTTTTTATTTATTACTATTATAGTACAACAAATATAAGATGATATTTCGTCATTAAAATGCTCCATCTTGTGTAATGATGTAATTTTCTGCGTGAAATAGATGTCGAATACCTGTAAATTTATACTCGGTATAAGTTTACTATAAATGCTAGTAGTAGTCGTAAACTTACGATGTTTTGTGAAATAGGCCCCAGACTTTTCAGATTGTAGGTGGGATGTATTAAAATCGAGAAATCCATAATGATTTCGTGAACATCTAAATTTCCTTCAATTGTCTGTTCCATGAAAATTGAAGCCGTTGAATTTGTGTTATTTTTGTTTTGTGAAAATATTATTGTTTTGTGAAAATCGAGACTTGGTATTATTGTTTTACGAAAATCAAGACAGACACTTTCTTCAGACTATTAATGCCAGTGGGAGGACTTTAATAACTTGTTGCTGTGTAAGACGGCGTCTTTTACAAGCCATATGTGGAGAGTAGAAGTGGCTTCGGGTGATGGGGCTGGGAGGCGATTGCATTAATATATGTTAAGTTTTGTATCCAAGATTAAAAGCTGTTTTAAAGGCGCTCACCATGGGTTTAAATTTAACTCGGTAAACCAATGATATATCAGTTTGCGGAAGTAATGTTTCACGTTTCAAATTACTATATATTTGTTGATCTTTCATTCTTTCATTCGTTTCTTTTCTTTCTTTTCTTTTTTCTTTCTTTCTTTAAAAAAACCCCTCTTTAATATAAAAATCTGTCTTCATCTGTACGGCAAACTTTGTGCATTTCATCAAAATTGAGTGTTGAAAACCCAGCCTGGGCTTAAAACAGTTATAGGCGACATTCTTCTCATGTCATCCCTAGAAATGCTAGAATGTTGAGACATAACCAGTGCTATTTGTTACTGCTTATTTGTGGGTAAATACACACAATTGTTATTATGAAGTTAACTAATTTTAAATTACTTATTTGTCCTATTTGTAATACAACAACGTATTTTGGTTTATTTATCAATGTTAAAACGTATTATATGAGGGTTTTTTGTTTCCTTTAAAAAAAAAAAAAAAATATATATATCTTGTAAGGGAGCTCGAAATCAACATACAAGCAACACACACACACACACACACACACACACACACACACACACACCAAAAACTCAATCACAAATACAGACACACAGAGCAAAACACACACACACACACAGAGAGAGAGAGAGAGAGAGAGAGAGAGAGAGAGAGAGAGAGGGGAGAGGGAACGCCCTCATGTACATTTAAGCTTGAACTGTATGCTTGTATCCAGATTCGGCTCAAGCACGCTATCGTGGGCACACATCAGTTATTTGGGCTGTCTGTCCACGACAGTGAGTTATAGGATATATGTTGGCGAGAAAAACGTCTCTGATGTGCCTATACACCTCCCCATTTAACTGATGGACACCGCTCAGTGTAAGACTGTGGTGGGGTGCGAACCCAGTACCTACCAGTCTTGTTTCCGCTGCTATTTATTGCACGTGTTAGTTATGCCAAGGATATACATGTATATAACTGATACGGTATACATATATTTGCACACGTATGTGTGTGTGTGTGTGTGTGTGTGTGTGTGTGTGTGTGTGTAATCGAACCTTTAAAAGGTTAATGGGATGTTCAGGAGGTTGAGCGCTTGCGGTCCCACACTAGACTGGTTTATACGCCTAGCGATAAATGCATGTGATAAAGACTGAACAGGATGGAAACCAGTCAAACTGTTAGCGAGCGCTCGCCCTTCTGAACTCGCCAGAATTTCCCGTCACGTAATGCATTCATATCACTCTGCTTGATCTCACTTGGCAATGTAATGCCATTATTATATATGGTATATAATGTGATAACAGTGTATGTAAAACAATGCACGCTGTATTAGCACGGCTAATAGTATATACAGTAGAATCTCGTTGTGTGGAACTCGGAATGGTCGAATACACTGCAACGCTCGAACCAAGAACGGAAGTCCCGAGTTACATGTACACGATATTGACCGAATGGTTCGGTCGAACTACCCGATGGGTCGAACACTTTTTCGAGCACCGAAGGGGGTTCGAGTCAACGGGATTCGACTGTATGTATGTATGTATGTATGTATATGTGATTAACGGTGTATGCAAAACATAAATAAAACTTATAACTTCGGTAGATTTTGTTTTTGTTTATTTGATGTATCTCACCACTATAATATATTGTGTTTATGTTGCAGTTAAATATTTCTACATCAGACGAAGCATATTAGTTGTAGTACACCGGGTATAACGAGAAACAGCCCAAAGGGTCTACCGACGGGAGATCGATCTAAGATCGACCGTGCATCAAGCAAGCGCTTTACCACTTGGTTAGGTCCTGCCCTTACAATCATTAAACTATATAATAGTATGGGCAATACAATGCATGTTATCGCACCCCACTTTCCAATTCGGCGGACCGGTACAAAATTTCGCCAACTTTCTTTCATTCAAATTGCGCACCGTTTCCCATTTGGCATTAATCCTACGGGACATTCCACAACACCCAAACCAACTGTTACCGACCACGTTCGGGCTGCTGGTGCTCTCTTGCACCTGTCAGAGCAGGCGGTCCCTTCTCCCACGCATCCCAAACCTTTCCTATCCTGGATTGAGGAACCTGCCGATGCCGGCACATGTGCCCATGACAGGCGTGCGCTAACACAGCTTGCTCTGAATGTGCACGTTAAGCCCTATGACCTGACCTGACCTGACCTGATGATATCGCATTCTGTTCTAAATGCAGGAATCGATCCAATTTACCGGCCTCGGTGGCGTCGTGGTTAAACCATGGGTCAACAGGCTGGTAGGTACTGAGTTCGGATCCCAGTCGAGGCATGGGAATTTTAATCCAGATACCGACTCCAAACCCTGAATGAGTGCTCCGCAAGGCTCAATGGATAGGTGTAAACCACTTGCACCGACCAGTGATCCATAACTGGTTCAACAAAGGCCATGGTTTGTGCTATCCTGCCTGTGGGAAGCGCAAATAAAAGATCCCTTGCTGCTAATCGAAAAGAGTAGCCCATGAAGTGGCGACAGCGGGTTTCCTCTCAAAATCTGTGTGGTCCTTAGCCATATGTCTGACGCCATATAACCGTAAATAAAGTGTGTTGAGTGCGTCGTTAAATAAAACATTTCTTTCTTTCTTTCTTTGCAAGTCTTTTAGCATTGCACTTCGAGATCGCAAAGTTGCGAGAGTTTAGTGAATTAAGCCCCTGGTCAGTAATATGTTTTGAAGCCTAACATTACTTTGTCCGGCACTGTACGAACAGGAAAGATGGTCATATGTTTTTCAGACAATGGGGCTTTGCACAAAGAATGGCTAAAGATCTATTATATGACAAAATACAACAAAAAGCAAACCGTGAATCATTGGAGAACGAGGCGTTTGTATGTCATTGCCAAAAACCTATCCATTCTTGGTGCGTGTATTTTTCTTTTTTAATTTAATTATTTTTATATTATTTGAATAAAATCTAGTTGAAATATATTTTCTTCTTTCGTGTAATGTATGTTATGTGGACATTTGTTGGTGTGTTGTTTTGTTCACTGCTTCTTGGTGGGGGGGGGGGGGGGGGAGGTTTTGGTGGGTTCGCAAGTACCTCGTCTTATCCCCCCATTACATTGATCATGTTTGTTGTCGATATATATATATATATATATATATATATATATATATATATATATATATATATATATATATATATTATTATTATTATTATTCAGACAATAATTTCACAAAACTAAAAAGAAAAGTGTTTTAGAAACAGCAAACTTTTTAATTATATACAGGGCCAGCGGAGTGTATTTGAAAGTGGGGATGGGGGGACACTAATAGTGTGCTGTCGGTTCAAATGTTGTGGTGTGTGTGTGTGTAATTCGTAAGTACGAATAAACATTGTTTTAGGAAATAAAAGTAAGTTTAACCTAGTACACATATTAGAACGACCAGGAACACATTTAAAGTTCTGCTACTAATATTTTATGCAGAAAAATATATGCAATTATAATAGTTAAAAAGTCTCTGTTAGTCAATAACATCTTAAAAATTACAGCAAACTCAGGAATGTCCCTTTAAGTATATTTATTATGTCTGTGAAATAATCGATTGCATGTCTGGCTTGTATGACTGTGTTTCCCAACCATTCATGGGTTCAAATGTCATTGTTGATCGCGAGTTGTTGATCATTCAAGAACCATAACTCTGGATGAATTCTGCCTAAACCGGTCCTCTATGTAAACCGGACTATTTCGACGGTACGAAGTGAGTCCGGTTTAGACAGTCCACTGTATATATATATATATATATATATATATATATATATATATATATATATATATATATATATATATATATATATATTATTATTATTATTATTATTATTATTATTATTTTTCAGACAATAATTTCACAAAACTAAAAAGAAAAGTGTTTTAGAAACAACAAACTTTTTAATTATGTACAGGGCCAGCGGAGTGTATTTGAAAGTGGGGATGGGGGGACACTAATAGTGTGCTGTCGGTTCAAATGTTGTGGTGTGTGTGTGTGTGTGTGTGTGTGTGTGTGTGTGTGTGTGTGTGTGTGTGTGCGTGCGTGCGTGCATGTGTGTGTTTGAGAGAATATATGTATTTGAGGGCCCGAATCTGTTAGTGGGGGTTGGGAGGCATGCTCACCCGGAATAAGTTTAAATTTCAGATGCTAAAATAAGGCCTATGGCATCTCCAGCCTTTTGAGCACAGTAACTGGGAATATGAGACCATGGCCCTATGGGCCCTCACCTGTTCCGCAGCCCCTAATATATAATTTGAAGAAGAAAAAAAATTGTTTGAGACATACAAATAGCATACATACAATATAGACATACAACAGTGAAGATGTGGTGTGCGCATTAAGGCGTAAAATAAGAAGTGTTTCTGGAAACCGACCCTACCTAAAAAAAGGGGCTTACCCTAATTATTTTTTCCAATTTTTGGGAATTTTAAAAATTACTTTAGGTTAAAAAAAGAGAAAAAAAAGAGTACAAATGTAGTAAAATAAAATAAAAAATAGACTGGCCCTACCTAATATTTTTGATCACATTTTTTCCATTCAAATAATTTATTAAAAATAAATATTATGTTGAAAAGTTTGACTGAATTTTCATTAATCTGCAAACAAATAATTAGTGTTTTTAAAAACGTATATATCATATTAAATCGCGATAACAAACACGGAAGAGAACCCGGAAGTAAACAACGGAGGTTGGAACATGGCGTTTTATAAATAAAAACTATTAAAAGGACATTCCTGAGTTTGCTGTAATTTTTAAGATGTTATCGACTAACAGAGACTTTTTAACGATTGTAATTACATATCAAATATATTTTTCTGCATAAAATATTAGTGGCTGTATATTAAACGTGTTTCTGATCGTTGTAATATTTGTACTAGGTTAAATTTCATTTTAGTTCCTTATAGGTAGTACTAAACCAAATAACTTCCGGCTGGGTCAAAGTTGGAGGTGCACCCAACTTTTGATAGAAAAGTGAACACCACAAGTCCTGTGATTGGTTATAAATGTGAGTGTGTTGGTTGTAAAAAATAATAGTTTTATCTGGGTAAAAAAAAAAGTGCAATTTTATTTCATCTAGTACCAATGTGTCAAGTAGCCTTGTGCTTGAAACATGTATGGGGTACTTGTAAAAAAAAAGTACTCGAATTTTGTGCGAAACTAGGGTAGTCATAGACGCTACCCGTTATATCAGAAACGAGCAGCTTGACCCCCATTTTTTTTCTGATTCACTTTAAGTGTAAGGGGTGGTAGTATTTATATCCATGGCGTTTATGTCGGTTGATACGTTGCAGGTAGGAGTTTTAGCCACATATGTTACTATTGTCGTCTATGGGATTTGATTTGGTAGTATACACCCTAAATATGTTTTTTTGGTACATACGAAATTATTTGAAGACAAAATCCAGTTTAGGCTTTTTACAAATATTAAGACGACCAGAAACACATTGAATATACAGACACTGATATTCTAAACAAGAAAATATATTTAATATGTAAGTTTAATCGTAGAAATATTTTATTAGTCGGAAACATCTTACAATGCAGCGAACTCAGGAATGTCCCTTTAAGACGGCCAGAAACACATTGAATATACAGAAACTGATATTCTAAACAAGAAAATATATTCAATATGTAAGTTTCTTACACACCCGTTGGTGAGAACCCCCATGCATTATTTTTGGTAACACATGGTTGTTTACACACGAATGTGTATTAACAATTTCATGACATACGACTGGCTGCTCCTAGGTGATGACCAGATCACCAGTGCCAAGCAGCCAGTGAAAAGCAACACGGTGGAAATAGATTACATTGTGATGTATAGTTAACCTGACAATCATGTGTCTGTGACGTGTAAGTTCGCTACAAATGCAACGGCTGTAAATAACTTTTCTTACACACCCGTTGGTGAGAACACCATGCATTATTTTTGATAACACATGGGTTGTTAACACACGAATGTGTATTAACAATTTCATGACATACGACTGGCTGCTCCTAGGTGATGACCAGATCACCAGTGCCAAGCAGCCAGTGAAAAGCAACACGGTGGAAATAGATTACATTGTGATGTATAGTTAACCTGACAATCATGTGTCTGTGACGTGTAAGTTCGCTACAAATGCAACGGCTGTAAATAACTTTTAGTCCAAAAAGATGTTAAAACCTGGTATTTGCGGATATGTAAGAAATAGAATAATACATTCGTGTCCGTTAGATACCATTTATCTCACAACTCGTTGTTTAAAAACGTATTAAACTCGCTTTCGCTCATTAGATACATTTTAAAACAACTCGGTGTGAGATAAATGGTATCTAACGGTCACTCATGTATTATTCTCTATTTAGTCCAAAAAGATGTTAAAACCTGGTATTTGCGGATATGTAAGAAATAGAATAATACATTCGTGTCCGTTAGATACCATTTATCCCACAACTCGTTGTTTAAAAACGTATCAAACTCGCTTTCGCTCGTTAGATACATTTTAAAACAACTCGTTGTGAGATAAATGGTATCTAACGGTCACTCATGTATTATTCTCTATTTAATCGTAGAAATATTTTATTAGTCGGAAACATCTGAAAGTGCAGCAAACTCAGGAATGTCCTTTTAAATACTATCACAGTTGATTTTTATAAGAAACACTCACGTATTATGAGTCAAATATATACACATTTAATGGTTTTGGCATGGTGGATAGTTGATAGAAAGTTGTGAGAACGGTAGGGAGGTAGGGAGTAACCTACATGGTTGGGGGAAACCCACCATTTGACTGAAACTTTATTTTTTTCTTTGTTTTCTTCCATTTACTTTTGCGGAATTTTGTAGATTTGAATGATTTACTTTAATTTTTTGCCGTACATGCTCATAAATAATAGAATGAACATACCGATCAGTGTGTTATGACAATACAAATTTAGAATATAGTGCACGAACGCCACCTGTCGGAAAGTCTGATAATATCCTATTAACGTGTCCATATCCATTAGGTTCGTGCACGTCCGCTCTGAAGACGATTAATAGTTATCAAAACGGCCTCAGAGGCGTCGTGGTTACGCCATCGGATTACAGGCTGGTAGGTACAGGGTTCACAGCCCGGTACCGGCTTCCACCTAGAACGAGTTCTTCAGGGCTCAGTGGGTAGGTGTACGACCACTACACCCACTTCTCTATTACTAACCACTAACCAACTAAGAACTAACTCACTGTCCTGGACAGACAGCCCAGATAGCTAAGGTGTGTGCTCAGGACAGTCTGGAGCTCGACGCGGTAAAAAAACGTTTTGCTTGTACACACTGCACGTGCGTTTGTGTGCTCGACTTGGGGATCCTTCATTTCGTTATTTTTGTCAACGAAATGAAGTTTTCTACTGGGATGTATGCGGCCATTGAAACTGATTGAACGCTGGAACGCTTCTCGTTTTGACAGCCTGCACCACCAGGTTGGATTCTTTTTTAGCGAGATTCCTTGCCTCCACGTCATTTCTCCGGTTGACTATGTCGACTTGTTTTTTCGTGACTCGTATAACGGCCATTCTGCAGAACGCCACGATTGTTCGCGTTTAGACTCTACATGTCCGAGCCTGTCCTAGCAGCACTGGAAGATTGACCGCCCCACTCTAAGAAGAAATAGGAAGCGGGGTCGGCCCCTACTACTCTTTTCTAGACTTTACTTTGCTTTATAGTGATACCATCTCGTATCCTCCGGAGTCGGGCCCGTCTGCACCACTATACCAACCCATGATGACTGGACTAAACCCTAGTCTGATAATCTCTCTCGTTCAGAGGGATCCGGCTTCTCAAGACCTGTATTTCAGCAGAGCACTACAACTTCAACGTCTAATGACTGTCAATCTACAGGTTTTCTTGACGGGATGCAACCCATCTCGTCCCTATAAACTGTGCACCCAAACGGCCTTAACGAGACCACCCAGGTGGACATATAGATCATACTTTAAACTTTTAGATCTGCATTCAAAATTTTATGTCGAAATTTTTTTTTTTTTTTTTTTTAAATATTATTAAATAGTCCGATCCTCTCTTCTTTATTTTTGGACTGTTCTTCTAAAATGCTCCAAATTATATAAGTATTCGGCCGAGCAGTCAATTCTTATTATTTTTGGCTTGTAATTTATTTTATTGTTTTTAATTCTATTAACCTTTTTACTAATTGCTCTTTTCAAAATTCTACCCTCCCCCTTCCCCACCCCGAGTCAGGCCACCGATGTTATCAGAGGTCGGACTCTGGATGGGCGTGTTCAAACCCTAGTGGTATATGAGCACGTTAAAGTAGTTATCAATCAATCAAACCACGACAGCGTGCTTGAACCTTAATTGGATATAAGCACGAAAATAAGTTGAAATGAATGAAGTGATTATAAATTTTCAAAGCGAAAACCATAATATGCAATACAGAACTTGTAGGGACGGGACGTAGCCCAGTGGTAAAGCGTTCGCTTGATACGCGGTCAGTCTAGGATCGACCCCATCGGTGGGCCCATTGGTCTATTTTTCGTTCCAGCCAGTGCACCACAACTGATAATGAAACGCCGTGGTATGTGCTATTCTGTCTATGGGATAGTGTATATTAAAGATCCTTAGCTACTAATGAGACAGACAGACAGACAGACAGAGAGAGAGAGAGAGAGAGAGAGAGAGAGAGAGAGAGAGAGAGAGAGAGAGAGAGAGAGAGAGAGAGAGAGAGAGAGAGAGAGATCGCCCATGGCGATAAACTCCTTTTTATAAAAATCATATTCATGTTTCTAAAGCACATTTTATCTCTCATTACTTGCGTGGGGGGTTGTTTGTGGATGGGGGTTCGGGGGTGGGCAACGTGGGATGAATTTACGAAGCCTGATTGTTGTTGTTTTTTTAAAACGCGGATCTTTAAACATTATAAATGTATGTAGTTACACGCGTGTAAGTCATGAAACAGGCTGCGTAAATTCAATCCAATGAGTTTACGTCTGCGACTAGCAGTTATACCGGGCATACATTTACAAGTCAATGTGCTCTAGTGATGTCGTCAAAAAAAAACACTTTAACATTTACAATTTCATATATATATATATATATATATATATATATATATATATATATATATATATATATATATATATATATATATACATGTATATATATTTTTATTTTTATTTTTATTTTCAGGATAAAAGAAAATGAAATGTGTGTAGTTCTAACTATATTTGTTGTACTATAATAGTAATAAGAATTGTGGTTTAATCGTAGAAGATTTAATTTTACGAGAAAAACAAGGCTTACGATGTTTTGTGAAATTGGACCCAGTTCCAGAAGCGCACATCTGTAGGTGAATGAACAGTAGTTTTTTTCAAAATAACATGGTTTCGTTGTGCTAATGGAAAGAAAGAAAGAAAGGTTTTATTTAACGACGCACTCAACACATTTTATTTACGGTTATTTGGCGTCAGACATATGGTTAAGGACCACACAGATTTTGAGAGGAAACCCGCTGTCGCCACTACATGGGCTACTCTTTCCGATTAGCAGCAAGGGATCTTTTATTTGCGCTTCCCACAGGCAGGATAGCACAAACCATGGCCTTTGTTGAACCAGTTATGGATCACTGGTCGGTGCAAGTGGTTTACACCTACCCATTGAGCCTTGCGGAGCACTTACTCAGGGTTTGGAGTCGGTATCTGGATTAAAAATCCCATGCCTCGACTGGGATCCGAACCCAGTACCTACCAGCCTGTAGATCGATGGCCTAACCACGACGCCACCGAGGCCGGTGGTTTTAAATGAGTTTCACATCTCGTATATATATACATCATTTTGAAATATTTAATAATGTGAAGTACATCCTATGAACGATCCTCGCCGGTGAGACCAAAAGGCTATTTCTCGTTCCAACCGATGCACCACGACTGGTATATCAAAAGGCCGTGGTATGTGCTATCCTGTCTGTGGGATGGTGAATGTGAAAGATCCCTTGCTACTAATGGATTTCTTCCTCTTGACTAAATATCGAAAAACTGGTTCATATTAGTCTCCAAATAGCTACAGTTTAAACATGCTGAAGTTTTCCTTTCATTTCCTTCTCAAGATGGGATAGGCACTGTTTTTTTATGTTTTGTTTTGTGTGTCTTTTTCTGGGTTTTTTATTTAAAAAAAAATATTTTTTTATATTTTTTTATTATTTTGAATTACAAATGTTCTAAGATATTTGTTTCTACTAGAGTATTGGGGTAACCGAGACTTCATTTCAAGGCCGTGACAACGTCCTTCAACCCACAGATCCGTCAGTACGCCATTTCCGTTTTTTGGTCCTTCGTGACATCTGAATAACAGTTTCGTTAAACACATGGTACATTTGTGTGCGAGCTATTGAAAATCTCAACGTTCGAATAACAACCTACCCACTGTGTTTTGCAAGGACCATAATATTTTAAAAACTGAAAACTTAATGCATGAAATGCAGTTTATTACATTCTGCAAGTAAAATTCTTCATGACAAATGCATTTTTCATGACGAATATTTTGTTTGTATGTTTAATTGTGTTATATTTTGTTAGCCATACCTAAAAATGTGGGAATGAATGAATGAATGAATGAATAAATGAATGAATGAATGTTTAACGACACCCCAGCACGAAAAATACATCGGCTATTGGGTGTCAAACTAAGGTAATGGTAAAAAGGTTTTGTTGTTGTTGTTATTCACCACACAAATATACAACATACAATATAGTACTGTTATATATTGACAAAACAAACATGACAATAAAATAGATGATGCACTATAAAATGGTCTCATATGTATTAATATAAATGTTAACATAAATAACCTGTAAATCAATGCTATATATTCCGTAAATATAATTTATTAGTAAATAATTATGAAAAAATAAATATACATTATACTTTATACAATTAGTTTTGTCCAACATTTCCACTTTCTTAAAATTGGATTGTTCTGTTATTTATTATGATTTTTTTTTTTTTAAATTATCTATATGATAATACATGTTCAGACTATTCTGGAAGCCAGTTAACGTAAGTTGTTGACTTTTGATTTCTATATGTATTGCTTGGTTATTAGCAGTATTAAATTTATAATTTTTTTTTTTTTTTTTAAATAGTTAGGGTTGCTTAAAACAATTGTTTGTGCATTCACCTGAAGTCTGATTTTAGTTTTTAAGAATATCCAGTTTATAACAGTATTCCAGAACGTCTGAACATGTTTACATAACTGAAAAAAAAAAAAAAAAAAAAACAATCCATTAAATCGTCACTAAACATATAAAAAAATTCACATTTATCTGAATCTTTTACACCATATATTACCAAGTGCTTGTTTGTGGTTAAAATACATTTTAAAAATCTTGTACTGAAAGTAACGAAGCTCTGTCTGTGTCCGTAGTTAGCTGGAAAGAGAAAATATATACATTTCCCCACCATTTATCACAGAACTCTATTCCAAAAATATGATGCCATTTTACTTTATGTTTTATTTTATGTTTAGACGTATATTCGTTTACACTATTATTGTAAAACGTTTTACAAACATTTCTTTTAAGAGCGGCGGGATGTAGCCCAGTGGTACTCGATGCGCGGTCGGTCTGGGATCGATTCCCGTCGGTGGGCCCATTGGGCTATTTCTTGTTCCAGCCAGTGCACAACGACTGGTATATCAAAGGCCGTGGTATGTACTACCCTGTCTGTGGGATGGTGCATATAAAAGATCCCTTGCTGCTAATCGAAAAGAGTAGCCCATGTAGTGGCGACAGCGGGTTTCCTCTCTCAATATATGTGCGTCTGACGCCATATAACCGTAAATAAAATGTGTTGAGTGCGTCGTTAAATAAAACATTTCTTTCTTTCTTTTTTTCTTTCTTTTAAGAAGTTCTTCCATGCCCTTGGGTATTAACGGCATACATAAAATTGACCAAAAACACAAATACTAAGACAGTGAGTTATGAATTAAAAACTCACGAAGAGAAATTTATTCAGCACCTGAACTTATGAATTATGAATAAAGACATGAATGAATGAATGAATGAATGAATGAATGTTTAACGACACCCCAGCACGAAAAATACATCGGCTATTGGGTGTCAAACTATGGTAAATGCAAAAAAATTAATAAAGACATGATGCAATTAGATGTAAAACCCGAAATGGCCATATCTCCAGCTAACGTATAGTTCATTTTGCAACTTCATCTTTCTCCATTACTGAATCCCCTGCGCGTGCTGTAACCTCACCGTGGTGTAGGAGTGTAACATTCTCTTTGAGAATGGCCAATACAGCACAAACTGAAGTTTAGAGTAAAAGTCAGTATCTTATCTGTGATATTTGTATTTGTATTTTTGCACAGTTCTTTACACTTTTTTTATTTATATCTTGACTTTTTCTGTTGATGTTGATCATCACCTTGTTTGTTTCCATTACCATAGTTTGACACCTAATAGCCGATGTATTTTTCGTGCTGGGGTGTCGTTAAACATTCATTCATTCATTCATTCATTCATTCCATTACTGAATGTGCAATCAATCAGCACGTCAACACCGTAACGCCGGGCAACAAGCACATCGTGTTACGTATGACAACGAACCGAGGTGTGTTTGGTGATTCTTTCCAAGTAGTGAATGATATGATCTTTTACTACATAACATCTAGTGAAATATCTTAAAATACCAGTGAAATAAAAGTGTTATCAGTCACTCAGTGAAGATAATACATTTTAGAGTGAACATTTCACTATTTTACTCTAAAATGTATTATCTTCACTGTAAGAAAACCGAAACTATTTTACTGCTGGCATTTTAAAAATAAAGGTAAATTTCCAAAAGTTATATAATAAATAGAAAATTGCAATCATATCACACTCGTCGTGCAAGCTCGACTCGTGAAATATGATTGCAAACTTCAAGAGATGAGATATACATCATATTTGACACAAAACATAAACTATCCTCTATTTAACGTGCAGGGATTCTAGTTTATAGTAGCCCCACTCCCATGGCTAGTGATATTCAATGTTGGGCTAGTAAATAACTACTATTACCATGCCCGACGGCTAGTGAATGTTTTTGGTGAATGTTGCAGTTAAGTCTATTTTGTAAATATGAATATCCTGCCCCCACCACACACCCCAATGTTTAGTGTTTTTAACCTCTATCTCCCTCTATAGGTGACATATCTGATATTAAAATTATTTAGTAAAATTGTATTAACTTAAAATAAAGTAGGACCGGTGAATGTTTAATTGTGGCTAGTAATTGTTTTAAATCACTGATCCTATGGCTAGTGGATGTTATAAGAATTCTAGGAACCCTAAAAGTAATATTAACGAATTGTGCCATAATTTTCAGGTTTGTTCTACTGATCAGGCAAATGACTTAAAGTGACATTCCTGAGTTTGCTGCAATGTTTTAAGATGTTATCGACTAATAAAATAGTTCTACGATTAAACTTACATATTAAATATAATTTCTTGTTTAGAATATTAGTGGCTGTATATTAAACGTGTTTCTGATCGTTATAATATTTGTACTAGGTTAATTTTTATTTTATTTCCTAAAAAATAATTTTTTCGTATGTACGAAATTATTTGAAGACAAAATCCAGTTTGCGCTTCTTACAAATATTAATACGACCAGAAACACATTGAATATACAGACACTGATGTTCTAAACAAAAAAATATATTTAATATGTAAGTTTAATCGTAGAAATATTTTATTAGTCGGAAACATCTTACAATGCAGTAAACTCGGGAATGTCCCTTTAAGGAACACCGCACTTGTTTATTATCTGTCAGCACCATAACAAACATGTTTTAAAATGTCTATGTGTAAAATCAATTGAATTCATTCAGAGATCGTTATTAATGGGCGATTCGAACACAGCTTGGCAATCTAACATAGCGGATCAACAATCGTAGTACAAAAACGTGTGTTTTTGCTAAATTTTGTCAACACCGTTACATTTTGCAAATACGGTGTTGACTAAATAACCATGTGTTAGACAAAGAAAGAAAGAAATGTTTTATTTAACGATGCATTCAACATATTTTATTTACGGTTATATGGCGTCAGACATATGATTAAGGACCATACAGATATCGAGAGAGGAAACCCGCTGTCGCCACTTCATGGGCTACTCTTTCCGATTAGCAGCAAGGGATCTTTTATATGCACTATCCCACAGACAGGGTAGTACATACCACGGCCTTTGATATACCAGTCGTGGTGCACTGGCTGGAACGAGAAATAGCCCAATGGGCCCACTGACGGGGGTCGATCCCACACCGACCGCGCATCGAGCGAACGCTGTACCACTAGGCTACGTTCCGCCCCGAAAAGCAGGAATGATACTACTACAGTAGATGTATGGATGGTGGGTTCATCCTTTTAGTGGGGATGCCTACAGTTTGGGTTTGTTGTGAAATGAAAAAAACCCAGAAAACATAAAGGCACTTTTAAAGATTCCCCACCCCCTCCCCCTCCTCCTCCCAATTGTTTTACATATCAAAGCACTAATTAAAGGGACAGACCCTAGTTTTTAAAGACTTAAGGCATATTTTTTCACCTAGACGCTAGTTTCAAACCATAAAATGGACACTAAGTTTGGTTAATTTACAAACTGAAACAAGAGTCTGTGACGTTGACATACCCTTAAAAATGGACTAAAACGCAAATCCTATAGCCGTTACTTCTCAGACGCACGTGCTTTAAAAAAAATATGAAACATGGATTTTGTGGTATTAGAAACACCAGGGTGACCAGAAGCACTTCGGTTGTACGGAAATGGATAATCTAAACAATAAAATATAAGTAATGTTTGATTTCAGTGATCATAAACGGATCTAATAGTGAAAAACATGCCATAGTGCTTAAAAACTAGGGTCTGTCCCTTTAATAAATTATTATAACTATAACCGCAACATCGCCGAGGCATCGCTCGGCGAATGTCATGAACAGCCACGGATTCCTCACACCCACGGATATTGCAGATTAATCCGCAAACAAACTAATCCGTTCATTCCCGAATCGTTCAGCTGTTCAAAGTAATCGCGATGTTTGGGCAGTCATTTCATTTCGTTTCAACTTATTTTCGTGTTTATATCCAATTAAGGTTCAAGCTCGCTGTCCTGGGCACACACCTCAGCTATCTGGGCTGTCTGTCCAGGACAGTTAGTTGATTAGTGGTTAGTGAGAGAGAAGAGGGGTGTTGTGGTCTTACGCCTACCCATTGAGTCGTAAAAACACGCGAGAGCCGGTACCGGGCTGCGAACCCCGTACCTACCAACCTTATGTCCGATGGCTTAACCACGACACCACAAAGGCCGGTTATTGTGGGCCGTGAATTCGCCTCGAGGGCAGATAACCCGCTATGAGAACAGAGATATCGAATTAAACATAGTCCCGTTTCCGACATTTTCAACATTCCTCCAAACATCAAAAGGCAAGACTTACTGATCCCAAAAACAAATAACACATCACAAACCAGGATAGGTTTTATTAAAAGAAGAAGAAGAAAAAAAGGAGGAAAAAAAAGAGAAGAAAAAAAAAAGTGAGAGACGAGAGACCCTATCGTTGGTTTTGGCGAATCGAGGAGAGCGCTGGCTGTGACGTCACAAATTCCATCTTTGTGTGGCCGAGACGAAACACGGGGTTGTCATTTTTCCTTAATCTTAAACGGTTTGAAGTGTGCTTGCCTCTAATTCCCGAAAGAGTTGAGATGAATAGTTTTATAAGTTCTCCAATGACATTTGCAATACCGACCGGAGAACTGAATTCACTGTTAAAAGGTTTCGGGAACGGAAATTCAAACAAAGCATTATCCTGCATTTTAACTTGTTCATTCTTTATTTTTTATCTTCTCTCCCCCCCCCCCCCCCCCCCCCCCCCCCCCCCCCCCACACACACACCTGAAGTCGGGTGAAGTTCAGTGTTATTATAGGCTGGCTAAACATACTATATGCAAATTATCATTCAGTTAAAGTTTGTTTTGTTTAAACGACACCACTAGAGCACATTGATTTATTAATAATCGACTATTGGATGTAAAACATTTGGTAATTTTGACATATAGTCTTAGAAAGGAATCTCGCTACATTTTTCCATTAGTAGCAAGGGATCTTGTATATGCACCATCCCACAGAAAGGATAACACATACCACGACTTTAGAATTACCAGTCGTGTTGCACTAGCTGGAACGATAAATAGCCCAATCCGCCCACAGATTGGGATCGATCCTAGAGCAACCGACTATCGGGCGACAGCTTTACCACTGGGCTACCTGTGGCGGATCTAAGGGGGACCCAGGGGCCCGTCCCTCTAAAATTTGCTCCTTAAAAAAAAGAAAAAGAAAAAAAGGTGGAGAATCCGTGGAATCCCTTTGGGAACGTTTGTGACTTTGGACCACATGTCATTGGGGACCTCTAAATGGATTAATGGATTTTCTGGTTTCGGTACTGGCTACGTTTTGCCCCTGACCAGCCCGCAAAGACAGCAGACATTTTAATCTGTATTCGTGGACCGAGTGTTGACACACTTGAGTCATGGCCTGCCTGTTCACTGGGATACAACCAGCAGGACAGTCAAGAGTGTGGCATCTGGTGTTGGAGTGTCCATGAACCCGATGAAAGTAAAACTAATCGTTATAACCAATCTTGGTGACTTAGTGGTTAAGTCTTCGACTCCAAGGTTGAGATATTCAGAATTCAGTACTGCTCCCTCCCCACCCCCCCCCCCCTCTCTCTC
>NC_054711.1:25414661-25429661 GCF_016097555.1 Gigantopelta aegis
TTTTTTCCTTTTTTTTTTTTGTTTCCTTTTGCCTTTTTTCTATTTTTTTTTTGGGGGGTGGGGGGGGGGGGGGGTGGGTGGGAGGGAGGCCAAGAAAATAGGGCCACATTGACTCGTTAAAAAGGCATCTTAATAAAAGTTTTAATATTTACAGTTAATATACATGCGTTTGTGTAGATATCACAGTGTACGACCGGCCTCGGTGGCGTCGTGGTTAGGCCATCGGTCTACAGGCTGGTAGGTACTGGGTTCGGATCCCAGTCGAGGCATGGGATTTTTAATCCAGATACCGACTCCAAACCCTGAGTGAGTGTTCCGCAAAGCTCAATGGGTATGTGTAAACCACTTGCACCGACCAGTGATCCATAACTGGTTCAACAAAGGCCATGGTTTGTGCTATCCTGCCTGTGGGAAGCGTAAATAGAAGATCCCTTGCTGCTAATCGGAAAGAGTAGCCCATGTAGTGGCGACAGCGGGTTTCCTCTCAAAATCTGTGTAGTCCTTAACCATATGTCTGACGCCATATAACCGTAAATAAAATGTGTTGAGTGCGTCGTTAAATAAAACATTTCTTTCTTTCTTTCTTTCTTTATATCACAGAGTACGAACTGAAGTGAACACTAAATGACTAGCTGCGGTTTTCTGTTATATTATATGAGCTTGAAAGCCCGTCGGAGCATTTTTTTTTAAAGTGGGGTGCGCAAATGAGCACGGTCATTGTTAAGCATGGCTCGATGTGTAAGGGGTGTGGTGTGGGGGGGGGGGGGGGGGGGGGGGGGGGGGGGGGGGGGGGGCGGGAGGGGGGGGGGGTGGGGTTACCGGGGCATGCTAAAAAAAAAAAATTGGATGGCTTTAAACGCCTTTTCTTGGCATCTGAATCGCAAAATTAGCCATTTTTAAACAATAAATTTAAAACTATTTTAAGCATTATTTTACATAGTATTATAACCCAAGTATGTTTTTTTTTTTTTTCTCTTGGCATCTTGATAGCTTAAATTACCCATTCTCAGACAGTGATCAGTTCCACTTTTGGAGTTTTATAAAGCTGCGTTTATATGTTTTATATTATTTAGAAGAGATCAAACCCGTTACTTTTAGATCTCAATCACTAAATCAATTAATTTTAACGTTGATCGGCGTCGAAATGGCCGGGGGCCGCAGAACGGGTGAGTGGGACCTGGAAAAAAAGCTATAGAATCAGAATGAATCAACTTTGCTTCGTATATAAGTATAACTATACATAAATTTCATTGTTGACTTTGACCACTTTTTAAAAAAGGGAACTATTATAGGGACAGATCTGTCTAGGTAGGGCAGTTATACATAAAAACGATTTAAAGGGTCACTTGTAAATTATAACTTTAAAGGGCAGTATTTTAGAGACAGCTTTCTCTAGGTAGGGCAGTTATACATGAAAAATATATAAAAAGACGATACAAAGGGGCACTTGTAAATTATAACTTTAAAGGGCACTATTCTAGGGACTGGTCTGTCTAGGTAAGGCAGATATGCATAAAAATGACAGAGCCTATTGTTCATTAGTAATTTTGAAAATCTATACAATTTGAAAGCAAAAACTATTAGGCTATCATAATGCATCTTAGAGCGAGTGCGAATAATTTGTACATGCTCATATACCACTAGAGTTTCGAGCATGTCCGTCCCGGGGCCTGTCTCTGGATAGCCAGGGGCTTGTCCCGGGACTGAAATATGCATCTTAGATCACACAAATTTAAGGCGCTCATTACTCGCGTTAGATAATGCATTGAGACTCAGTAACACAGACACACATCTGCAAGCTTACGCATACACGCACAACTTAACTTCATGCAGCTAAAAATGCTTTTGTGCAAAACTATTTTTATACAAACAAAAAGGGCACTTGAAAAATATTTGGGACGGGGGGGGGGGGGGGGGCGGACGCGTCCCCCTTGTCCCCCCTCTGGATCCGTCTCTGAATAGCCGATGATTATTTAATTAATGTGCTCTAGTGGTGTCGTTAAACAAAACAAACTTTACTGTAACTTTTTAAGTCAGCTGTGCTTTGCATGCACGTCGGGCCAACATGACGTTCGCGGTAGTCATGTTGTTTACCAACGCAGTCCTGCTGCGAGTAAAATTGAACCGAATCAACTTTTTCCGTTGGCATTTTCTATTTATCGGATATCACTTGAAAGGCCTGTGTGGGTATTTCGCAGTGTGCTCGGCAAAGCCTGGCTCAAGACGTATGAATGGAAAATCAAACCAGAGAATTTCAAAACCATCAGAGGCCAGCTTGGCATGAATATTTGTCGAGTTTGTTTTCTAAATGTCGCGGATAATCTCACACGCAAATTAACAAATATTTTGGCTGATCGTAAAGTCGGTTTACGTTAGTCTATGCTTGCTTATAATAAGCCCATAGACGTAGGAGTTTCCATTTGGAGAAGTGTGTGTGTGTGTGTGTGTGTGTGTGCAGTTATTTATTTATTTATTTATTTATTAATTTATTATTATTTTATTATTGTTAGATTTAATTTAAAAAATTTATTTTACCTATTTATTTGTGTTTAGTTGACCGGCCTCGGTGGATCGTGGTTAAGCCATCGGACATAAGACTAAAGTTATAATACCATTAAAGGGACATTCCTGAGTTTGCTGCATTGTAAGATGTTTCCCACTAATAAAATATTTCTACGAATAAATTTACATATTAAATATATTTTCTTGTTTAGAATATCAGTGTCTGTATATTTAATGTGTTTCTGGTCGTCTTAATATTTGTAAGAAGCCCAAACTGGATTATGTCTTCAAATAAAAAAAATATTTTAGGAAATAAAATGAAATTTGACCTAGTACAAATATTAGAACAATCAGAAACACAAATAATATACAGTTACTAATATTTTATGCAGAAAAATATATTTGATATGTAATTACAATCGTTAAAAAGTCTCTGTTAGTCGATAACATCTTAAAAATTGCAGCCAACTCAGGAATGTCCCTTTATCTTGTTTATTATACAGTCTGCCTCTTTGTTTATCTCCGTGAAACACAAACGGTCACATCACCTACACTGTCAGATAATCCGCAGTGGGGGTAGTTTTAGGTTTACAATTGCGCAGAAAATTACCAAACATATGTTACGGAAAATAACTTTCAAACGTGCTTCATTAGATTAATAAACCTTTCTGTAAACAATATATTCACTTCATGCAAAAAAAAATAAAAAAATGAAAACCCCACTCACATTAAAAACAACAAAAACACCCGCGTTCGAACCCCGAAGCCCTCCCCTGCTTATGCGCCTGCAACACACACACACACACACACACACACACACACACACACACACACACACACACGCGCGCGCGAGCACATACACACATACACAAAGACACACATACACATACACGCACACACCAGCTATCTTATATGACCTAACACTGTTTTCAAACAAGACTACTCCCCATTATACTAACAATAAACAAGTTTCAAATGACAGCACACCTATTTGTAGCGCTATAAGTAAGTAAGTGACGGTTATTAGCATATTGTTGATCCTAATCATTCATATATCCGAAATAATAGATAGCGGGAAATCCGTAATCGACCGAGAAGTTCCGAATGCTTACCAAAAAAAAAAAAAAAAAAAAAAAAAATATATATTGAGAGACCACGGCTTGCTAAACAACTGATCCGTTTGATGCGTATTAGATGATGATAAAGACATAGAATGTGTTCGCGTGACATACTCCAGTAATACAGAACACCGATTTTCTTTGCGCTCCAGTTGTCACGAATACGATAAAAAGGTTGAGAGTGTTCGGGTGGAAAATTCGATCATAATGCTTGTAGCGCCATGACTAGAATAGTCAAATCTGTGCTTCATACAGTTAGCCTCTATGCATTCACTGGTTTTTCCCGTTCCAACCAAAAAAGGGTAAAGTTTGTTTTGTTTAACAACACCACTAGAGCACATTCATTTATTCATCATCGACTATTGAATGTCAAACATTAGGTGACATTTTTTTAATCATAATCTAGAAAATCTGCTTAATGTTCAACAAGTGATATTTTATATGCACGTCCCCACAGACAGTCCAGCACATACCACGGCCTTTTAAACTTCATATAAAAGATCCCTTGCTGCTAATGGCAAAATGTAGCGGGTTTCCTCAGATGACATCCGATTATTAATTACTAGTAATCAATGTGCTCTAGTGGTGTCGTTAAACAAAACAAACTTTCTTTCTTTTTGGTTAGGACGAGGGAAAAAAAGCAAAAAAGCAAAAAACAAAAAAACAACAACAAAAAAACAACAACAATCAGAGAATGGGTCCACTGCCGTGGTTCGACCCTACTGTCTCAGCACCTCGGGCGAGAGCTCTGTCGACTGAGCTAGATCACATGTCGACACCCAGTGTAACGAAGCTTGTTTTTGTTTCACGACACCACTAATTAATTAACCATCGGCTATTGGATGTCAAACATTTGATCATTCTAACTCGTATTCACTATCTTTTCCCATTAGTAGCCATAAGCATACGCGACTGGGGGCTTTTGGGGTCGAACCCCCAACACTGCTCGAGTTGATTTTGTTTCTTTTTTTTTCATTACATTTTCCGATTGAGGATAACTCGACCCACCCCCCCCCCCCCCCCCCCCCCACACACACACACACACACGCGCCAGTGTTAGAGAAAATCCCTAAATTTGGGCAAAAATAATACAGATATTCGGGCAAAATTTGCCAACATGAGACCTTTTTACCATGTATTTCCATCATTCTACCCTCAAAATTAGTTGTAATCCATGTAGAGATGCGTAGTGATGCATTTGCAACCTGTAACTGTTTGGTAGTAATGCTAATAGGAATAAATGTTGTTATTCAGAGTCGGGCATTTTAATTTAACTTGGGCAAAAGCCAACCTGCACCCCCCCC
Organism: Gigantopelta aegis; assembly: GCF_016097555.1. Taxonomy (NCBI): domain Eukaryota; kingdom Metazoa; phylum Mollusca; class Gastropoda; order Neomphalida; family Peltospiridae; genus Gigantopelta; species Gigantopelta aegis. The sequence goes on from NC_054711.1 coordinate 25,419,586, forward strand.
CCCCCCCCCCCCCCCCCCCCCTTACAAAAATGGGAGCTCGTACACCTATGTTAGTAGCAAGGGATCTTTTATATGCACCATCCCACAGACAGGAAATCACATACCACGGCCTCTGACCAGCTGTAGTGCACTGGTTGGAACGAGAAAAAACCCAATCAGTTGAATGGATCCACCTAGGTGGTTCGATCCTGCGACGCAAGCACCTCAAGCGAGCGCTCAACCGACGGAGCGAACTCCTTCCCCTACTCAATGTAACAAAAACTCAGTGTAACGTGCTGACGATCGTTATACGGTAATGAGCACGTTGTGACCTGCTAATTATTCCACTAAAAGGGCGTTTGGTGTATATATGCAAAAATCATTTCCATTTACCGAGACATCCAAAAATGGCCACCCGTACATTCGTATCTCCCGGCGAAGGAGAGCGAACGGCTATTGAGCTCCCCTTGCGCGTGACTGTTTATTTCACGGATCGTTGTGGCGCGATTGTGCGCGCGCTCGCGCGGGTATTCAACCATTGACAGGTGGTGATAAATGACGATATGCGTTGTGGCTTATTGACAAACAAGATTGATGACTTCATTTCATAATAAAACATTTTTCTTCTTTGATGTGCTATCAAACCTTCGAGTCGGCGAGTGCGTCTTGAAATCAAATAATAGCAGTTGTAGAAACGAACCCAGGTTCACCCCTCTCGATATACATAATATATATACCCCCTCACCCCGTTTTTTTTCTCCCTTCATTCCCCTCTCTGTTTCCTTCCCTAATGACAATTTTAAAGTGTCTTTGGGTGCACATTAACGGACCACTAAATTTTAATCCCCCCCCCCCCCCACCACCTATGCAGACCCAAAGCACTTCTATCAACGGAAGCATGTGCTTGTACCCTCCATCTTTAGCTTTCCAGCCATTGCTCCACAACTGGTGTAACAAATGCCATGGTATGTATTACCCTGTCTTTGGGATGCTGCATATAAAATATCCCTTGTTGTTAATAGCCAATTGTATGGCCGCACCGGGTTTCCTTTCTCATTAAATGTATGGTCCTTAACCAAATGTCCGATGCCATATAACTATAATTAAAACGTGTTGTGCGCCGTTAAATGAAACATGCCTTCTTTCCTATTTTATCATATAAGCGTACGAGACGGGAGATGGGGGGGGGGGGGGGGGGGAGGGGCAATGGGGGCAACTCAGAGCAAATCCTCAAATTCGGGCGAAAACGATAGAAATATTTTTACAAAATGTGCTAACCTGAGACCATTTTATCATGTATTTCCATTATTCTACCCACAAAATTAGTTGTAATCCAGGTAAAAATGCATAGCGTTTCGTATGTAACCATATTATACAGCTGTTTGACTGTAAAGCTAATATAAATAAATGTTGCTATCGAGATTCGGGCATTTTCGTTAAATTCGGGCAAAAACAAGCCTGCACCACCCCACCCCCACCCCACTCCACCCCACCCCTACAGAAAAGACAGCCCGTACGCATATGCTATAGCATGCGCCCCACTCCCCCCTCCCCCTACCACCATTCCCCCACACACACATACCGAAATTGTCTGAAGAATAACCTGGTGAAAACTGATATGTGTTTTTCTAATGCAACTGTGGAACACTAAAGCGAAGCCCTTCCCTTGCCAATCCCCCCCCCCCCCCCCCCCCCCCACCAGTCTACACCTTCAGCGCGCATCTGTTCATAACACCTGGGTGTACTCTTCTTGGCTGTTGCAAAAAATCCTAAATTTCGCCGCCTAAGAATCGAAATTGTCTAACTACTAATGTTCGTGTTTCCGAAGTTGCTAGATTGGTATTAGTTGTAATTTTAACAAATAATGACATACAGGTTACTTTTGCTATATTTTAATACTCAGTTCTTAAAGGGACATTCCTGAGTTTTCTGCAATTTTTAAGATGTTATCGACTAACAGACTTTTTAACGATTGTAATTACATATCAAATATATTTTTCTGCATAAAATATTAGTGGCTGTATAATAAACGTGTTTCGGATCGTTCTACTATTTGTACTAGGTTAAATTTAATTTTATTTCCTAAAATAATTTTTTTCGTACGTACGATATTATTTGAAGACAAAATCCAGTTTGGGCTTCTTGCAAATATTAAGACGGCCAGAAACACATTAAATATACAGACACTGATATTCTAATATTCTAATATGTATTTAATATGTAAGTTTAATCGTAGAAATAATTTTTGTTCGGAAACATCTTACAATGCAGCAAACTCAGGAATGCCCCTTTAAAATGACAAACTATTTACATTTATATGAACATTTTCAGTGAAAAGATTGATCAAAATGAAAGGATTAGAACACATTTTTTGTATCTACAAACCTTTTTATTCTGAAACCTGAAAGTTGAGATACAGGATACAGTATATATATAGAGAGAGAGATAGATAGATAGATATCGAGAGAGAGAGTGAGAGTGAGAGTGAGAGTGAGAGTGAGAGTGAGAGTGAGAGTGAGAGAGAGAGAGAGAGAGAGAGAGAGACAGACAGACAGACAGACAGACAGACAGACATAGATAGACAGACAGACAGACAGACAGACAGACAGATAGATAGATAGGTAGATAGATCGATGGATAGATAGACGGACACATAGACAGACATAGATAGACAAATAGATAAGACAGATAGATAGATAGACAGACACACAAAGAGACAGACATACAGATAGATAGATTTATAGATAGATAGACAGACACATAGATATATACATAGATACATAGACACAGAAATATACAGATAATGAAATAATGTTCACGACAATACTTTAATAATCGTATTTCTCATACGGACATTTTTCAAAAGCGCTCCGCCTTGTTTCTCGTTCTTCGTGCAGGAAATATCGTGTGTAAAAATACTGTTTAAGGATCAAAAGTCACGCCCAGGGAAATTAAAGGAACCGTGTAAAAGGAAATTATCAGCTGAGTTGAAGCGAAGTTCAAAAGATGGCGTCTTCTCTCGGACTACACGAACGTGATTTCGAGCGAGATTTCGAAATGGAGTAGGAAGTTCGTGTTTGACGTGTCGTATATACGTCTGGCATTTAGCCAGTTTTAAATAGACGTTTAGCGCGGTTTGCCTAAAAAAACGGAAAACATTTATTTGTTTTATTTTTAATTGTTTTTTAAATATCTCATTTGCATACAAAAACAATTTAAAGAATTCCACAAATCACACAAATATTTAATATTGAATTTTTTTTAAAAAGAATTAAGTTTGATTTTATACGCATCTTGTTAATTATTAAAACTGGGGTGTTTTTTGTCGCCAGTTGTCTAATTAGTATATACAATTATATATATATATATATATATATATATATATATATATATATATATATATATATATACAATTCCATATTCAGTAGGGTTATAACTTATAGTTTTGTGGGTTACCAGAAATATATTTAGACAATTCGCACATATTATGAAAGTTGTTGTTTTGTTTTGTTTAGCAACACCACTAGAGCACATTGATTGTATTTATGAAGGTTTCAAACTATAAATATATATAAATGGCGTCTGTACTTTTGATATAAGGTGTTCCCAAAAGGTGAGGCCAGTGGCGTAGGAATGTACTAAAAATTGTGTGTGTGTGTGTGGGGGGTGGGGGGGGGGTGGCAGGAGGCACACTTTTATATTTACACACGTTTGCACTATTATAAAGCAGATAAAAAGCAAAATTGGGGGATATAGGGGTGCACTATTGGGTGTGGGCGTAGGAGGTACTACCCCCCCCCCCCCCCCCCCCCCCCAACCCCCCCCCCCCCCCCCCCCCCCCCCCCCCCCCCCCCCCCCCCCCCCCCCCCCCCCCCCCCCCCCCCCCCCCCCCCCCCCCCCCCCCCCCCCCCCCCCCCCCCCCCCCTGGTGAGCTGAAACAGTGGGGGTTTGGGGTACCCCCCCCCCCCCCCCCCCCGCCCCCGCCCCCCCCCCCCCCCCCCCCCCCCCCCCCCCCCCCCCCCCCCCCCCCCCCCCCCCCCCCCCCCATAAAGCAGGCAAAATATCTGAAAAGTGGGGGGTGGGGGTGGGGGTGGGGGTGGGGGGTGGGGGTGGCACATGCCCCCTTGTCCCCCTCCCCCCACCCCGCTTCCTACACCAGTGGATCCTATTCAGCGCAGCCGAGATTCGATGAAAGTTGTGTTTAACTACACCACTAGAGAACATTAATTTACTAATCATCGGCCATTGGATGCCAAACGCTACATGTTTTCATTATCAGAAAGGGGTCTTATATATACTGGGGTAATCAATAGTCGCACACCTAAGAACAAACAGTAAGGTTTACACGTGTAACCAAAAAGAAATAGCACAAATATTATTTACTTTAAGGGGCATTCCTGAGTTTGCTGCAACTTTTAATATGTTGTCGACTAACAGAGTCTTTATGACGTAATTACATATCAAATATATTTTTCGGCATAAAATATTAGTGGCTGTATATTAAACGTGTTTCTAATCGTTCTAATATTTTTACTAGGTTAAATTTAATCTTATTTCCTAAAATATTATTTTTTAGTACGTACGAAATTATTTGAAGACAGAATCCAGTTTGGTCTTCTTACAAATATTATTACCGGCCTCGGTGGCGTCGTGGTTAGACCATCGGTCTACAGGCTGGTAGGTACTGGGTTCGGATCCCAGTCGAGGCATGGAATTTTTAATCCAGATACCGACTCCAAACCCTGAATGAGTGCTCCGCAAGGCTCAATGGGAGGTGTAAATCACTAGCACCGACCAGTGATCCATAACTAGTTCAACAAAGGCCATGGTTTGTGCTATCCTGCCTGTGGGAAGCGCCAATAAAAGATCCCTTGCTGCTAATCGGAAAGAGCAGCCCATATAGTGATGACAGCGGGTTTCCTCTCAAAATCTGTGTGGTCCTTAACCATATGTCTGACGCCATATAACCGTAAATAAAATGTGTTGAGTGCGTCGTTAAATAAAACATTTCTTTCTTTCTTTCCACCAATTGAAGCACTTTTTACCACTGTTGGACGCATAATAGACGATGGTTTTTTGTGTTGGTATAAATATGTGTTGGTATAAATATGTGTTATATACACAATAAATGTTGATGCCAAATATGAGTATTGTTAGTATGTATTGTTAGTATAGTCTTTTACATGGGTGGATGATTCAAGAAGATATCAAATGCTCTCTGTCTCTCTCTCTCTCTCTCTCTCTCTCTCTCTCTCTCTCTCTCTCTCTCTCTCTCTCTCTCTCTCTCTTATCTGCTCTCTCTCTCTTTCACAAATAACTGTAACTAGATAACGAAATATAACGTATGGTTTTACTGTAACCCCCCCCCCCCCCCAATAAACAAAGAGATGGGTTTGTGACAAATAATTAAAAATATTTACTATAGTCAATAGTTTACTAAAGATCATTATTGTAAGACAACAAACATTAGATATAGTATAATTTTGGTTGTTATTTAATTATACCATTGTCACTCTCAAAATCTGTGTGGTCCTTAACCATATGTCTGACGCCATATAACCGTAAATACAGTGTGTTGAGTGGCGTCGTTAAATAAAACATTTCTTTCTTTCTTAGAAATATTAAGACGACCAGAGACACATTGAATATGCAGACACTGATATTCTAAACCAGAAAATATATCTAATATGTAAGTTTAATCGTAAAAATATTTTATTGTCGGAAACATGTTACAATGCAACAAACTCGGGAATGTCCCTTTAAGAGAAACATCTTACAATGCAGCAAACTCAGGAATGTCCCTTTAAATAGTTGATCCTTTGCTGTGTATAACATACTATTTGTAATTAATATTTACTGCCGAATTCAATTGCCAAAGCAAGTTTTAAAATAGAACCCACTTTTGGCGTACTACGTGAAACGTAACGAATAGTCGCGCACTCCATTTTATTTACATGTTCAGCAATTTCCGTCTCTGGACCCTTATATTTGGTAAACTGACTTTTCATTGATGAAAAAAAAAAAAATGTAAATAACTTTTCTTTTTTTTTTCGTTTTAGACATATTCTGTTTAATAACGGACCAGGAAGTGTTATTTTGTAATTTGTTGATAAATGACCGGCCTCGGTGGCGTCGTGGTTAGGTCATCGGTCTACAGGCTGGTAAATACTGGGTTCGGATCCCAGTCGAGGCATGGGACTTTTTATCCAGACACCGACTCCAAACCCTGAGTGAGTGTTCCGCAAGACTCAATGAGTAGGTGTAAACCACTTGCACCGACCAGTGATCCATAACTGGTTCAAAAAAGGCCATGGTTTGTGCTATCCAGCCTGTGGGAAGCGCAAATAAAAGATCCCTTGCTGCCTGTCGTAAAAGAGTAGCCTATGTGGCTACAGCGGGTTTCCTCTAAAAAAAAAACAGTGTCAGAATGACCATATGTTTGACGTCCAACAGCTGATGATAAGATAAAAAAAAATCAATGTGCTCTAGTGGCGTCGTTAAATAAAACAAACTTTACTTTTTACTTTTTTTGTTGATAAATGCGACGTCACTGGTTCGCTTGAGCTCGCGAGTTTCAGAAAAAATGTGACGTGCGTGACTATTGATTACTCTACGATATGTATTTTACCACTGACAGGACAGCACATACCTCAGTCTTTGATACACAAGCCGCGGGGCAACCCAGGAGAGCGCTCTACCGACTGAGCTAAAACGGGTCAAGAAAAAACTTTTTATTTTGTTGAATGACACCACTGGAGCACATTGATTAATTAATCATCGGCTATTGGATGTCAAACATTTGGTAATTCTGACTCGTAGTCAACAGAGGAAACCCGCTACATTGTTTTCTTATGCAGCGAGGGATTTTTTATATGCACTTTCCCACAGACAGGAAAGCACATACCACGGTCTTTGTCCAGTTGTGATGCACTGGTTGGAACGAGAAAAACCCAATCAGCTGATTGTATCCACCTAGGTGGTTCGATCCTGCGACGCAAGCACCTCAAGCGAGCACTCAACCGACTGAACCAAATCCCGCCCCATCAAGAAAAAAGTTAAAGTTTGTTTTGTTTAACGACACCACTGGAGCACATTGATTAATTAATCATAGGCTATTGAATGTTAAACATTTGGTAATTCTGACATAGTCTTAGAGAGGAAACCCTCTACATTTTTCCATTAGCAGCAAGAGATCTTTTAATATGCACTATCCCACAGACAGGAACACACATACCACGACTTTTCACCAGTTGTGGTGCACTGGTTGGAACGAGAAAAACCCAACCATTTGAACCGGTCCACCGAGATGGTTCGATCCTGAGACGCAAGCACCTCAAGCGAGCACTCAACCGACTGAGCTAAATCCCGTCCCTGACCATTCAACCAAGACCTCTGCGCGTGCTGTAACCTCGCCGTGGTGCAAGGGTGCAACATTCTCTTTGAGAATGGCCAATACAGCACACATCCTCTTGTTTTCTTCGGGATACAATTAAAGTTTTGAGTAAAAGTCAGTATCTATTTGCTATATTTGTATTTTTACACAGTTCTTTACACTGTGTTTTTATTTATATCTTGAATTTTTATATTGATGTTGATCATCACTTTGTTTGCATTACCATAGTTTGACACCCAATAGCCGATGTATGTTTCGTGCTGGGGTGTCGTTAAACATTCATTCATTCATTCATTCATTCAACCAAGACGTCAGTACAGATTTTATAATGACGCCTCATATAATAGGAAGAACCTGTTTATTTAATGACGCACTTGAGAGAGGAAACCCGTTGTCGCCACTTCATGGGCGACTCCTTTCGATTAGCAGCAAGGGATCTTTCATATGCACCATCCCATAGACAGGATAGCACATACCACGGCCTTTGACGTACCAGTCGTGGTGCACTGGCTTGAGCGAGAAATAGCCCAATGGGCTGACGGGGATCTATTCCAAACCTAACGCGGATCAAGCGAGCGGTTTACCACTGGGCTACGTCTCGCCCCATATAATAGGAAAAACGAAAGAAAAAACTGTTTTATTTAACGACGCACTCAACACATTTTATTTATGGCGTCAGACATATGGTTAAGGACCACACAGATTTTGAGAGGAAACCCGCTGTCGCCACTTCATGGGCTACTCTTTCCGATTAGCAGCAAGGGATCTTTTATTTGCGCTTCCCACGGGCAGGATAGCACAAACCATGGCCTTTGTTGAACCAGTTATGGATTACTGGTCGGTGCAAGTGGTTTACACCTACCCATTGAGCTTTGCGGAGCACTCACTCTGGGTTCATATAATAGGAAGACATGTAAAGCTGATTGCTAAAGGTTTAAACTATCGGTTATTATATACTACTCAAAAGAATTTAAGGGTCAGACGATATTTTCGACATTATTTTCTGAATGTCAATTATATTAGCTAGACCATAATGTCACGCATAGTATTGTTCCATTTTGACGAAAGTGGGTCTAAGCAACCCATAAATGAATTAAAATCCACTGTCATTGACACTGTCGACTAGTTCTAATGGCGAAAACATGCTTACATTTGCACGTAAATTAGGGCGAAAGCGAAAGGTCTGCTAAGTGTCCATAACTTGCTTTTTCACAAAGAGCTTCATTTGCACGCTTTGCACGTGTATTCCATGTTCCCAATCCTGAATTTCCGTATAATTGGAGCTTGCGTTCGTGTACGATGCACACTCCAAATTCGACAATGGTACGACTTCAACTGACTATCGAAGAAATGTTGCTCTGAGTCTTGGTGTCAGTCAGAGTGTCGTTGGCCGACTGTGGCAACGGTACCAAGCAACGAATTCTGTTCGAAATCGTCCACGTTCGGGAAGACCCCGAAGCACTACAAATAGAGAGGACCGCTACATCACCAATATGGCTCTACGTCAACGCACAACCACTGCACGCCGATTACGTGACAATCTGCAGACTGCGACTGGAACTCGAGTGTCTGATCAAACCATACGCAATCATCTGAGAGCCAATAATCTACGCTGCCGTCGCCAGGCTGTTCGACACCCACTCCTACCACGTCACAGAACGGCCAGACGTCACTGGTGCACGCTTCATCTGCGGCGGCAACGTGATGTTCACTGATGAGTCCAGGTTTAGTCTCCAGTTCAACGACGGTCGGGTTCGTGTCTACAGACGTCCTGGGGAGCGCTTCGCTGACGTTAACGTTAGACAACGTCACCGGTTCGGTGGTGGCAGCGTCATGGTGTGGGGCGGCATCTCTATCCACCACAGGACCCCCCTCTATGTGTTGGATGGCAATCTGAATGGAATCCGCTATCTGAATGAGATTACCAGGCCGTTGGTTCTCCCAGGCCTTCAGCAGATTGGCGGCGGGGCAGTTCTGCAGGATGACAATACCAGACCCCACCGCGCCAGGGTGGTAACGGACTTTCTCAGACAACAAGGTATCGCCAGGATGGATTGGCCAGCATATTCGCCTGACTTGGCCCCAATAGAGCACGCCTGGGACGAATTAGGCAGGAGAGTTCGGGATAACCATGCCCCTCCGGCCAACCTTCATGATCTGGGTCAACTTCTTATGGCAGAGTGGCAGGCCATTCCCCAAGAGTTCTTCAGACGTCTGATCAACAGCATGAGGCAACGATGTGTCGAGTGTATTCGCGCCAGGGGTGGATTCACACACTATTAAACGAATGTTCTAATGTGTAAAATCCATGTTTGACAACCTTCAACTTTGACAGCATGTAATGTGACTTTCTTGTATACAGTGACGTTTATTTGTGGGTTTTTGTAAATATGGAACAATAAATAAAAAAATTGGTGTAGTTTACATCATCAATCTAATACACTCTGAAACGTATTTGGTTATACATTTTTGACCCTTAAATTCTTTTGAGTAGTATATATGATATAACGTAAAAGGTTCTGTATTTGTTTTCATCATACCGCACAGGCAGTTTTGTTCTGGCATTACTCTCCACAGAAAAGAAAACCATTAGAAGTTTCAATTCATCACCAGGCAAAACGGAATCGGTTTACTGCTGAAACGTGCGACAGTTTGGTCAGTGAGGGTGTGGGTTACTGGCCATTGATCTGCTGTAGGAATGTAT
>NC_054711.1:25434661-25529661 GCF_016097555.1 Gigantopelta aegis
ATTGAAAAAGTAAAGACATAACCAGGGACCAAAAATAAACCAAAAAACGTCGTCACGACGATCATCTTGTGACCTGTGATTTTGGGTGAAAAATAGTGACCGCTGGCGGTTATAGACAGGTGACCGTTATGTATAGGTCAAATAAGGAAGGAAATGCATTGGGGGATTTATAGTGGCCGTTATAGGCAGGTGACCTTTATGTACAGGTGACCGTTAAACCAGGTTCGACTGTATGTATATATATATATATATATATATATATGTATGTATGTATGTATGTATGTATGTGTGTGTGTATTTATGTATGCTATGTAAGTATGATTTTATAAAATTTAACACAATAAGCAACCAAAAAAGGTTTGATTGGAGGGGGGATGACCCCCGTGCACACACACCCCCACCCCCCATCGCTACGCCAAGGGACACAGATACTCAGTCTCGCAAAAACGTATTTATAAGTTTGGAGTGTTGATAACATTAACACATTGATACTTTGATAAGGTATCATACAGGCACAAGCCACTATATTGTTGCAAAGTTTTATACTATTACTTTCAGTGGCGTAGCCGCGGGGGGGGGGGGGGGGGGGGGTCTGGGGCAGGGGGGCCGTGACACATTTTTACCTTTTCGCTTATTAATAACATTACTTTTTATTAGTATTATTTTCTATCTCCACCCTTATTCCCTTCTGTCGTGTTTACTAAACCAGGACTTTTATCGACTCTGTAATATTTAATATCGTCTCTTTGTGCATTTGCACCGGTGCCTGGTCTGTAGTAAAGGGAAATTACGATTTATGCGCGGTCTAAGACGTCGTCTGTTCCTTCAAAGAAAGTAGTTTTCCCGCAAAGCTGCAGATCAAAGCGCGACGTAAAGTAGTCTTGCTACAAACGGAGAATGTGGAAAAAATCTACCGGCTTTGAACGTGTTTCAACCTCGCGATCAAAGTCTCCGTTTCGCCCGTGTTTGCTTTCAATATCAGCCAAATGTCCGCAAGTTAACATTTCGTCCTTTACCGTTCGTTTTCCCGCAGATTTTAAAGTTTCGTTTTTAAAAAAAAGGTGCATTTCGGTTCATTAGCACGTGCGTGTGGACTTCGCGAGGCCTTACAAAGGAGGAGTACAAAAAGACGACGGATATCGGTAGCTCCGCCTTGCAGTCACGCCCTGGCAATGAGGATATAATCCACTTCCGCTTTATCGGAGATGCGTGAGTTTTAAATTTAATCTCAGGAAGTGGTAATTTAACAAAACCAACTTTGATGGGATTAACGTAGGTTTACAATTGCTGCCTCGCCTCCACAGACTACAACAATGTTTCACTGAAAAAAGAAGAAGAAAGAACTGTTTTATTTAACGACGCACTCAACACATTTTATTTACAGTTATATGGCGTCAGACCTATGGTTAAGGACCACATAGATATTGAGACAGGAAACCCACTGTCGATTAGCAGCAAGGGATCTTTTATATGCACCATCCCACAGACAGGGTAGTACATACCAAGGCCTTTGATATACCAGTCGTGGTGCACTGGCTGGAGCGAGAAATAGTCCAATGGGCCCACTGACGAGGATCGATCCCAAACCGACCGCGCATCAAGCGAACACTTTACCACTGGGCTACGTATCGCCCACTGTTTTACTGAAGTAAAACCCAAACACAACTACTGTTTTAATAAACTGTGAATCTTAACTCCCTTATATTTATTTCTGTTCATATTTAAATTGCAAAAATATATTACTATTACTGACGAAAAATGTATGTATTATGGAGAAGGTCTTGTAAGTTGTGCCCAATCCATTTGTTCTTTTAAATCAATAAAATATGTTTACATTTTTCTAAATCCTTCTCCGTAACATTAGTAACTTCCGTAACTTCAAAACCAAACCAAACCACTGGAGCACATTGATTTAAACTCATTAATATGTCAAACGTTTGGTAATTGTGACATATAGTCTTAGAGAGAGAAACTGCTACATTGTTTCCATTAGTAGGATAACACATACCACGGCTTTTGATATACCAGTCGTGGTGCACTGGCCTTACGCCATATAACCGTAAATAAAATGTGTTGAGTGCGTCGTTAAATAAAACATTTCCTTTCCTTGGCGCCTGGAACGAGAGAGAGAGCCCAATGGGCCCACCGACGGGAATCGACCCCAGATCGATCGCGCATCAGGCGAGCGCTGTACCACTGAGCTACTCATATTATATACAGACTATGCCGTATCGAGGCATAAGACAGACCTGCACATATTATACACGGACGGGGGTGATTATAATATATAAACATACATAGAATAATACATTGTACATCAATAGTAAATGTGTAGTTTACACTTATATTTATAATACTTATATCAGGTGCGTGTGCATGGGGAGTGTTTTGAGGGTCGAAACCCCTGCCTGGTCAAGCAAATGTTCTGTTTTTCAAAATAATCTTTTTTCCGGGGAAGCATAACTCGAATCCCCTTATAAACTTCACTCGCCAGTCTATACACCCACCCCTCAGTGAAAATTCCTGTTATCTGCTTCTTGTACATGTAGTACGGTAAAACGGACACACTAGGATGAAATGGTACTCGTTTTCTACCACATTCATATTACAAAGAGAGTAGGTTTGAACATTTCTGGCTATATTATTATACCTGCCTGTTTTTATACAGATACTGTGAGCAGATATTCTGTATTTATAAAACGTTTGTATTTAAATGCATATTCTAGATCTTGGCCATTATATATATATGTTGTTTTCAATAATACAGTACTACTATCTTTGTGGGGGCGGGATTCAGCTCTGTCGAACGAGTGCTCGCTTCAGGTGCTTGAGTCGCGGGATCAAACCACCTCGGTGGATCCATTCAGCTGATTGGGTTTTCTCGTTCCAACCAGTGCACCACATCTGGACAAAAGCCGTGGTATGTGTTTTCCTGTCTGTGTGAAAGTGCATATAAAAGATGCTTGCTGCATTAGAAAAAATGTAGCGGCTTTCCTCTGATGACCGAGTCAGAATTACCAAACGTTTTACATCCAATAGCCGATGATTAATTAATCGATGTGCTCCAGTGGTGTTGTTAAACAAAACAAACTTTAACTTTTTACTATCTTTGTTTTGTTAATCTTTAGTTTTAGGTTCCACTTTGTAGTGTATTCGTGTAGGGTGTCTAGCATATTTTGTAATTCGTCTGAACTTTCAGGGAATAGTCATCAGCATGCGTGAACATAGATTAAATATGTAACTGATGTAGTTGATCAGTTGTGTTTGATAGCACCATGTCTAATCATTAGCACATTAAGAAAGAAAGAAAGAAAGAAAGAAATGTTTTATTTAACGACGCACTCAACATATTTTATTTACGGTTATATGGCGTCAGACATATGGTCAAGGACCACACAGATTTTGAGAGGAAACCCGCTGTCGCCACTACATGGGCTACTCTTTCCGATTAGCAGCTAGGGATCTTTTATTTGCGTTTCCCACAGGCAGGATAGCACAAACCATGGCCTTTGTTGAACCAGTTATTGATCACTGCTCGGTGCAAATGGTTTACATCTACCCATTGAGCCTTGCGGAGCACTCACTCACGGTTTGGAGTCGGTATCTGGATTAAAAATCCCATGCGTCGACTAGGATCCGAACCCAGTACCTGCCAGCCTGTAGACCGATAGCCTAACCACGACGCCACCGAGGCCGGTCTAGCACATTAAGAGAATAGTGTGCAATCTGTTTCCAGCATCCTTTTGGGCTAATTTACATAAAGGTCTCCTTTAGGTCCCGTCCGAAACACCGAGTGTATTGCAAATAATTGTCATGTCGGGACCCGGCACAAATAAATTGTGTCATAACTTAGCTAACACAGACCAAGCTCGGTTTATAAAAGGTAGATATGTAAGAGAAACTACAAGATTAATGTACGATGTCATGTTTTACAATTAAATGAATGACATTCCAGGATTCCTAGTATTAATTGATTTTTTAAAAGCTGTCGATTCAATATTCTGGTGGGGGTCTATTACAAACTGAATTAAAACACCATATAATAATTTCCAATCACATGTAATACAAAATGGATTTCTCTCCGAATCATTTAAATTTGAAAGAGGTTGTAAGCAAGGTGATTCCTTAACTTCTTATATATCTAGTCCATGAGCCGAGACACCAAATTTGACCAATTGGTACCATCCGAGGGCACCAAACGTAACTGTATTTTTAAATAGGTGTATGCATCTAAATCTCAAAACAGCATGCTGGACTTTCTGCAAAGTATCTTAAAGGTAGGGTCAACTCCAACAAGAGCCTTATGTGTTGGAAAGATGCATACCCGGACCACCAACACATACTGACACTTTAAAATTACGCGTTTTTCATTTGCTAGAGTTAATAAAAAAACATGATTATTCCTGCTAACTGGGGGCAGCCATTTTGTTTCGTTTTTGTGACGTCCGGTGGGATAGCTTGGGGCGAAGTGACGTCAGCTCCTGACCATCTACTGTATGTACAGTATAAACAAAAGCAGTAATTTTTGACAAGGCGCTTCTCTTTGATCAACCTGACTTGTAAAACAGCATAAATGACGTAATAATATAATAAACTATTTAACTAAATATATTTCAAGTTGCATTAACGGAACAAAATGGGGTTATAGTATTTATCTCTGTTTAATAATCCAAAGGAAAAATATACACTATTACGCCTATTGATATGCTACGTTGGAGCAAAAACGACAACCCACGATACACAAATCGGCAAGTGATAATTTTCTTTTCTTTGGGACTACGTAATTGGTCAGTTCTGTGGTTGTAGATGGAAAAGTCTACTTAATCAATAGTTTTACAGAACTATTTACAGTAATAAACCATGTCCATTACGATTTTAGGGGCGACAGGTAATATTCCACAATACCGGTATGTATTTTGTGTCTAGACAGCGTCAATTAATTGGCTTGTCTGGTTACCAATCAAATACACACCTGCCAATCAGAAATCACAGGTAGAAGCAACTAACAGCATAGACCAATTAACTAAGAAAACACTCCGTGTATCATTTCAGTCTGGAGCTCCACGCGGTAAGACGTGTTTGTTTCGCTTGTGCACACTGCACGTGCTTTCGTGTGCTCGACTTGGGGGTCCTTCATTTCGTTGTTTTTGTCAGCGAAATGAAGTTTACTTCTGGGATGTATGCGGCCATTGGAACTGATTGAACGCTGGAACGCTGGAACGCTTCTCGTTTCGACAGTCTGCACCACCAGGATGGATTCTTTTTTAGCGAGATTCCTTGCCTCCACGTCATTTCTCCGTCTGACTGTCGACTTGGTTTTTTTCGTGACTCGTATGACGGCCATTCTGCAGAACGCCACGGTTGTTCGCGTTTAGTCTCTACATGTCCGAGCCTGTCCTTGCAGCACTGGAAGATTGACCCGCCCCACTCTAAGAAGAAATAGGAAGCGGCGTCGGCCCCTACTACTCTTTTTTTCTAGACTTTACCTTGCTTTATAGTGATACCATCTCGTATCCTCCGGAGTCGGGCCCGTCCGCACCACTATACCAACCCATGACGACTGGACTATACCAACCCATGACGACTGGACTATACCCTAGTCTGATACTCTCTCTCGTTCAGACGGATCCGGCTTCTCAAGATCTGTATTTCAGCACAGCACTAAACCTTCAACGTCTATCGACTGTCAATCTAGGGGTTTTCTTGACGGGATGCAACCCATCTCGTCCCTTTAAGCTGTGCACCCAAACGGCCTTAACGAGGCCACTCGCGTGGACATATCGATCGGACTTTAAACTTTTAGATCTGCGTTCAAAATTTTATGTCGAAATTACTTCTGTTTTTTAAAAAATATTATTAAATAGTCCGATCCTCTCTTCTTTCTCTTATTTAGTTTTGGACTGTCCTTCTAAAATGCTCCAAATTATGTAAATATTCGGCCGAGCAGTCAATTCTTTTTATTTTTGGCGTGTAACCTTTTTATTTTTTTTATTTATTCTATTAACTTTTTTACTAATTGCTATTTTCAAAATTCTGCCCATTTTCACCCCCCCCCCCCCCCCCCCCCCCCCCCCCCCCCCCCCCCCCCCCCCCCCCCATCCCGAGTCAGGCCACCGATCTTATCGGAGGTCGGACTCGGGATGGGCGTGTTCGAAACCCTAGTGGTATATGGGCACGTTAAACTAGTTATCATCAACGTAGGTTAATGCATGGGAAAAACATTGTTAATTGTTTCGACTTGTTGTGTAGCCACTTTGACAATGGTATTTTATTTTGTATTGAAAAATAATATATATATAGTGCTGGATATACTTACTGTTGGCTTACTGGGATGTGTATTATTACAGAACATTGCAATGTATGACTATTTATTATCCCGCAAAAACCAGGTAGATTGTTTTTTTCTAGTTCTAAGGCTCATTCCTGACGTGACGCGTTAAGTATTACGTAACCACCAGCTCGCCAGAGGGCGTACTCACTGAGATGGTACAAAATGGCTGCGCCCGTTATATATAATAGTCGTCACATTTAACCGTTTTATTAATTAACTATACGATTATACGTGTTGATATTAAGCAATAATGTGCATTATATATCGTTAAATATGCATACCAAGGCCAAATGCCTTAATTGTCCTCTCCTTTAAGGTCAGAAAATTAGTTTTAGTAGAGAGGAGTATTTTTCTAAAATTTTAATAACGTTTCTCTGTATTAATTTTTTGTCAATATATAGATAGTTTTAATCACACAAACTGAAATGCACTTGTCAATATTCACCAGGAATTCATTTTGAACTATCCACAGCTAATTAAGGCATTCCAATATCATGTAATCCAAGATGGTCGCCAATATATAAGCAAATCGTAAGTTATAACAAGGGAATCGTAATTTATCGCATTTTACATCAACCGGGAAGATGTTTTTATGCTATTGAATGAACTTTATGGGCCAAGGAATTCATTTATAGCAACCTCTTGCTAACTGACATATTGCATTATAATTTCAATCCAAGATGGTCATGAAAATGGCCGCCAAGAGTAAGAAGTGGCCATATCTTACATTCTGCATATACATTGTATTCCCCAATGAATAATTTATACTTCAAATAAAGTGGGTTTTTTAACATGGAAAGCATTTCAGTTCTAGTAATGACTTTGTAATACAGATAAATTTTATCACTGCATGAATCCAAGAATCCAAAATGGTTGCAAAAAAAAGAAAGACCACTGTATTTGTTAAGTATCAACTAAGACAAACATTTTGAAAGCAACTGCTAAGTTTTAAGAGTAAACCAATCCTTTTCCAAAAATCAATCTACATATAAATTGTTTGGCATGGATCAAATAGTTCACAATGCCAACATTGCTGTGATAAATGGACATATGCACGCAAGTCAACAGTTACTAGTGTTTATATGAAAAGTGGCGCCGAAAGGTTCTGATATTAATTACTAATGATGTATTGTACACTCATAACAGTTTGCATGTATTAAATACAATATGTTTTATACTCATATGCTGCATTTGAACCAAATACATAATCTTGTAGCATATCTCTACAGTCATCAAAGTGACTAGTTATTCTCTGTTGATAAAATATGGATAAAACTGACTTCTGCGCTGTCATCAAGTATTTCCAAGTGAATGAATTACCTCCAACAGCCATTCATGCGGCATTAGTATCACTTTACGGGATGATGATCCTACCTTTGTCACTACTAACAGTTAAGAGGTGGGCAGCGGAGTTCAGTAGTAGAAGAGCGTCGAAAATGATCCAAGGCCAGGACAATCTTCAACTAATACTACCAAAGACAATGTTGATAAAATACAAGGATGATCAACGACTCACCACACATGACATAGCCAATACAGTAGGCATTTTGTAAGAGAAAGTTAAGGAATAAATTGGGTATAACAAACGTTTCAGCATGCTTGGTTCCAATACACATATGCACCTGTTGTTGTCATGGCTGCTTAGTATAACTGTGGCTCTGAAATGATTAATGATCCTCCGTATTCACCAGATTTGGCACCCCCAGATTTCATGATATCATTTCTGTTGTGGATGACCAGAAGGAAGCCTGCAACACTAGTGTGATCTAGGCACTCGAGCATCGTTGGCAGTAGAGTGTAGACCACGTTGGGGATTGTGTTGAAACATAATAACAACAAACTCCATCAGCGTAATTTATCATAGTTAGGCTCAGAATCTTTCACCCATCACTTATAGTTTTATCATTCCCATTTTCTAGCTCTATATAATTAATATATACTTTATCCTTGCATTTGGTCGACCAAGACAATTTATCTAACAAAATATATAATCGTGTGACGCCAACATTTCTCACCATAGCATGACAATTACTAGTATATTAGTATGCTTCAGCTATACCTGGAAATGATTGGCCATCACCAAATGAACTTAGTGGCTAATTATTAACAGGATTAAACGGATTGCATCGTTTGTTTTAGCATTTGTCCCATGACAGCTACATTTGTCCCATGACAGCTACATTTGTCCCATGACAGCTACATGTGTCCCATGACAGCTACATGTGTCCCATGACAGCTACATTTGTCCCATGACAGCTGCATGTGTTTCATGACAGCTGCATTTGTCCCATGACAGCTGCATGTGTCCCATGACAGCTGCATGTGTCCCATGACAGCTGCATTTGTCCCATGACAGCTACATGTGTCCCATGACAGCTACATGTGTCCCATGACAGCTGCATTTGTCCCATGACAGCTACATTTGTGATTAAAAATTTGGTATTGTTTTATTGAAAGCTACACCGACTTAGTTGCATAATTTCAGAGATGTTTCTTCTGATTTCTGTCCAAATAATAGAGCTACTAGCAAACACTGCAATGGACAATGGGGAAACAGCAATGAAAAAAGTTGCTTCTCATGACCTTCCAGACTGTAATACTGCTGCTATAATATAAAGTATTACAAAAGCAAGAGTTATCAAAATTCTGCCTTAAGCATTTAAACCTATTAAACCTGGGACTTAGATACCGATATGGATAAGTCATCAGAAAGGCTACATTTAGATGGTACAGACGTTGATTGGTGAAAACACGAAGCTTCAGATCACATCCACAAGTAACTATTCCATATGGAGTGAAAACATGCACCCTCTGAAATCAATATGAATCCTGTGACACCTAAAACACCGTCTTGAACATCAACAGCTTCGTTATTATTGATAAAGTATTGGTGATGTTTCCAGTTCTGTTTTGACAGCCATATTGGACGCCATCTTGAATATTTCAAAATGTTCAAGGATACCAAATTACACCTCTCGTATCCTTAATCAACACTTACACACAGATGCAAAAAAAAACCAAGGAACATTGTGGGTTCCCATCTACAAGGTTTATAAGTGCTTTAGTAAACACTAAAACACGGATTTCTCAGATGTTTCGACCACATGAATGATAAATGTTAAAAAATGCGATAACTAGGTAAAGCTACCCTCTTGAATGGTCCATCATGCATTTTTGTTTTGTCCTAGGGTGTACTAAAACAATTGTAACAATTTTGTTTGGTGCACTCAGATGGTACCAATTTTTGGTCTGGCTCATGGACTAATATACATCCCTTTCCACAGCGTGAAAGGTACATCTTTAGAATGGTTTCAGTATAGAATTTTGCACAGAATCCTGGCGACAAAAAATGCTTACATGTGAATCATTATATTGATTCTAATTTTCAACAAACGCTGCAATTTATTTTTAAGTGTGACAAAGTACATAGTTTACCGGAAATGAAATCATTGTCAAAGTACATAAATCATTTCTTACATGAATTATAGATACAACTATAAAAATTAACGTACGTATATATATATATATATATATATAAAAATAACACAAGTAAAATATACATATACTTAAAGGGACATTCCTGAGTTTGCTGCATTGTAAGATGTTTCCGACTAATAAAATATTTCTACGATTAAACTTACATATTAAATATATTTTCTTGTTTAGAATATCAGTGTCTGTATGTTCAATGTGTTTTCGGTCGTCTTAATATTTGTAAGAAGCCCAAACTGGATTTTGTCTTCAAATAATTTCGTACGTAGGAAAAAAAAACTATTTTAGAAAATAAAATGAAATTTAACCTAGTACAAATATTAGAACGATCAGAAACACGTTTAATATACAGTCACTAATATTTTATGCAGAAAAATATATTGGATATGTAATTACAATCGTTAAAAAGTCTCTGTTGGTCGATAACATCTTAAAAATTGCAGCAAACTCAGGAATGTCCCTTTAAAAATTTCAAGCAGTTTACTTGACACAGTGATACTGTATACATTTTGTGGCCCAGATTATTTTTGTTTTGTTTATACAACAAACATTCTCACATTTATTACCAATGGCAGGACTTGTGGGGTTAACTGTTCAGTGCACCTCGAACTTTGACACAACTGGATGTTATTTCGTTTTGTAGTACCTGTAATGCACGTGTCCAATAACAGTATGTAACCTCAAACGACCCCCAAAGTTAGATAAAAAAAATGCTTTATTGTAGCAGTTTGTCGATTGTACAGTAAGTATAATTTATTTCCGTCGGTAGTATTTCCATTGTTTGAATGAGTATCGGCTGTGCGTTAACAATGCGACTTAACATTCAAATACTCAAAGCGTAATATACGGACGTTTTTGTTCTGCGGAACATCGAATACAAATTAAGTGTTTTTAGATAATAAAACCAAGGTGTGGTGTTGGCGGTGGCTGTGGAGGAGATGCTAGACAGACAGACAGATTCTTATAGCATTAACTAACAGGCGATCATTCTATCACTGGGCTACAATAAAACCTGCTGTCGCCACTTCATGGGCTACTCTTTTCGATTAGCAGCAAGGGATCTTTTATATGCACCATCCCACAGACAGGATAGTACATACCACAGCCTTTGTTACACCAGTTGTGGAGCACTGGCTGGAACGAGAAGTACTACCTGTAATGCACATGTCCAATAACAGTATGTAACCTCAAACGACCCCCAAAGTTAGATTTAAAAAATGCTTTATTGTAGCAGTTTGTCGATTGTACAGTAAGTATAATTTATTTCCGTCGGTAGTGTTTCCATTGTTTGAATGAGTATCGGCTGTGCGTTAACAATGCGACTTAACATTCAAATACTCAAAACGTAATATACGGACGTTTTTGTTCTGCGGATCTATCAAATACAAATGAAGGTGTGGTGTTGATGGAGGGTGTGGAGGAGATACTAGACAGACAGATTCTTATAGCATTAAATAACAGGCAAGCATTCTACCACTGATATACAGAGAGAGAGAGAGAGAGAGAGAGAGAGAGAGAGAGAGAGAGAGAGAGAGAGAGAGAGAGAGAGAGAGAGAGAGAGAGAGAGAGCAGTACTGAATATCTGAGCCTTGGAGTCGAAGACTTAACCACTAAGCCACCAAGATTGGCTATAATGATTAGTTTTGCTTTCATCGGGTACAGGCTACTCCTGCTGAAGAAACAGCGGCAAGGGGTCTTGTATACCATGCATTTCTCCGTAGACAGGACAGCACGTACCACGGTGTTCGATGTACCAATCGTGGGGAACTGGTTGAAGAACGCCGTGGGATATCGATCTTACTGGCCACTAATAACTACGTATCCTTGTCTTGGACAGAAAGTGACCATTTATCGGTACATTTCGTAATGTTTCGTCATGTTCCGCGTTCATTCGGAAATGTTTTGGTTCGATTCGTAATACATTTTTTTTATCAAATATTACTACTTTCGGTAATGAAATTTAAGCAAAACAATTGAAGATTTTCATTAAAAACACGATAGTATTAAGTAACAGATAATTAATGTGACTTTATGTTAAAAAGAAAGTAATTTTGATTTTTTAGTTTTATGGGTTAAATCTCGATATTTTAATTGGGCCAACATTTTTTTTGTGTTCTGATTTTATAACTTGTGCTTAATAATTTAAATTTATTATCCAACCTTAAAACAGTATGTCACATACAAATCATATTGCCAAAATGTGTACTTGGAATGTCTTGAATAGACGCCATTTTGTTTTGGAATTTTTGGGGTTAAAACCTTTTAAAATCAAGCTGGGCAAACAGCATATTTGAAATCAGAACCACTGAATTATGTTTCAAAGTTTGTTGGATTACTTTTAACACAATATGCCTACGACATTCTCATTTTGAGAACTTTGGTCTAGACTATGGTAAACAGCGAACGGCGCGACATACGTTGATGTACAGTTAAAGGGACATTCCATAGTTTTCTGCATTGTAACATGTTTCCGACTAATAAAATATTTCTAGGATTAAACTTTCATATTAAATATATTTTTGTTTTGTTTAGAATATCAGTGTTTGTATATTCAATGTGTTTCTGGTCGTCTTAATATTTGTAAGAAGCCCCAAACTGGATTTTGTCTTAAAATAATTTCGTACGTACGAAATAAAATATTTTAGGAAATAAAATGAAATTTAACCTAGTACAAATATTACAACGATCAGAAACACATTTAATATACAGCTACTAATATTTTATGCAGAAAAATATATTTGATATGCAATTACAATCGTTAAAAAGTCTCTCTTAGTCTTAAAATTTGCGGCAAACTTAGGAATGTTCCTTTAAGTCTCTTGCAAAGTAAACCGACGGACCGACAAGGTGTTAATGGAGAAAAGAAGACAATGACATTTGTTGAGTTGAATGGACTTTCAGAAAAAAAAAGAAAAAAAGAAGCCTGGATATTTTTCGGTTACAGTGTCCGTTAGATCATTGCACAGAAGGTCACCGGAAAAGTAAGCCTATATGTGGCAAACAGAATCAGTAGCTTTCCTTGAAATGGGGATGCCTCAAATACACGTTAGTCTTATAATTTGCAGTAAACTCAGGAATGGCCCTTTAAAGGCATACAGTCACAGATTTAAGGACCTTGTTTCTCAAAAAATTAATAATAAATCAAAATTACATTAATGTTTACAGACCAAACCTAGCTATTGCATCACTTTAACTACACCATGATGGAGTGAAATCCATGTCAACCCTCTCAGCAATGTTAGTTTTTGAATTATGGACCATTGCCATAATTCAATTATTTTTTCAAAATATTATTAATAAGTGGAGTATGGTGGTTACGTAGATGGTTGAATAAAGTACATTTAGGGACAAATCAAATATATATATATATATATATATATATAATATATATATATATATATATATATATATATATATATATACGATACACGATAATGCCAATAGCAACGTTGTTGAACATACCATTTTGTGATTATTTGTCCATTGTATAGTACTCTGAGATGCAGATATATTAAACCATATTATTATACCCGACCATCTTTATCTAAACTAATACAATTACTGTCCATTAATAACATAAATACACGTGAGACATTTACACGATAATGCCAATAGCAAAGTTGTTGAACATACCATTTTGTGACTATTTGTCCATTTTATAGTACTCTGAGAAGCAGATATATTAAACCATATTATTATACCCGACCATCTTTATCTAAACTAATACAATTACTGTCCATTAATAACATAAATACACGTGAGACATTTACACGATAATGCCAATAGCAAAGTTGTTGAACATACCATTTTGTGACTATTTGTCCATTTTATAGTACTCTGAGAAGCAGATATATTAAACCATATTATTATACCCGACCATCTTTATCTAAACTAATACAATTACTGTCCAGTAATAACATAAATCGGTTAACAAAATTGTGTAAATATTCATTAGCAGCAACAACTCGGAGAAAAGATAATTTATATTAATAATTAGTCTACGTATCACTTCGTATCACAATGTACTGCAATGTATTATTATGTGATGAATAATTTTGTGTCTATGTGTGTGTGTGTGTGTCTCTGTGTGTGTCTCTGTGTGTTTGTATGTGTTTGTGTGTATCTGTGTTTCTGTGTGCGTTTCTGTGTGTGTGTGTGTGTGTGTAGGTGTCTGTGCATGTGTGTGTCTGTGTGTGTATGACTGTATGTGTTTATGTGTTTGTGTGTGTGTGTGTTTGTTTGTGTGTGTGCGCGTCTCTGTCTGTGTGTCTCTCTCTATGTGTGTGTGTGTCTGTCTGTGTGTATGTTTGTGTACGTGTATATGTGTGTGTGTGTCTGTGCGTATGAGTGTCTGTGCATGTGACTATGTGTTTGTGTGTGTGTCTGTGTGTGTGCGTATGTGTGTGTGCGTATGTATGTGTGTGTGTGTTGGTGTGTGTGTGTGTTTGTGTGTATGTGTGTGTATGTGTGTATATGTGTGTGTGTCTGTGTGTGTGTGTGTGTGTGTGTGTGTGTGTGTGTGTGTATGTGTGTGCGTGTGTGTGTCCTAAGCGTGTTATTTTGGTACTCCTCACTTTAAAAAAATATTTACTGTTCCAGAGAGTCTGGTGGAAATGTTAAAGTTAGAGAACCTTAAATATTTATCGTACAAGTGTTCTAGAAATATGATACACGACACACAAAGCACATACGTTTAACACACCATACTAATTTAACACTGAAATTAAACTTAAAATATATTTAGTTTTATGCTACATTCTAAAGTTTACACCGAACATTTAATTAAAAATATATTTAGTTTTACATTCTAATGTTTACACCGAACATTTAAAATATCGTGAGTGGAGAATTACAAGTTGTGTGTGCACAAAACCTCATTTTGAGAAATCGCCACTTGAAGTTTGGAGCTGCCATATCGGAGTCACAGAGAGGTCTTTGCAATAGTTTTAATATAACAACTGTGTCTTACAATACCATATTCTATGACTGTTTACTGTGTAGATAATTTTATTTCCTATCAAATAGGATGGATAACTAATTTTTGGAAAAATTACAGATAAAACCTTGTAATTCTCAGGCCACGATATACTTAGTTTTTACATTCTAATGTTTACACCGAACATTTAAAATATATTAGTTTTAAAGCTGCTATTTGGCTTCTTAGCAGAATTAAAGATAGACATATTTGTACACCAAATAGTTAATTAAGGAGTTCGCTTGCGAAAATGATATTAATTGACTGTCCCTTAAATCAATGACCCTTTACGCAATCCTTTTTTTTTCAAGTCAATGACATATAGGTCATTCACTTACGAGGTCATGAACTATCATAGGTCGATGGTTTTTAGGTAATTAACTACAGTAGGTAAGTAGTTTAATCGGACGATGACCTTTCTTGATGTAGTGGTCACGCCATCGGCCGTACGGTTGGTAGGTACTGGCTTCGTCTCCCAAAACCGGCCTCCACACAAAGGGATGTTTGAAAGGACTGTACGGAGTTTGTTGCCATTTTGTCGACAACCAGAGACGTTTTAATAACTAAATTTTCATATTAAATATATATTTCGGCATAAAATATCAGAGGCTGTATATTAAATGTGTTTATTCTACAACTTACCCATAATATCCATGTGATAAATCCATTTAATATTCACCATTATTAACTTGATTTACAATATTTTGCTGTAAATGGGTCATTTGTTTACAGCCAACAAGACTTGTATACCTGAGCGTAACGTTTTGATGAGATTTGGTAGATCAGAAAGACACACTGAATTTACAGGCACTGATTTTCTAAACAAGAAACTGTATTTTTAAATATACTTTCAGTCGTGATTTGTCGGAAACATATTATAATGGCAGAAAACAGATAGTCTCTTTAAAGACACCGCTAGTATCCTGAGTTTGCTGCTATTGTGACGTGTTTACGACTAACAAATCCTTTCTGATGACTAAAATTACATATTAAAGGGACATTCCTGAGTTTGCTGCATTATAAGATATTTCCGACTAAAAAAAATATTTCTACGATTAATCTTATATATATATATATATATATATATATATATATATATATATATATATATATATATATATATATATATGATAATCAACGATATAAGTTACACAATAATTGTATGATCATTCACTAGTTTCTCTTTTTAAACCGTCCGTCCGTCACAACACCGAACATATCAACCGGTTTCTAAATACAATAAAATGGCATGATTTGGCATCCATGTTCAGCGGCGCTGGAATTAAGATGCATAATGCTATTTTACTTTATTCTTTAATCTCATCATCTAGGGTAAGTGTCGGGTACTCGGGTCCGGGTCGAGTTTGACCCTCGTGTACTCAAGTCCAATATGTTGGACTCGTGGAGGCCCTATTTAGTCCATAACATTTTTAAAACTGCAGCAAACTCAGGAATGTCCCTTTAAAGATATTTTAATATTTAGAATATCAATGTCTGTACAAACAAGGTGTTTGTTGTCGTCCTAATGTTTATAGTAGCATAAAACAAGCATCAAAGTTCAGCCATCATTCATTTCATTTCATTTCAACTTATTTTCGTGCTTATATCCAATTAAGGTTCAAACACGCTGTCCTGGGCACACACACACCTCAGCTATCTGGGTAATGGGTTAGTTGTTAGTGGTTAGTGAGATTAAAGAGGGTGTAGTAGCCTTACACCTATCCATCGAGTCGTTAAAACACGCCTTGGGTGGGAGCCGGTACCGGGCTGCGAACCCTGTACCTACCAGCCTTAGGGGCCTATGTCCGATGGCTTAACCACGAAACCACCGAGGACGGTGTTCAGCCATCAAACGTTTCGTTAACTTTCGCCAACTATTTGACTGGTTCTCAACGTGACCATTTGGTTTACCGTGCAGGGCATTTAAAACAGTCTAGTGGACGTTTTTCTGCTCAATCTGGCTGAACTCGGCCCAAATACATTCATTCAATTATTCATTCGTTCGACCTTTTATTCAATCATTCGTTCACTGATTCATTGATTCATTCGATTGGTCGGTCGGTCGGTTTCATTCATTCGTTCGTTCGTTCAGTCGGTCAGTCGGTCGTTCGTTTGTTCGTTCGTTCAGTCGGTCGGTCGGTCAGTCAATATGAAAGTGTCGCCTGTTGTGCTGTCTTATGCTAGTCTAAAACTATCAGCTGTCACGACGTTGACCAATTCAACAGTTGCGTTGTAATTTCCCCCAATCCCGACTTACGATTGGTGCGTGCGCTCAGATTAACAACTAATCAGTCGTGGTAGTTGTATTCGACGAGGATCGAGGTGTAAGAGCGCTCAGACTAGCGAGTTGGCCAACCATGTCGTGACAGTGGATATTCTGAGACTAGCACTACATTAAATCATTACCTATCTTTATTTTCTCATCGGAATAAGCTTGGCTAGTTAGTGTTGATATCGTAACGGAATTTATCCATCTTGTCTCACAAAAGGCTGTTCTGTCTTGTCAGTGGGAAAGAGCATAATATACTCTTGAAAAAAAGTAGTGGAACCTGAAATATTAAAACATAGTTTTGACCACAGACATCCTAGTTAAGAACGTTCAGGTCTGTTTATCAACACACCGAAACACATTCCATGGTTTGCACATGCATCACGCAGTTGCCCCGTACACGTGCGCGGGGTGTCATTCTCGATTTTGACAATTTCCAGGAAGGTCCATTAATCACTGTGGAACATTATTTCTGTTAATCGTTTTCATTCTGTTGATCATACAGTTGTTATTGTTTTGTTTTTGGTCATTTTTATTGTTTGAATTTGCGATTTACTGATAAAAAACGTCAACTTTCAAATTTCACTTCTGACCCCAATCGTCCTTCAAGATCTTTGGTGGTCATAAAACCTACTGTAATACTGAACTACCGGTTGTAATGTTTGCCCAATTAATTCACTATTATCACATAACCATTCTCCACAGTTAATATACCTTACAATTTTGGCAATTGTAAATTCTTATTAGAGTTCCCCTACTTTTTTGAAGAGTATATTATAGGAGATTCGTTGATGCTAATGCAAAAATGTAGCGGGCTACCGCTAAAACTATGTGTCGAAATTACCAAATGTTTGACATCCAATAGCCGATGGTTAATAAATCAATGTTCTCTAGTGGTGTCGTTAAACAGAAAGAAAGAAAAGTTTTATTTAACGACGCACTCAACACATTTTATTTACGGTTATATGGCGTCAAAGATATGGTGAAGGACCACATAGATAATGAGAGAGGAAACCCGCTGTTGCAACTTCATGGGCTACTCTTTTCGATTAGCAGCAAGGGATCTTTTATATGCACCATCCCACAGACAGGGTAGTACATACCACGGCCTTTGATATGCCAGTCGTGGTGCACTGGCTGGAACGAGAAATTGCCCAATGGGCCCACCGACGGGGATCTATCTCACACCAACCGCGCATCGAGCGAGCGCTGTACCACTGGGCTACGTCTCGCCCCTCATGAAACAACAGACTTTAACTTTTATTTATTTATATATATTTGCGTGTGTGTGTGCCACATAAGTCCTTATATGTCGAAATCCGCCAACTGTTGTCGTATCTAGGAGAGATTGGTTGTAGCCTTGATGGGTGAGTTGTTGTTCTTATTTTCCATGACAATATTTGTTTTGCTCATGTCAACTAAATGTCATTTCTTGCACATCCGTTAGCGTGAACACCGTGCGTTATAGTAAATGTAAGCTTACCGGATGTAGTCCCATCCGTGTAATCGTTTCTACATACTGTAGACTCCCCCCCCCCCCCCCCCCAAAAAAAAAAAACAAAAAACAAAACAAAAAACAAAACAACAAAAACAACAACAAAAACAAACAAACAAAAAAACAAACAAAACCCCCCCCCCCCCCAAACCAAGAAACTATTTCCTTCATTCTTTGAGTCAGTGATAAAATAGTCACGTTGACAAATTCCCCGCAGAATGAAACTGTATTTCGAAAACAGTTACTTGTATCTTTGTCGTGACCTATATTTGCATATGACGCCATTTTGTGTGCTTCACCAAAGAATAACATTTATAGTATTAATAACCGTACGAGACGGGGGAGGGGTAGTGGTGGTGGTGGAGGGTGGTGGGGTGGTGGTGGTTGGGGGTGGTGGTTGGGATGGGGGGGGGGGGGGTTGCTGACCCCAGTGCTAAAGCAAATCCTCAAATTTAGGCTAAAAAGATAGTGATATTCGGGCAAGATTAGCGAGCCTGAAACAGTTTGAACATGTGTTTCTATAATTCTTCCCACAATATTAGTTGAAATCCATGATAAAATATATAGTGATTTGCTTGCAACTCTGTACATAACTGTTTCGTAGTAATGCTAATATGAATAAGTGTGGTAATTCAGTTTCGGGCATTTTCGTTTAATTGGGGGGGGGGGGGGGGGGGGGGGGGGGGAGCCTGACCCCCCCCCCCCTCCCCCTCGCCTCCTCTCCAAAACAACAATGGGAGTCCGTAATGCTTATGTCCCTATCCTATAACATCATGTACTAAAACAAAATACAAAAACGACTCGTCTCGCCTCTCTATTCTGTAAAATCATGTACTAAAGTTTGTTTTGTTTAACGACACCACTACATTGATTTATGAATCACCGGCTAATGCATGGGCGGATCCAAGGGGGGGGGGGGGGTGGACCAGGGGGACGCGTCCCCCCAAAAAATTGTTCAAGTGCCCTCAAAATGTCCAAGTGCCCTTTTTGTTTGTAGAATTTTTTTTTTTTTTAAGTAAACAATAATTATATTGTAGATAAATGAAATCAAGATTTACGTGTACATGCGCAAGCTTGCAGATATGTGTCTGTGTTATTGAGTCTCAATGGGGCCCCATTGAGGTTCTAACGCGAGTGACGCCAATTTACTTCATTATTGCTAGTATATTATGACGTAGAACTGTAGGAATTCATATTAATTGTAAATATCAAAACTTGTAGTAAGGTGCCCTTTTGACGAGTCAATGTGCCCTTCTTTTTTGGCCCCCCCCCCCCCCCCCCCCCCCCCCTAAAAATATTTCCTGGATCCGCCCATGTAATGGATGTTCAAACATTTGGTAATTCTGACATAGTGTTACAGACGGGGAAAATGAGAACATTGATTTATGAATCACCGGCTAATGGATGTTCAAACATTTGGTAATTCTGACATAGTGTTACAGACGGGGAAAATGAGAACATTGATTTATGAATCACCGGCTGATGGATGTTCAAACATTTGGTAATTATGACATAGTCTTACAGACGGGGAAAATGAGAACATTGATTTATGAATCACCGGCTGATGGATGTTCAAACATTTGATAATTATGACTCGCAGTCATCAGAGGAAACTCGCAGTTTGAAAAAAAACCTGTTTCACCGACCTAGGCGGTGTAGTGGTTAGGCCGCTGGACGTAAGGCTGGTAGGTACTGGGTTCGCATCCCTGCACCGGCGCTCACCCACAGTAATTTTAACGACTCAATAGGTAGTTGTAAGGCCACTACACCCTCTTCTCGCTCACTAACCACTAACTAACTAACAACTAACCCACTGTGCTGGACAGACAGCCCAGATAGCTGAGGTGTGTGCCCAGGAACAATGGTTCTTTTATATCCACTTGCCCACAGACAGGGCAGCACATACCAATGTTGTTCATATACCAGTTGTCGGGCAATGGTTGGGATGGGAAAACATTCAACCGTCGACGGGGTTCGAACCTTCAGCTGATTACGAACATAAGCATTCACGTATTTCTAGAAAAGAGAGAGTACATCACGACTGGTATGTGTTATCCTGTGGAATGGTGTTATCTTTTATATGCACCATTCCATAGACAGGATAGCACATATTACGGCCTTTGATATACCAGTTGTGGTGCCCTGGCTGGAGCGAGAAATTGCCTAATGGCGATCGCGGAAAATTAAATTATACAAATTGCGGTTAAACGTACACTGAATAAAATTAGTGTACAATAATCATGACATTTGTTTGATGAAATATATTTATAAGTCTGTGAGGTGACCTCACAAAAGGTAGCTGGATTTTAAATATACCGTAAATTTCAATTTTATTACCGTTTTACCAAAAACAATTGACGTAAATTAAATAGTTGTAATGACATGTAAAGTCAGCAGTCTTAGCCGATATACAAGCTGATATTAACAACAAACACTTAACAGGACTCTGAAATCAACAACAGCAACAACATGGCGTAAATTACGGGGGAAAAGCAAACCAGTATAAAGAATGCTATTTTAAAGAAATAATAAGCTCTATTTTGGAAAAAATGTATCAGCACTTAATCTTTTTTTTTTTTTTTTTTTTTTACATATATATTTACCGACGCCATATAACCGTAAATAAAATGTGTTGAGTGCGTCGTTAAATAAAACATTTCCTTCCTTCCTTTCCTTAATTTTTTATTTGGAAAAAAAGAAGAAAGGAAAGAAAAATCAACACCCTTCAAAAATATCCACCACCACCCCATTTTTTTTTAACGTTTGTTAATTTAATTCCATAGGTCTTAGAAGTGGGGGTGGGTGATTACAGAGGGCGCTGGCCTCCAACTCCGATGATAGTACACCCTGCTCCCCTCCCCGTAAAGAATCAAAGTAACATATTATCTGCTCCTATCCCATGATAAACGTCGACTGCAAGCTTATCTCGACGCTTATCTACCCCTACCCCCATTGCTGTGTTTGATTTTGAACAGGGAATATAGTTTTGTCGTTCTGATTTATTCCAGTTTGTACATAATTTTCTGAAAAAAGATGCAATTTAATAGTCATATATAAATAGTCTATACAGTACTGCGCAAAACAAATTTTGGCTAAATCATTTTCAATATGGCTAATAAAAATCCCATTTGGCTAATGTTTTGGCTTTCACTTTCTCACAGACAGGAAAGCACATACCACGACCTTTGACCAGTTGTAGTTCACTGGTTGGAACGAGAGAAAAAATCAGTTAAACGGTAATGAACGCCCCTTCCCCCAATGTTATTATAAATAAAGATAAAATGTGGCTTGTGCCGCTCCCCTTAGACAGTACCTCGTTTGAAGAACAATTTGTTTACAATTTTCAGGGAGTTGGTCTATGTGCCCTGTTGATCTTCGTCTCTCTATGCAAAAAAATAATATCCTGTGATCGCTCTTGTCATTTCAGATATCGTTCCTATGAGCCTACTAATTAACAGATGCGTATTTCGATAGTTAGAAAGACAGAAATACAACCCACTGCCATAATACGGACTATTCAAACAAACAAAAAATAAACAGAAAAAAACCAAGAAAAAAGAAAAAAAAACCCCGGCTTATACGATATAATTGTCCCATGGCCGAAACTCTGCTACTGTGCAGGGGACGTAACTCTTGTAGTAAGAACCCAATTTGTTCGGGATGAGTTACCCTCTATTTTTGTTTTGAACAACATGACAATGAAAGACATTCCGCTGTTAGATCGCTATGAAGCTGGACGTTTTGTCGTGCGCGCTTAACTTGCCTCCCCCCTCCCCCCCCACCTGGGGGTACTAATGGCAAGCTTCGGAATGCTTGTGGAGTTCCGCGTGGTGTACACCGGGTCACGGGCGACCGTGACTTTGGTTTACGGCAACGCGGACTCCAGGAGGGACCAAAGCGGGTCCCGTCTGCGTCGCCGCCCCCCACTACAACTTCGCCGAAGAGGAGGACGACGCCACCAGCGGAGACCACCTTGGACGCTACGGCAGGCCTACTGAACACCGCCATGGCTCAGTCGCTGCCACCGCCTCTTGCATCGACTTCCACGGTAAGGGACCATGTTGTTGTTGCTGCGGCGAAGCGCAAGGCCACTACACCTGCCATCCAGCCAGACACGGACAAGCCGTCGATGCGCATAAAAAATTTAAAGGCCTACTACTTAATTTTTGGATGTAAATTTCAAAATTGACCCTATTTGTTAGGTTATCGCTGTCCCGAGTCAGACCCCCGATCCTATCGGAGGCCGGACTCGGGATAGGCGTGTTCGAAACCCTAGTGGTATATGGACACGTTAAACCAGTTACTAAGCTAAGCTAAGCAATGAACATAGTTATTCCATTTAATTTGCTTATTTCAGTACTCTCTACATACTCCCATCTCTCTCAAGTATAAGCATACAACCCAGAATCGTAGGACCCCGCACCAATCGAGGCAAAACAAATATTTTAAAACTAATTTCTTTGGGTGGGGCGGTCGATTCATGCTTCCCCGCAAAACATATTTTAAAAAAACGCTCTCGACCCCCCCCCCCCCCCCCCCCCCCCACACACACACACCCCGTAAGACATCCGGTACTGCCACCCTCTTACCACGAACGTCACGTTTACTTTCTCATAGAAAGTTAGTTTGTTTTGTTTAACGACACCACTGGAGCACATTGATTAATTAATCGACTATTGGATGTTAAACCTTTGATAATTCAGAATTGTATTCACAAGAGGAAACCCGCTTTATTTTTCCATTAGCTGCAAGGGATATTTTATATACACTTTCCCACAGACAGGAAAGCACATACCATGGCTTTTGACCAGTTGTGGTGCACTGGTTGGAACGTGCCACGTCAGGGTTTTTTTTCGTTTCGATCAGTGCACCACAATTGGTCAAAGGCCGTGGTGCACTGGTTGGAATGAGAAAAAAAACCAATCAGTTGAATGGATCCACGAGGTGGTTCAATCTTGCGACGCAATCACCTCAACCAAGTGAGCTAAATCTCGCATCTTCTCATAAAAAGGATAATACATACTACAATCTTTGATATATCACCAGAGAATTGTAAGAGAAACACGTTTAAAGGATCTATCCACCAATCACACTTTCCATCATACCTCAAACCACTGCATAGGCGTAGGAACATTCCAGCAAGTAGGGGAGGTGAGCAGTTATATTAATTCGCCCGTTACATGTTATTTGGTGGGGCACGATTTAGCTCAGTCGGTCAAGTGCTCACTTTGGGTGCATGCGTTGCAGGATTGAAGCACCTCAGTGAATCCACAGGTACCCCAAAACAGAAACCCCTAATACAACTACTATAGTTACTCGGACTATATAAAGTTATTGTTTGGGGATACCTGCGAGTGGATCCATTAACCTGATTGAGGTTTTTCTCGTTCCAACCAGTGCATCACAACTGAACAAAGGCTGTGGTATGTGCTTTCCTGTCTGTGGGAAAGTGCATATAAATGTAGCAGATTTCCTCCGACTATGAGTCAGAATTACCAAATGTTTGACATCCAATAGCCGATGATTAATTAATCAATGTGCTCTAGTGGTGTTATTAAATAAAACAAACTTTTTCAAGTGTTATGTTGGGGGGTGGGGGTGGGGGGTGGGGTGCAAAGCACAATACCTCTAACCCGTGTCGCCCCCTCCACATGATTCCGACAACTTTGGCAGGACTACCACTTCCACACATAACGCTTGTGAAAGAAAAACAAAGATGAATTCAAATTGCAAACATGCTTTTTATTTTACCGATAAAAACATGAGAACACATTTAAAATTAAACTGGAATGAACTGACTAGACAGTATGGCAAATATGTAACATTACAAAAGTTGAAGCATTGCTAAATAAAATGGATTAAATAGGGATTATTTAGTTTTTTGGTTAATAGCTTATACACAACGCTAAAGCAAAAGCTATCACTTAGCGTCACACCACTAATCAGATTTCATAACACAGAATAAGCAAAATATAAAAACAATAATAATTGTGTAAATGTGAGGGGTAAATATGACTTGATACAATATATTTGAGTCAAAGTCGTAAGAAAAAGAAGTAGAGAAAACGAATAGATTTCCATAACGAAATCTAGAGCACCATTACATTCGCCAGACGAGACAACAGGCCAGTCAAACCCAAGCTGAACCAACAATCCTATCAAACTCAACCTGAGTCAAAATGTGCCAGACTCAAACTGAACCAACACTCCAGGCAAACTGAACCGAGTCAAAATGTGCCAAACACAAACTGATCCTACACTTCAGTCGAACTCAAACTGAATGAATATTGTAATCAGACTCAAATTGAGTTAACACTGGGCAAAGTTAAAACCAGCCAATGCTCAAGTCAAACACACCCTGAATGAAAACATGACAAACTCAAATTGAGTCAACACTTGTGTCAAACTCGAATTGAGTCAATATTCTGGTCAAACTCAAATTAAGTAAACACTCAAGTCAAACTCCAATAGAGTTAACCTTGCAGTAAAACTCAAATTAAGCTAACACTGGTCACTCAAGTTGAGTCAACACTCCAGTCAAGCACAAATTGAGACAAAGCCTGTCAAACTCAACCTGATTTGAAATTAGATCTTACTTCCACTTCACCATGCAAAGTCTCCGTTAGAAGATCTGACAAAATCCAATGTCATTTCGTGTTCAGGTGACCTTCATTGTGAAGTCATTCTGATGTCTCAATCTGCGGGCAGATTTACACCAAGTCTTTTGACTGGTCAATGAAATGGCATCGGGTCCATGCACAATGCTGACTTTTCTCAAATCTTCAATCAGGATAGTGAACAGTAAGATCTCATTTCAATCAGTCTGGGTTTAACTCATCACAGCCGACAACCGGTAGGCTCTCGGTTCAAGTCTTCTTACCAGCTCCAACCCAGAGCAAGTCTTAAATGCTCAGTGAAAAGGCATAAGGCCACCAGACTAACCTCTTTCTGATCGTTAATGACAAACAATTAACTTCTGTCCTGGATAGAAAGTCAAACAAGTTGATATGTTCCCAGGACAGCGTGCTTGAACCATATATACGTTGTCAGGGACTGGCTGGTGTGAAGCAGGAATAATGGAATGGAAATACCAGAGACAACCACCAGTAGCTGTTGTTACAAGCAACACCTTAACATCTTAATAATGATCTGGACCCAGTTGTTCAAAACATAGTTAAAATTAACTCTGAGTTACTCTAATATTTTCTGTTTAATTTTATTTTTTTCACAAATACAAAATACTTAGTAAACTTTAGATTGTGATTATGGATGGACACCTTTCATTGTTCTAAATCAAGTTTTAACATTGTCTTCAATTATTTGTGTCTGATTTTAACTAATGGTTAAGTTAACTAATGTTTGAACAATTGGCCCCTGGACTTCCAATAGAAAGAAAGAAAGAAATGTTTTATTTAACGACGCACTCAACACATTTTATTTACGGTTATATGGCGTCAGACATACGGTTAAGGACCACACAGATTTTGAGAGGAAACCCGCTGTCGCCACTACATGGGCTACTCTTCCGATTAGCAGCAAGGGATCATTTATTTGCACTTCCCACAGGCAGGATAGCACAAACCATGGCCTTTGTTGAACCAGTTATAGATCACTGGTCGGTGCAAGTGGTTTACACCTACCCATTGGGCCTTGCGGAGCACTCACTCAGGGTTTGGAGTCGTAATCTGAATTAAAAATCCCATGCCTCGACTGGGATCCGAACCCAGTACCTACCAGCCTGTAGACCGATGGTCTACCACGACGCCACTGAGGCCGGTAGGACTTCAACAGATACTCATGAGTATATGATCATAGTAGAAAGAATAAAATGTACATTAAAGCGACAGACCATAGTTTTTAAACGCTGTAAAGCATTTTTTTTTTTACTATTAGAGCCGTTTATGATCACAGAAATCAAACACTACTTATATTTTATTGTTTAGATAATCCATTTCTGTAGAACCAAAGTTTTTCTGGTCACCCCGATGTTTCTAATACCACAAAATGCATTTTTCATATAGTCTGAGAAGTAGCGGTTAAACATTCAAGTTCTAGTTTATTTTTTATGGATATTTATCAGTTTTAATGTCACAGATTCTTCCTTCACCATGTTTAACTTTATCCAAAGGTGTTACAGGTTAGTAGATTAACTAAACTTAAGTGTCAATTTTTACGAGCTGAAACTAGGGTCTGCACCGTTAATACCTGAAAACCTGGATTTCAAAATCTTTTTGCTGCCATGCAAGCAAAAAGAAAATAAGACTATAAAAAAAACCTTCAAAAGAAAATTCTGTTAGAAATTGTATGAAATAAAACAGCTTAGTATAATTCATGGCTCGACCGTAACAATAACCCTGGGTGTTTTGGCTACCAATTTCTCGCTCAGGCTACCAGATGTCTGAACCTGGTAGTCCACCGGGCTACTAGATTTGTTTTTGCACCTCCAGTTACTCTACAATCAACAAGATGCTTAAACACCCCAAAAACCCAACATCCTAAAACAATGTTTAAATGAAAATAAATTATTTTGCTTTTCTCTCTCCTTTTTTAAAAGTTCATTAAAATTATGGGCTACAAATTTCACTGAGGGCTACCAGATTTCATAAGCTGGAAGCCTGGTGGGTTACCACTGAAAACAGTTAAGGTCAAGGCATGTAATTATTGCTTGCTTCCAGCTAAGCATTTTGAACATATATTTAGGAACACAGAGGGTTTCCACGTAATAGATAGCTTTTAGAAACAAATAGTTTGTACCATAAACTACAGCCAAATATATGTATCGGACGTTTTACTGTAAGTAAATATACCGAACATATATTTAGGAACACACGAGTTACATCAACAAACACCTTAAATATACATTATGGATCATAATATTTCTATCAGTTTAAATGTAACTTTGAACACAATTTTTGGTACAACGTACATACATTTTAATTTGTTTTTCATTGTGCCACATGCATATAGTAAAGGGTATATAATAATTGTAAATATATTTTTTATAAACATGGTGGTTATAAGGTGAAATATTTTGTAATATTCATTATTAATCATGTGTGAACAGTTTTATACCAAATGGCTCACAATTCATTCAAAATTAAAAATAGATCATCAAAAACTGTTTTTGATTTGAATCAATCATTAATCCTTGTATTGGGGGGGGGGGGGGGGGGGGACATAGCTCAGTGGTACATCGCTCCCCTGATGCACATTTACAATCGTGGGATGGTGCATATAAAAAGATCCCTTGCTGCTAATCGAAAAGAGTAGTCCATGAAGTGGCAACAACGGGTTTCCTCTTAGCAAGAAAACCTGCTACATTTTTCGATTAGTAGCAAGAGATCTTTTATATGCACCATCTCACAGACAGGATATCACATACCACGGCCTTTGATATACCAGTCGTGGTGCACTGGCTGGAACAAGAAATAGTCCAATAGGCTCACCGACTGAGATCGATCCTAAACCGACCGTGCATCAAGTGAATGCTTTACCACTGGGCTATGTCCCGCTCTTGAACAGAAATAAAATGTTCTAAGCAAGACATTGTAAGTCTGAACTAGAGGTATGATCCGTATCACACAACAATTTCAAGACATTGTAAGTCTGAACTAGAGGTATGATCTGTATCACACAGCAATTTCAAGACATTGTAAGTCTGAACTAGAGGTATGATCCGTATCACACAACAATTTCAAGACATTGTAAGTCTGAACTAGAGGTATGATCCGTATCCCACAGCAATTTCAAGACATTGTAAGTCTGAACTAGAGGTATGATCCGTATCCCACAGCAATTTCAAGACATTGCAAGTCTGAATTTGATCCGTATCACACAGCAATTTCAAGACATTGCAAGTCTGAACTAGAGGTATGATCCGTATCACACAGCAATTTCAAGACATTACAAGTCTGAACTAGAGGTATGATCCGTATCACACAGCA
The DNA here is from genome assembly GCF_016097555.1 of Gigantopelta aegis. NCBI lineage: Eukaryota > Metazoa > Mollusca > Gastropoda > Neomphalida > Peltospiridae > Gigantopelta > Gigantopelta aegis. The sequence goes on from NC_054711.1 coordinate 25,463,168, forward strand.
ATTTCAAGACATTGTAAGTCTGAACTAGAGGTATGATCCGTATCACACAGCAATTTTAAGAGGAATATGTACCTTTAACACAGGGCAATGTTTTTAGAAGAATGTGTACCTTTAAAGTATTATCTGTATAAACCTTTTATCTACTCCCCCCACAGTCCATTAACCTTGTCCATGAACCTCTGACGACCGTGCACACATATATCAACATTGTAGAACCACACACTGCTTGATAATGTATTGCAGCAAGCGAACACACACTGCTTGATAATGTATTGCAGCAAGCGAACACACACTGCTTGATAATGTATTGCAGCAAGCGAACACACACTGCTTGATAATGCATTGCAGCTAGCGAACACACACTGTTTGATAACGCATTGCAGCTAGCGAATACACACTGCTTGATAACGCATTGCAGCAAGCGAACACAGCATGAGCAAACTCTTTCTATTACTAAGGAATGATTGCAAAGTAAAATGCAACAATATGGAGCAAGAATGTAAAAATAGGTTAATCACTTTTAAAACTCACACCAATCCACGTGGCATTATAAAAAGCTTGTACATCAAAATCATTCCCAAACGTAATTTCATTGTAAGTATACAAATATACAGTATATACACAATTACTGTGAACTAATGCTGAAGAGGGAACAGAGTTAACCTACTTGTACAGACAGGTACACTCCTGAGTTTCCTGCATGGTAAAATGTTTCCGACTAATAGAATATTTCTACATTAAACTTACATATTAAATATATTTTCTTCTTTAGAATATCAGTGTCTATATATTCAATGTGTTTCTTGTCGTCTTAATATGTGTAAGATGCCCAAATTGGATTTTGTCCTCAAATAATTTCATACGTATGACAAAAAACATTTTTTTCAGGAAATAAAATGAAATTACACCTAGTACAAATATTAGAATGATCAGAAACACGTTTAATATACAGCCACTAATACTTTTTTAGGAAATAAAATGAAATTTAACCTAGTACAAATATTAGAACGATCAGAAACATGTTTAATATACAGCCACTAATATTTTATGCAGAAAAATATATTTGATATGTAATTACAATCGTTAAAAAGTCTTTGTTAGTCAATAACATCATAAAAATTGCAGTAAATTCAGGAATGTCCCTTTAAAACAAAATTAAAATGAAACAACAAATCATATAAAACATTAAATTAACCGAAATAGCCATTTTCTATCAGTACCGCTTTATTAAAAGCATAAAACATTAAAACTACTCACATGAGCAATTTCTATTAGTATAGTTTTGTAAAAGGCATAAAACATTAAAACTACTCACATGAGCAATTTCTATTAGTATAGTTTTGTAAAAGGCATAAAACATTAAAATGACCATTTTGTATCAGTAACGGTATGTTAAAAGCTCAGGGCTTCTAGAATTTTTTTATAAAAATCACTTGCCATGGGATCAATGATTTAAAAAATTTACTAGCAATGATTAAAAATTCACTAGTCCCAACTTTTAAGTGAATACAATTTTACTCATAGTAATAATCAGATATGTCACCTAAGGAGGACGATAGAGCTTAAAAACCCTTAGATTTGGGGAGAGGATAATCATATTTACTAAATAAACTTAAATACAGCATTTGACAACTTCTTTTTTCACTAGCCATCAGGCATGGCGATAGTAGTTATTTACTAGCCCAACATAGAATATCACTAGCCACAGGAGTGGGGCTACCATAATCTAGAAGCCCTGATTAGAAGTTGGCAAGCAAACATATCACTATTATTAATATCAAGACTGTTTCAGGATGCCTATTCTGTGATCAGTCCACAAAGCAATTGCACTAGAAGACTAATGAGTATTATCCACAGCTGCACAGAATGCTGTTTCCTTTACACAAATATTATACAAAACACCGACAGCACACACAATATAGTAGTCACTGTTCTTAATAAATTAATGAAACTGTTTGTTTAATGACACACAGATTATTGTCCAACATTATAAAGCAATTCATTAATATCAAATGCTGACAACCACTGGTTCAAATTTGACTTAAAACAGGCACTAGTCACAACTTGTTATCTAGCCAGTCATTGGTCAACGAATAATGTTAGCTGTGCAGATACTGGCTCAGGCTGGCTAGAAAATTATATTGATATGCATTGGTCCAAATGTGACTTGATAGGTATGAATTCTAAATGAAACAGCCATTTGTCAAGACATACAGGATAATGTTATCCAGACTGTCATTGGTCATGGCATATTGTTAGCTAGCCAGCTATTGGACAAGATATTTTAGCTAGACAGTCATTGGTCAAGACATGTTAGCTAGCCAGCTATTGGTCAAGACATAATGTAACTAGTCACTGGTTAAGACATGTTAGCCAGACATGCATTGACCCTAGCAGGATTGAAGGCTAAAAGTGTGTAAAACAAAGGAGTCAAACTTGCTCCTGTGAAAATGTGCATTAAACTATTTAAAGAAACAAAAATTCCATAACTTTTGTATTGAACACATGCTCAATGTAATAAGCAATAATCTACATGTGCATGAATCCAATAAATACTGGCAAGTGGTTCTAAATTAAATAAATAAATAAAAAGAAAATCTATTTACACAAATCCCTGAATATGCAAAAGCATCTTTTAATTTAAAAGAGCAGTACAAAGAACAGGGCTCGAACTTAAGAATTTGTCTCCCACGGCCATTTTTAAAAGAATTGCCATGGCTGAAACAGCCCACCGATGGCAATTTTGAGCCTGCCTATGACAATTTTGTTTTAAAAATTGACATTTGCAGAAAATAAATATGTCTAAAAGGTTATTTTGCTGTGTGTAGACATATTTCAAATGTGAAGATGTTAAATATTGGCAGATTATGTACACCAGGTGTATATATTTTGCCATTGTTGAGGAGTTTTGTGCCATCGGTGATGCTCTCTACCTATGGCAATTTATATCTCAACGACAGCAACTGCCGTCAGTGCAGTCGTTAAGTTTGAGCCCTGAAGAACAGTCAATAAACTGTGTTTAGTGCTGAGCTGGCAAGTTCTGTTTGGCCAGTTATTGACCTACAGCAACCAACTACATGTTGTTAGTTCATTCGATCGTTAGTTAATTAGGTACTGGTACTGGTACTGTGTACTTCTTTCTAGACAGAACATCGCCATTGCATTGGATTAGGTGCATAACAAAGTAAAACATGCCAAAACATGACATCCATTTGCCTGTAAGTATTGATGTTTTAAAACATTTTTTGAGGGATAAAACAAAATAACCCAAACAAACAAATAAATACAACTGAGGACAAAAACATGAAAATGGAGCATTTGGGTGGAATGGGAAATAGCTGAATGGGTCATCCTGGAAAGACTGACCCTACAACAGGCCATAGGATTTCAAATTTCATGGGAAACACTTTTCCCGTGCCTTGTGATCATGGGAACTCATCAGAAACTGTGTTTAGGTTCCGTTGAATAGTCATACTCTATATAACAATCATGGGAAACGAAATTTCACTTCCATAATTTTACTGATACGCTACCGGAAATGACTGTTACCTTCTACGACCTATCACAACTTGTGTGAGCCCAAACCCCTGAGAAGTTGAGAAAATATACCATTTGAGTTAAACAGTCACTCACTTTTTATTTGCACTGATTGAAATTTTAATATATCATGGCTAGCTCTATCACTTGCCAATTTTAAAAACAGGCAAAAATTATTTAAATTTTTGGGCAAAAACTAATCTTAACAATTTGCAATTTTTTAAAATTTCAAATGTAAACTGGAGAAACTTTTTGTTAAACAAGAGCTAGCCATTTTGGCGATCAATTTTCTCTTTAACAACAGTTTGAACTTTGTCCTGTCACTGTTTCTGCCAGAAATAATTTGTTTAGTATGGCGCTATGAAATCGAAAATTTACAATGTGTGCGCTAAACGCAACCTTGGTCGATAAGGGGTATGAGGGTCTCCCCCCCAAAGAAAATGGGTTAAGTTTAAGGTTAGGGTTAAGAATAACATACAGTAATGATAAGAGTCATTAATTTTGTTAAAAAGGTCAACTTAAAAAAATAAAATCTGCAACACAATTTGGGTATGGTGACATACCCATTTTACCCTTTGGCAGAAACCCTGTGTTTGTAGTAACTGTATCTCAGCATTCGAAATAAGCACTTGTCCATTTGTCCTGACAAGTGAAAATCTATTCGGACAAACAAATGCACCTTGGTGCTTGTCCTGTGGACAAGTGAAAATCTTCAATGCAGTTTTATTTTAAGCAATCAAAAACATCATCCTTGTACTAGAATAAAACAAACCATTTATTTGGACAAGTGAAAATGTGGTGGACAAGTAGATTTCTAGATGTATTTGTCGGGTGGACTAGTAAAACATTCTGCTTATTTCTACCACTGTATCTGACTCAAAATCACGAAACCACAATTGCTTTTGCCAATACAAAACATAATTGAAAATACGGCTTTAAGAAGCTTTAATTATCAACAGATATTGCCAGCTGCAATGAAACCTGCCTACCGTACACAGCTCGTAAATAAATGATCAACTCCACACACAGCAACTGTGTTACCAGAGGCAACAGCGCACTCAAACTGGTGTTAGTGAACAAAAATGTAACATGAAACGACGTATTACCTAAGTCTATTCAAAACCACACAAGACACAATTTCATATTGCAACTCAATGTCACCGACATTAAATGTTCTTCATGTGAATTAATTACTTTCCTGGATGTTAAATGTTATTTGTACAATAATATCTTTGTTGGACATTAAATAATCTCTAATTGTACATTTATTACACATGTTAATGCCTTTGTCTGACATTAAATGTTCTTATTCTAATTTAATGCCTCTGTTGGACATTGAATATTTTTTGTATTTTCCTCGACATATAAATGTTCTTATTCAAAGGGAGCCATCTATCTTGCTCTCCATCACTCCACTGACCCCCCCACCATGGGATCGTGGACTGGCTATGCCAGAAACAGAACCCATGGTGGGTGTGCCCGAACCGTAAGGATGTGGGCACGTTAATATAGTTCCCTTCCCTTCTTTTCCCTGAAAAAATTCCAACAAGCAGGGCTTCTAGAATTTTTTTTAAAATCAACTAGCCATGGGATCAGTAAATTTTTTTTTTTACTACTAGCCAAGATTAAAAAGATTAAAAATCCACTAGCCCTAATAATCAGTTATGTCACCTAAAGAGGGAGATAATAGCTTAAAAACACTGAGATTGGGGACATAGGAGTGTGGCCAGGACATTCATATTTACAATATAGACTTAAATGCAGCATTTGACAACTTTTTTTTGTTCACTAGCCATTGGGCATGGCAATAGTAGTTATTTACTAGCCCAACATTGGATATCACTAGCCATGGGAGTGGGGCTACCATAATCTAGGAGCACTGAATGAGAGTAATAGTTAGCTCCCCTTTGTATGAGAATTAAAAAAAAAATAGTACTAAAAAATGTTTAAATATCAATATTACAAAAAAAAAACCCACGTGAGCTTTCTGTTGTAAATGGTTAACTGATGAAAAGAAATAAGGAAACACACATTAAATAGTAGCAGCAAACATGAACTGTAACTAAAACCTTCATCCAGAGTAAGTGTTTCCGCCAGAAAAAAATATTTGGGTATGAAATTGAATATTTACAATGTGTGTGCTGAATGCAACCGCAGGGATATTGGAGAGTGTGTGTGTGTATCTCCTCCAGAAAGAAAGTGGGTTAGGTTTAGGGTTAAGAAAATCACACAGTAATGATAAGAGAGTCATTAATTTTGTGAAAAGGTGAACTTAAAAAAATAAATATCTGCGAAATATTTTGAGTATGGCGCCATACCCATTTTACCCTCTGGCAGAAACCCTGACAGTATCAGGAAGCAAACCGTGTTACCGACAGTCAATTCCACATTGATAACATTCAGTTCCAAGTTACATCTCTGTATTTTATCAGGGCTTCTAGATTATGGTAGCCCCACTCCCAAGGCTCGTGATATTCAATGTCGGGCTAGTAAATAACTACTATTGCCATGCCCGACAGGGCTTCTAGATTATGGTAGCCCCACTCCCATGGCTAGTGATATTCAATGTCGGGCTAGTAAATAACTACTATTGCCATGCCCGACAGGGCTTCTAGATTATGGTAGCCCCACTCCCATGGTTCGTGATATTCAATGTCGGGCTAGTAAATAATTACTGCTGCCATGCCTGATGGCTAGTGGATTTTTTTTCTTCAAATGTTGCAGTTAAGTCTATTTTATAAATATGAACATCCTGCCTCGACCGTAAACCCAAATGTTAGTGTTTTTTAAGCTCTATCTCCCTCTTTAGGCGACATATCTCATTACTATAATTTAGTAAAATTGAATTAATTCAAAGAAAAGTAGGGTTGAAGAATTTTTACTCGTGGCTAGTACATTTTTAAAATGACCCACTGCCGTGGCTAGTGATAGTCGATGTTGGGCTAGTAAATAACTACTATTACCATGCCCGAAGGCTAGTGAAAAAAAGTTGTCAAATGTTGCAGTTAAGTCTATTTTGTAAATATGAATATTCTGTCCCCATTCCTACCTCCCAAATCTTAATGTTTTTAAACTCTATCTCCCTCTTTGGGTGACATATCTGATTATTACTATTAGTAAAGTTGTATTTACTTTATTAATGAAAGAAAAGTAGGGCTGAAATTTTTTGAATTGTGGCTAGTACATTTTTAAAATGACTGATCCCATGGCTAGTGGATTTTATAAAAATTCTAGAAGCCCTGATTTATACAGATAAATAAATGTGGTTTCAAACACCATGCGCTCCCTTATTTCTTTCCATGTTAACCGTAACCAATTTCTAACCATATACTTGAGACTGCGATCTCAAGACTTCTGATCAACAGATCACATTCTTGTGACCTGTAACAGTGCAATGTTTAAGAATAAGATTCAGTCTTTATCAGCTGACTTCTTGTGACCTTAAATAATCAGATAAATTTAGTTAAACAAATATCTTGTTCTTAAAGTAAGTACCTTTGTGGCTTGGCACAAAGAGCAATTTGTGCTATTACAAATAGCAGGATGTCGAAAAAAAGCACAGAATTTGACACAATTGATAATTTACGAAAACAAATTTGAGTAATGTGCAAGATAACAACGAAAAGGCTTAAAATAGATGTGAGAATCCCAATTTTTATAAAAGAAAATGGGTTACACAAAAATACACTTGTATCAGCATCGGGCAAATGATTTTCAAAGACCTGCTGACAGTTGTGTTTAAAAGACACCACGACAATCGAACAGGAAAACCGAAAGACTTTGACATCTTGAGTTCTATGTCACACCTAACAACTCTGTGAGAATCCAACCTTTCGACGAAAAATGGGTCACACACAACCTAGATTTGTATGAGCATCGGGCAAATGATTTTCAAAGCCCTGCTGTCAGATATTTTGTAAACATACTACAACAAGCGAATTCAAAACAGGTAAAAAAATTGATATCTTCAGTTTTATGTCACATCTAACAACTGTGAAAATCCATGTGGGTTACACAAACCTTGATTTGTATGATCATCGGGCAAATGATTTTCAAAGCCCTAGTGTCAGATATTTTGTAAACATACTACAACAAGCGAATTCAAAACAGGTAAAAAAATTGATATCTTCAGTTTTATGTCACATCTCACAACTGTGAAAATCCATGTGGGTTACACAAATCTAGATTTGTATTATCATCGGGCAAATGATTTTCAGGGACCTGCTGTCAGATGTTTTGTAAACACACTACAACAAGCGAATTCAAAACAGGTAAACAATTTGATATCTTCAGTTTTTTGTCACATCTAACAACTGTTAAAATCCATGTGGGTTACACAAATCTAGATTTGTATTATCATCGGGCAAATGATTTTCAGGGACCTGCTGTCAGATGTTTTGTAAACATACTACAACAAGCGAATTCAAAACAGGTAAACAATTTGATATCTTCAGTTTTTTGTCACATCTAACAACTGTTAAAATCCATGTGGGTTACACAAATCTAGATTTGTATTATCATCGGGCAAATGATTTCCAGGGACCTGCTGTCAGATGTTTTTAACCAGACACTACGACAGTCTAAACAGGATACAGAGAAAGACTTTGACATCTTCAGTTCTACGTCACATCTAACAACTCTGTGATAATCCCAATTTTTTACAATTTGTTTTAGCATTGGGCAAGTGATTTTCAGAGACCTGCTGTTATATCTTTTTAAACAGACGCTACGAAAATCTAACAGATTACAGAGAAAGACTTCGACATGATGAGTTCTACGTGAGGACTACCAGATCGCTCTGTGTCCCAGCCTCAACAGCGACATCAGGACTTGTCGTAGCTGCAGATGGATTTTCCCAGCGACAGCAGACTGAACTGTTTCTCTGAGTGGGGACTAAGGCCACCATCCGTGTCACTGCCGCTGGCGCTGGACCGCGTGTCGAACTGCCCGGTACTCCTCCACCGCCGACTGCCGCCCGGAGACATTCCGTAGTCTATGTTGTACTGGAGGAAATTAAAACCAACACCATCGGTTAGTCATTCAGCATTAAAGGGACATTCCTGAGTTTGCTCCATTGTAAGATATTTCCGACTAATAAAATATTTCTATGATTAAACTTACATATTAAATATATTTTCTTGTTTAGGATATCAGTGTCTATATATTCAATGTGTTTCTGGTCATTTTAATACTTGTAAGAAGCCCAAACTGGATTTTGTCTTCAAATAATTTTGTGTGTACGAAAAACAAATATTTTAAGAAATAAAATGAAATTTAACCTAGTACAAATATCATAACGATCAGAAACACGTTTAATATACAGCCACTAATATTTTGAGAAAAATATATTTGATATGTAATTACAGTCGTTAAAAAGTCTCTGTTTGTCGATAACATCTTAAAAATTGCAGCAAACTCAGGAATGTCCCTTTAAAAAGTCTCTGTTTGTCGATAACATCTTAAAAATTGCAGCAAACTCAGGACTGTCCCTTTAAAGGAGAGGACAATTAAGGCATTTGGCCTGGTATGCATATTCAACGATATATAATTCACATTATTGCTTACTATCAACATGTATAATCGTATAGTTAAAGGAGAGGACAATTAAGGCATTTGGCCTGGTATGCATATTCAACGATATATAATTCACATTATTGCTTACTATCAACATGTATAATCGTATAGTTAAAGGAGAGGACAATTAAGGCATTTGGCCTGGTATGCATATTCAACGATATATAATTCACATTATTGCTTACTATCAACATGTATAATCGTATAGTTAAAGGAGAGGACAATTAAGGCATTTGGCCTGGTATGCATATTCAACGATATATAATTCACATTATTGCTTACTATCAACATGTATAATCGTATAGTTAAAGGAGAGGACAATTAAGGCATTTGGCCTGGTATGCATATTCAACGATATATAATTCACATTATTGCTTAATATCAACACGTATAATCGTATAGTTAAAGGAGAGGACAATTAAGACATTTGGCCTGGTATGCATATTCAACGATATATAATTCACATTATTGCTTACTATCAACATGTATAATCGTATAGTTAAAGGAGAGGACAATTAAGGCATTTGGCCTGGTATGCATATTCAACGATATATAATTCACATTATTGCTTACTATCAACATGTATAATCGTATAGTTAAAGGAGAGGACAATTAAGGCATTTGGCCTGGTATGCATATTCAACGATATATAATTCACATTATTGCTTACTATCAACACGTATAATCGTATAGTTAAAGGAGAGGACAATTAAGGCATTTGGCCTGGTATGCATATCCAACGATATATAATTCACATTATTGCTTACTATCAACATGTATAATCGTATAGTTAAAGGAGAGGACAATTAAGGCATTTGGCCTGGTATGCATATTCAACGATATATAATTCACATTATTGCTTACTATCAACATGTATAATCGTATAGTTAAAGGAGAGGACAATTAAGGCATTTGGCCTGGTATGCATATTCAACGATATATAATTCACATTATTGCTTACTATCAACATGTATAATCGTATAGTTAAAGGAGAGGACAATTAAGACATTTGGCCTGGTATGCATATTCAACGATATATAATTCACATTATTGCTTACTATCAACATGTATAATCGTATAGTTAAAGGAGAGGACAATTAAGACATTTGGCCTGGTATGCATATTCAACGATATATAATTCACATTATTGCTTACTATCAACATGTATAATCGTATAGTTAAAGGAGAGGACAATTAAGGCATTTGGCCTGGTATGCATATTCAACGATATATAATTCACATTATTGCTTACTATCAACATGTATAATCGTATAGTTAAAGGAGAGGACAATTAAGGCATTTGGCCTGGTATGCATATTCAACGATATATAATTCACATTATTGCTTAATATCAACACGTATAATCGTATAGTTAAAGGAGAGGACAATTAAGGCATTTGGCCTGGTATGCATATCCAACGATATATAATTCACATTATTGCTTACTATCAACATGTATAATCGTATAGTTAAAGGAGAGGACAATTAAGGCATTTGGCCTGGTATGCATATTCAACGATATATAATTCACATTATTGCTTACTATCAACATGTATAATCGTATAGTTAAAGGAGAGGACAATTAAGGCATTTGGCCTGGTATGCATATTCAACGATATATAATTCACATTATTGCTTACTATCAACATGTATAATCGTATAGTTAAAGGAGAGGACAATTAAGACATTTGGCCTGGTATGCATATCCAACGATATATAATGCACATTATTGCTTACTATCAACACGTATAATCGTATAGTTAATTAATAAAACGGTTAAATGTGACGACTATTATATATAACGGGCGCAGCCATTTTGTACCATCTCAGTGAGTACGCCCTCTGGCGAGCTGGTGGTTACATAATACTTAACGCGTCACGTCAGGAATGAGCCTTAGAGCTAGAGAAACACAATATACCTGGTTTTTGCGGGATGATAAATAGTCATACATTGCAATGTTCTGTAATAATACACATCCCAATAAGCCAACAGTAAGTATATCCAGCACTATATTTCAATACAAAATAAAATACCATTGTCAAAGTGGCTACACAACAAGTCGAAACAATTAACAATGTTTTGCCCATGCATTAACCTATGTACTGAAATGATACACGGAGTGTTTTCTTAGTTAATTGGTCTATGCTGTTAGTTGCTTCTACCTTTGATTCCTGATTGGCAGGTGTGTATTTGATTGGTAACCAGACGAGCCAATTAATTGACGCTGTCTAAGACATAAAAATACATACCGGTATTGTGGAATATTACCTGTCGCCCCTAAAATTGTAATGGACATGGTTTATTACTGTAAATAGTTCTGTAAAACTATTGATTAAGTAGATTTTTTCCATCTAAAAACATAGAACTGACCAATTACGTAGTCCCAAAGAAAAGAAAATTATCACTTAGGTATCGTGGGTTGTCGTTTTGCTCCAATGTAGCATATCAATAGGCGTAATAGTGTAAATTTTTCCTTTGGATTATTAAACAGAAAAAACACTATAACCCCATTTTTTTCCGTTAATGCAACTTGAAATATATTTAGTTAAATAGTTTATTATATTATTACGTCATTTATGCTGTTTTACAAGTCAGGTTGATCAAAGAGAAGCGCCTTGTCGAAAATTACTGCTTTTGTTTACACTGTACATACAGGAGATGGTCAGGAGCTGACGTCACTTCGCCCCAAGCTATCCCACCGGACGTCACAAAAACGAAACAAAATGGCTGCCCCCAATTAGCAGGAATAATCATGGTTTTTTTATTAACTCTAAAATTACGCGTTTTTCATTTGCTAAAGTGTCAGTATGTGTTGGTGGTCCGGGTATGCATCTTTCCAACACAAGGCTCTTGTTGGAGTTGGAAGGAAGGAAGGAAGGAAATGTTTTATTTAATGACGCACTCAACACATTTTATTTACGGTTATATGGCGTCGGACATATGATTAAGGACCACACCGATATTGAGGGAGGAAACCTACTGTCGCCATGGCTACTTTGTGGGCTATTCTTTTCGATTTGCAGCAATGGATCTTTTATATACACCATTCCACAAACAGGATAGTACATACCACGGCCTTTGTTACACCAGTGTGGAGCACTGGCTTGAACAAGAAATAGCCCAATGGGCCCAGCGATGGGGATCAATCCCAAACCAACCGTGCATCAAGCGAGTGCTTTACCACTGGGCTACGTCCTGCTATTCAGCATTAAAGATTAAGTTTACGATAAAGTAAAGTTAAAACCCCCAAAAATGTCTAGCCAAGTTTAAAGTCAAATATACATCATTTCATTTCCAATAAACGATATTTCAATTTTATACAAATTATTGAAAATCCTGCATTAAAATTGCTTTTTTTTAGCTAAAAGGAAAAATGTCCAAGAATTAACTCCCTTGAATAGTGACCTTGAATAGTGACAAAATTCATGTGATTTTTCTCATCTGCAGCTGTTTAGTGTATGAAATGAAAATAATCTAGAATGACATCACATATGAAAGAAATGTTTTATTTAACACTGCATTCAACACATTTTATTTACAGTTATATGGCATCAGACATATGGTTAAGGACCACACAGATATTGTGAGAGAAACCCGCTGTTGCCACTTCATGGACTACTCTTTTCGATTAGCAGCAAGGGATCTTTTATATGTACCATCGCACAGACAGGATAGTACATACCACAGCCTTTGTTACATCAGTTGTGGAGCACTGACTGGAACAAGAAATAGCCCAATGGGCCCACCGATGGGGATCGATCCTAAACCGACCGCAGATCAACCGAGCGCTGTACCACTGTACATATGAATGATGCCATCCTTATTTTAAAATAAAGTTTGGAACATTTTGCATAAGCATTTTGTAAGATGCTTTGTAAAATGGCCTTGGTAAGTTCTCAGGTCACTGGGTAATTTTAGTGCATCTCTTATAGATCAAACCATAAATAACTGAAAACATATGCTTGGAAATAAATTTGAACTTTATAGATCAAACCATAAATAACTGAAAACGTGTGCTTGGAAATAAATTTGAACTTTATAGATCAAACCATAAATAACTGAAAACGTGTGCTTGAAAATAAATTTGAACTTTATAGACCAAACCATAAATAACTGAAAACGTGTGCTTGAAAATAAATTTGAACTTTATAGATCAAACCATAAATAACTGAAAACGTGTGCTTGAAAATAAATTTGAACTTTATAGACCAAACCATAAATAACTGAAAACGTGTGCTTGAAAATAAATTTGAATTTTATAGATCAAACCATAAATAACTGAAAACGTGTGCTTGAAAATAAATTTGAACTTTATAGATCAAACCATAAATAACTGAAAACGTGTGCTTGAAAATAAATTTGAACTTTATAGACCAAACCATAAATAACTGAAAACGTGTGCTTGAAAATAAATTTGAACTTTATAGACCAAACCATAAATAACTGAAAACATGTGTTTGAAAATAAATTTGAACTTTATACATGTAGATCAAACCATAACAACTGAAAACATGTGCTTGAAAATAAATTTGAACTTTATAGATCAAAACATAAACAACTGAAAACATGTGCTTGAAAATAAATTTCAGCTGTTCACCTTTGTAGCACAAATGAAGCAGGTGGTGACGACCTTGGCAATAATGTTCATCAAGTTCTTCGTTTCCTGTATCGTACTGTCGACCTGAAACACAAGTGTTTACTCAACATGTTATTATTAGAGTGGTGGGAATCGGTGGTTACACAACCACTTAGAATCATATGAACATAAGAGGGAAGTGATTTGCTAATTTTATCTTTATTAACTATTTAATATAATATTTCTTTATGTGCATGTAAACACAAACCCCAACACCAACATATTAATTTTATGTCAGACATCGCCCAATCCAATGAAAAAGTTGTGCAGTTTTCTACACACTTTAAACCCATCCCCTCAAATTCTTCTTTCTCTACCCATTCACATTTTCTTCCTCTTTGTTTGTTTATGTAAGTCCATGGTATTTTAACATGTATCCAGTGTCAGATTTATAAGGGGGCAAAGGGGGCAACTGCCCCGGGCCTCCCTGCCAGAGGGGCCCCCAGACTAAGGACCTCCTTTATAAAAAAATGTAATAATTATTTTTATTTGTCATGTAATTTAATTTCTATGTTGAGGGTCCTCCGAACCTGAAGTGCCCCAGGCCCCTGCCCCGGGCCCCCCAAGGTCTAAATCTGGCCCTGCATGTATCCACTTGTAAAATGTAGGGAGAAGTCTTCATATAGGCTAAGCCTGTTGACCAATCCCAATAAGTTTTTGTAAAAGAAATATTGTTTAAACCAAAATTTTTAGATCAATTCCATCAGCTAAACTTGAGGATCAATTAGTTTGGATTTTTATTTTATAATAGATCATCACAAACTGGTCAATTTCCAATTATAATTGATCATAAGAACATCACTAACATGTTAGATAGATAGATAACTAGTTTAATGTACTCATATACCACTAGGGTTTCGAACACACCCATCCAGAGTCTGAACTCCGATGAGATTGGTGGCCTGACTCGGGATGGGGCTAACATGTTAAAGGTCTTTATGAGGAAACTAATACATTATAAATATAAATTACATGCATTGGATAATAAATAGAGGATTTGTCAAGTGTTTTTTAATATGGAAAATATTAACCGAGTCTATGTTAATTAACTAGACGAGGTTGATATTTTACATATTAAAGGGACATTCCTGAGTTTGCTGCAATGTTTAAGATGTTATCAACTAACAGAGACTTTTTGACGACTACAATTACATATCAAATATATGTTTCTGCATGAAATATTAGTGGTTGTATATTAAACGTGTTTCTAATCGTTCTAATATTTGTACTAGGTTAAATTGCATTTTATTTCCTAAAAACTATTTTTTAGTACGTACAAAATTATTTGAAGACAAACTCCAGTTTGGGCTTCTTACAAATATTAAGACGACCAGAAACACATTGAATATACAGACACTGATATTCTAAACAAGAAAATATATTTAATATTTAAGTTTAATCATAGAAATATTTTATTAATCGGAAACATCTTACAATGCAGCAAACTCGGGAGTGTCTCTTTAAAAAACTCGAGTAGCAAATTCTATTTATCCTATAACATTTCTAAAATAACATTTTAATTCAATTTTCAGTAAATCATAGTACTCAAATTGTTGCCATCGGTAATATGACGTTATCACGATTAGCACAAATTAGTTTAATGTCAAGCATTTTAACTAAAGCTTTGAAAACGTTACGCTCAGGTACACAGATCTTGTTGGCTTGTAAGCAAATGGTCCATCCACAGCAACACATTACCTAGAGACCTTGCAGATTTGCATACCATTATTAACCAGATTAATATACAAAATTATCACATGGGTTTATGACATGGATGTCATGGGTAAGTTATAGGATAAATATTTTTTTCTATGAATCCTAAAAATAGATTACATGGGTATATTAGCAGAAAGAAAGAAATGCTTTATTTAACGACGCACTCAACACATTTTATTTACGGTTATATGGCGTCAGACATATGGTTAAGGACCAAAACAGATTTTGAGAGGAAACCCACTGTCGCCACTTCATGAACTACTTTTTCTGATTAGCAGCAAGGGATCTTCTATTTGCGCTTCCCACAGGCAGGATAGCACAAACCATGGCCTTTGTTGAACCAGTTATGGATCACTGGTCGGTGCAAGTGGTTTGCACCTACCCATTGAGCCTTGCGGAGCACTCACTCAGGGTTTGGAGTTGGTATCTGGATTAAAAATTCCATATCTCGACTGGGATCCGAACCCAGTACCTACCAGCCTGTAGACCGATGGCCTAACCACGACGCCACCGAGGCCGGTCCCCCGGCACAATAATACACATCGGCTATTGGGTGTCACAAATGTTAAGTATATGAAAATAACGGCGTCAGACATATGGTTAAGGACCACACAAATATTGAGAGAGGAAACCCACTGTCACCACTTCATGGGCTACTCTTTTCGATTAGCAGCAAGGGATCTTTTATATGCACCATCCCACAGACAAGGTAGCAGATACCAGTCGTGATGCACTGGCTAGAACGAGAAATAGCCCAATGGGCCCACCGATGGGGATCGATCCCACACCGACCACACATCGAGCGAGCTCTTTACCACTGGGCTACATCCTGCCCACAATCCTTCAGATTACTTCCATTTCACTTGCTCAATTAGATTATTAAATCCTTAAATATCTTGCTATGCTTAGAACAATTAAAAACATACATTGTGCCCAAATCAGTGAGATCTTAAGTCCCTGTCAGTAATAAAATATATATTGACTTGAGCCTACATATAGATTACACAAACCCCATGGAAATATCATTGTGTATTCAATGAGCTCAACATATATATAGTTAATGTATATGCATAATAATAGCTTACCTTATTGAATGTTGGTGTCTTTCCAAACGTCGGTGCCTTTAACCGCAGACTGAGCTGTTGACAAAAGACTGGGATACGGTCTAGATAGGCGAGAAGCTCTTCTTTGTGTATACAGTTTGGTACCTGTAACATAGAATACTGTAGCTTGCAGATATAACACCCTAGCACAAAAATACCTATCGGCTATTGGGTGTCACAAATGGTAATATAACAATTGAAATCAAGGAATCTTTTCTTAGTTTTGGAGGAATTTACAATTAAAAACAAAAGCATATTTAAAAAAAATATTTTGGGAATTAAAATAATATAAACATGATTAATACTGACAGGTATATTAGCATTTAACTGTTAAAGGGACATTCCTGAGTTTGCTGCAATTTTTAAGATGTTATCGACTAACAGAGACCTTTTAACAATTATAATTACATATCAAATGTATTTTTCAGCATATATTAGTGGCTGTATATTAAAAGTGTTTCTGATCATTCTAAAATTTGTACTAGGTTAAATTTCATTTTATTTCGTAAAATATGTTTTTTCATACGTACAAAATTATTTGAAGACAAAATCCAGTTTGGGCTTCTTACAAATATTAAGACGACTAGAACCACATTGAATGTACAGACACTGATATTCTAAACAATAAAATATATTTAATATGTAAGTTTAATCGTAGAAATATTTTTCATCTTATAATGCAGAAAACTCAGGAATGTCCCTTTAACTACTGTAGACAGATGGATGCATTAAAAAGCTTATTTTGTAGAGACGTTATATCCAGTGGAGTACTTGGGAATTTGGAGGGGGAGAGGGTGGGAGTGAGTGATGCAGATGAATCTTCACTGGTGCCACAGTCCTTCAATTATTAGCCTACAAGACCACTGCTGCACCGTGAATAAAACACAGCCTATAGCTAGTATTAGGAAGGAAATGTTTTATTTAACGACGCACTCAGCACATTTTATTTATGGTTATATGGTGTCGGACATATGGTTAACGACCACACAGATATTGAGAGAGAAAACCCGCTGTCGCCACTTCGTAGGCTACTCTTTTCGATTAGCAGCAAGAAATCTTTTATATGCACATACCACGGCATTTGATATAGCAGTCATGGTGCATTGGCTGGAACGAGAAATTGCCCAATGGGCACACCGATGGGGATCGATCCTAAACTGACCGCATATCAAGAGAGCACTTTACTACTTGGCTATGCCTGCCCCTCTATAGCCATTAAGTACCTTGTCTTGGGAGTAGGCAGCACATGCCATATAACAGATTGTCAATTTTTGACACCTACACAGCTACCAAGTACATTTTTTTTTAAAGTCTGATTTCATGAACATTTAGTTTTATCTTTTATAAACAAGCTCAGGGCAGTAAAACAATATGATAGCAACTAGTCTAAAAATAAACTCAACACCCCAGTGTCCTAAAATGTCAGACTCCGTACTTTGGATAAAGATGTCGGTTTTCTGCTTTCAGAGTTTGTACAGTGAAACCTGTCAAAACTGGACCCTCTGAAAACCAGAATTCCCTCAAAATAGGACATGTTTCATCGTCCCTTTTTAAATATCTGTGCAGAAGAGAACGTCTGTAAATCAGATACCTCTTAAAACCAGACTTTTTACCTGGTCCCTAGCATGTCTGATTTAGAAGAGTTTCACTGTATTTGTCACTAACTTGTAAGTTTAATGTCATGAGATAGCTTGTAAATGATCAAACTGTGGCGCCTGATTCCGGAAACGTCGCAGATTTTAAACACAGTAGGCCTTCTTGACGACTGCTTGGTGATCGGAAACTTTGAAATTGATACTTTGTAACATTAAATGTACTCCAGCCCTTTTCTCACATATAAACACAACAGTACACTGAAGCTAGAGATTATCAACTACTGGACATCTGTAGTCCTTCCCACCAGGGAATGAAATGTTTTATTTAACGACGCACTCAACACATTTCATTTACGGTTATATGGCGTCAGACCACACAGATATATAGAGAGAAAACTGCTGTCGCCACTTCATGGGTTACTCTTTTTCTATTAGCAGCAAGGGATCTTTTATATGCACCATCCCACAGACAGGATAGCATATACCATGGCTTTTGATATACCAGTCATGGTGTACTGGCTGGAACGAGAAATAGCCCAATGGGTCCACTGACGGGGATCGATCCTGGATGGACTGCGCATCAAGTGAACGCTTTACTACTGGGCTACATCTCACCCCTCCAATCAGGGAATGCGGTTTTCTTATTATAGTATTTACCACAAGTTATTTATTTCTGAGCCAATTGTTTTCTAAATTGTACATAAAAATAGTGGATTTTTGGGAGTTATTTCCAAAGAATAACCCAGCACAAAAATACACATTGGCTATTGGGAGATGTTACTTCCAAAACACTATTCGCTTGAGGTGCTTGCATCGCAGGATCGAACCACCTTAGTGGATTCTTTCAACTGACTGGGTTTTTTTTTCTCGTTCCAACCAGTGCACCACAACTGGTCAAAGGCCATGGTATGTACCACAGCTGGTCAAAGGTCGTGGTATGTGCTTTCCTGTTTGTGGAATGGTGTATATCCCTTGCTGCATTAGGAAAAATGTTTCCTCTGATGACTACGAGTCAGAATCAGGGCTCACTCTGCAGTTGGCGAATTTTATTTTAGTTTAGCGAAAACATTTCATGTAATAATTGACATTTTTTAGAAAATAACCGACAATTTCCGCAATTTTTTAAGTTTAATAGACAATTTGACGAACTGTTTTGCTCACCCAGAGCTAGCCCTGACCCAGTGACCATATGTTTGATTAATTAATCAATGTGCTCTAGTGTTGTCGCTAAACAAAACAAACTCTCGGTATGTACCCTGTGTGAAAAACCGGACACGGTCTTGTACAGCTTGTTTCCTTAATTAATCAATGTGCTCTAGTGTAACCGGCCTTGGTGATGTAGTGGTTATGCCATCAGACTTCTGGCTGGTAGGTACTGGGTTCATATCCCACCTGAGGCAATGGGGGATTTTTCATGCCAGTATCGGCTCCAACCCAGAGTGAGTGCACTGCTAGGCTCAATGTGTAGGTGTAAGGCCACATACACCGAATTTCACCCACTTCACGGGTGCGATTATAGGTGTGTCTCCCGAGTGTATGACCCCCACATGGGGGATGATTACCTGGCATGCACTGCAGGTTCCGTGTACCCCGGGATCGGGTGATAACAAGATAGCTCAACTGACAGCAAGCGTGGAGCACGGACCTGTTATAGTGTCAAGTAGTCCCATACTGAAATGGAAATACTGCGGCTTCACCATTCATCTAATCATCATCCATGTTTGTAATGTCCAAAAAAAAAAAAAAATTCTTTGTCTCTGTGTCAAATGTTTGTGGCATTTAAAAAAAGAAGAAAAAAAAAGTGCTCTAGTGTTGTCGTTTAACAAAAAACTAACTCTCAGTGCGTACCCTGTGTGAAAACCCTGACACAGTCTTGTACAGCTTGTTTCCCTCCTCTGCGAAGAAGTCGGCCTGCACGAAAAGATCCTGGGTGGTGCGCAGCGGCCCCTCGCCGCGCGTGAACAGGTACATCGCGAATGCCATGCTCGACATGTTCTTGGCACGCTTCACGATGTCGTTGTCTGGCTGGTCCCACTTGTCAGTCTCCGCGTCCATCTCGGACGTTATCAGCTTCATCTCCAGACCAAGTTTGGCGATCTTAGCTTGCTCCTGTGTGAAAGAATTAGAGCAAGTTATCAGTTTTATCTCGAGGCAAAATTTGGTGTTCTTAGCTTGTTAAAACAAACACATCAAGAGTACCGGCGAGGTACATGGTACGTCCATCAGGAGTTTAATGGAAAACCATATCTATACTCTTCAAAAAAAGAAACGCAAAAGGGTACAAATGGGTTATAACTCCGATTTTATGTTTCCTACCGGTTCATGCTTTGTGAATATAAGGTCATTGCATGTCCCAAACACATTCCCACGGTTACATTCGATAAAACGCAGCTACTGTACAATAAAGTTCCAAAATGTGAATATTCGCAAAAACGCAGCCACGTGCAAACCATGTCACCACTGCACGTGCGTTGTCTGCACGTGCAACATGAACACCGACAGTATAAAAGTGCAGGGTGTTCACTTGCCTGGCCTCTGTATCTGGCCGACAGTTGACAATCCAGGACATGCCACGTCTCAGTGAACCGCAGAGAAACAATGCCATCGGCCGACTAGACGCAGGCGAATCCAGAACGGCCATTGCCAGGGCATTCCATGTGTCCCCAAGCACCATCTCCAGACTGTGGGACCGTTACCAGCAACATGGATCAACACGTGACCTCCCTAGATCCGGTCGACCACGGGTCACTACCCCCGGGCAGGACCGCTACATCCGGGTACGCCACCTTCGGGAACGATTGACTACTGCCACCTCCACAGCCGCAGCAATACCAGGTTTGCGCAGGATATCCGACCAGACTGTACGGAACCGCCTACGTGAGGTAGGAATTCGTGCCAGACGTCCAGTTCGAGGTGTCATCTTAACACCACAACACCGTCGACTCCGACTGCAGTGGTGCCAGATTCATCGACAATGGCCTCAACTGCGATGGAGACAGGTGTGGTTCAGTGACGAGTCCCGATTTCTGCTCCGACGTCATGATGGAAGATGTCGCGTGTATAGGCGTCGTGGTGAACGTTATGCGGCAAACTGCGTGCAGGAAGTGGACAGATTCGGCGGGGGTAGTGTCATGGTGTGGGCAGCCATCTCACACACTGGCAGAACTGACCTGGTCCACGTGCAGGGCAACCTGAATGCACAGGGCTACATTGACCAGATCCTCCGGCCACACATCGTTCCAGTTATGGCCAACGCCAACGTAGTGTTCCAACATGACAACGCCAGGCCTCACACAGCACGTCTCACAACGGCTTTCCTACAGAACAACAACATTAATGTCCTTCCTTGGCCATCGATATCACCGGATTTGAACCCAATTGAGCATCTATGGGACGAGTTGGACCGACGCCTCCGACAGCGACAACCACAGCCCCAGACCCTGCCCGAGCTGGCAGCAGCCTTGCAGGCCGAGAGGGCCACCATCCCCCGGGACGTCATCCGTACTCTGGTTGCTTCAATGGGCAGGCGGTGCCAGGCAGTTGTCAACACACGCGGAGGCCACACCCGGTATTGACTCCAGATGACCTTGACCTTGACCTTGGTGGTGTGTCCTATCACTTACTCACAATGGACTAGAGTGAATTGTGAACAATCCTGCAACATTTGGTAATTATCGGACTCACCATTCAATAATTAAATCAATTCTCCAAATGTTACGACAATGTGGTTTTGCGTTTCTTCTTTTGAAGAGTATATATTAATAAAAATGTTACAGGTATGATTCAATTCTAATTATGTGAAATGTTTGCAATAGGATGGATGAACAGTTTGTTTTGGACCAACCACCATCCCAAGTTGTTTCTACATGTGAGGTTTGATGGTCCTGTGTGCATCTGTATGCAGGATATGGTCCTAACAAGTATTTACTGTTATGTGCAGTAGACCGTGAAAAGTAGATCACAGTGACCTAGTAATAATAAACGACACACCGCCATCCCAAGTTGTTCCTATATGTGAGGTTTGATGGTCCTGTATGCATTTTTATGCAAGATATGGTCCGGACAAGTATTTACTGATATGTGCAGTAGACCATGAAAAGTAGGGCACAGTGACCTAGTAATAGTACACTGCACACCACCATCCCAAATTGTTCCTATATGTGAGGTTTGACAATCCTTAATGCATCTGTATGCAAGATATGGTCCAGACAAGGATTTACTGTTATGTGCAGTAGACTGTGAAAAGTAGGTCACAGTGACCTAGTAATAGTACGCGACACACCACCATCTCAAGTTGTTCCAACTGAGGTTTTATGGTCCTGTATGCAGTAGACCGTGAAAAGTAGGTCACAGTGACCTAGTAATAGTATGTGACACACTGCCATCCCAAGTTGTTCCTACATGTGAGGTTTGATAGTCCTGTATGCATCTGTATACAAGATATGGTCCTGACAAAAAAAAGTTAACAGACGTACGTACATATGGACAGATGGACAACGCCATACCATAATACGACCCATCATAGATGGGCATATAAATTTTTTGATATAAACAAACGTGAAAATAAACACAAATCTGAAAAAGTAAATTTTGTAATCGTCTCATTGAGGAGAAGCCAGTGTGATTTTTATTTTGGGTATTACTCAGTCGTATCACATGTGGGAGACAGATTTAAAAACATTTGATTGGCTGCTAACCCAGATGCCAAAGCAATATCATCCAATGAAATTAATGCAACCAAAACTGACTGCCCTGTGATGTATAAGTTTACCTAAAACTGACTGCTGTCTTGGATGAGTTAGTTAAGCAGAAGTGCTGTCAATAGGTTTTAGTGGGAAAATCCTTTTGTTTGAACCTAGCTTTTAAGGATATGTTTTAAATAGAATATTACATTTGTGCATGGTAAAAACCGTTTATCGTCCACTCATTATATGTGTTTTTAAACAACTCATAAGATAAATGTTATCAAACAACAGGACTTGTAGTCTTGGAGAAGAGACCTGGGCCCCGTTCCACAAAGCAATTTTATCCCTAAGATCTCTTTAAGTGCATAGCTATCTGATGTTTTTAAGGTGATCTTAGCACTAAGATCGCTTCGTGGGAACGGGGCCCTCAATGTTAATGCTAACCTCAGCATCCAGTTTTGCAGGACGAAGAGATCTTGATGTTGTTCCATGTTTCTGAAAAATAAATAAACAAAATCTAGATTACTGCTTTGTGTAACATGGTAATTTATTATTAATAATATTAAAGCAAATCCAGATTACTACAGGTATATTGTGCAATTGTAATTTATTATTACAACATTCAAACTCACAATCATTTTACTTACTATAATATTACCGGTAAGGTAGAACACATGCTATTATACAACATCCATAAGTAGTTTAAGCTGCTCATAATATTGTTAGCAATTAGTTGATAAATTCTTCTGGCAAATAAAGTGTTAATGTATTTACTTGTGATTGTTAATTAACTGTTTGTTTATTTCGTTCTCTTTTTAGGGAGGTTTCTTTGTTGTTGTTGTTTAATAGTTTTTAATCAAAGCAATATCTTGCAAATGTTATAAAAGTAATCTAATTTTTCGGGTTTTTTTTTTTTACATGACATGGTAACGAAGAAAGAAAGAAATGTTTCATTTAATGATTCACTCAATGCATGTTTATTTATGGCAGGGTTCATAGCCTTAAAGACCAAACTAATTCAAAGATTTTCAAAGACTTTTACACAGTGGTCAAAGACAACAGAATGCAATAAAAATACCAAATCAGTTCATTTATGTTGCTGTCCATGGCAAAAAATTGAGCTTTTTTACATGCATCATGACAGATTAAACCTTGTAACTGGAAAATATCAAATGCATGCAGCTGTAAAAGATATCATCTTTGGCTATGACTTGTGAGAATTTAAAGACTTTTAAAGACCTATGTTATAATTCAAAGACTTTCAAAGACCAAAAAATAATTTTTTCAAATTCAAAGACTTTGAAGGAATTTAAAGACCGCTACGAACCCAGTGTGGTTATACGGCATCAGACATGGCTAAGGACCACACAGATAATGAGAGAAAAAACCTGATGCCACCATGACTTTGAAGGAATTTAAAGACCGCTACGAACCCAGTGTGGTTATACGGCATCAGACATGGCTAAGGACCACACAGATAATGAGAGAAGAAACCTGATGCCACCATGACTTTGAAGGAATTTAAAGACCGCTACGAACCCAGTGTGGTTATATGGCATCAGACATGGCCAAGGACCACACAGATAATGAGAGAAAAAACCTGATGCCACCATGACTTTGAAGGAATTTAAAGACCGCTACGAACCCAGTGTGGTTATACGGCATCAGACATGGCTAAGGACCACACAGATAATGAGAGAAGAAACCTGATGCCACCATGACTTTGAAGGAATTTAAAGACTGCTACGAACCCAGTGTGGTTATACGGCATCAGACATGGCTAAGGACCACACAGATAATAAGAGAAGAAACCTGATGCCACCATGACTTTGAAGGAATTTAAAGACCGCTACGAACCCAGTGTGGTTATACGGCATCAGACATGGCTAAGGACCACACAGATAATAAGAGAAGAAACCTGATGCCACCATGACTTTGAAGGAATTTAAAGACCGCTACGAACCCAGTGTGGTTATACGGCATCAGACATGGCTAAGGACCACACAGATAATAAGAGAAGAAACCTGATGCTACCATGCTGTGAGCTACACTTTTAAATTATAGCAGCAAGGCATCTTTTACATATATCATCCCACAGACAGGATGGTACATACCACAGCCTTTGTTACAACAGTTGTGGAGCAATGGTTGGGATGAGAAAGAATGAAATGTTTTACTTAATGACGTACTCAACACATGTTATTTACGGTTATATGGTGTCAGACATGTGGTTAAGGACCACACAGATATTGAGAGAGGAAACCTGCTGTCGCCACTTCATGGGCTACTCTTTTTGATTACCAGCAAGGAATCTTTTATATGCACCATCCCACAGACAGGGTAGTACATACCACGGCCTTTGATATACCAGTCGTGATGTGCTGGCTGGAACAAGAAATAGCCCAATGGGCCCACCGACAGGGATCGATTCCAAACTGACCACGCGTCAAACGAGCGCTTTACCACTGGGCCGCATCCCGCCCTTTAACCGAAATAAATGCTCTAAAGGAGACATTGTAAGTCTGAGCTAGAGGTATCAGACAGTAATTTAGACAGGGATCGATCCCAAACTGAACACGCATCAAACGAGTGCTTTACAACTGGGCTACGTCCCACCCTTTAACCGAAATAAATGCTCTAAAGGAGACATTGTAAGTCTGAACTAGAGGTATCACACAGTAATTTAGACAGGGATCGATCCCAAACTGAACACGCGTCAAACGAGTGCTTTACAACTGGGCTACGTCCCACCCTTTAACTGAAATAAATGCTCTAAAGGAGACATTGTAAGTCTGAACTAGAGGTATCAGACAGTAATTTAGACAGGGATCGATCCCAAACTGAACACGCGTCAAACGAGTGCTTTACAACTGGGCTACGTCCCACCCTTTAACCGAAATAAATGCTCTAAAGGAGACATTGTAAGTCTGAACTAGAGGTATCAGACAGTAATTTAGACAGGGATCGATCCCAAACTGAACACGCGTCAAACGAGTGCTTTACAACTGGGCTACGTCCCACCCTTTAACTGAAATAAATGCTCTAAAGGAGACATTGTAGGTCTGAACTAGAGGTATCACACAGTAATTTAGACAGGGATCGATCCCAAACTGAACACGTGTCAAACGAGTGCTTTACAACTGGGCTACGTCCCACTCTTTAACTGAAATAAATGCTCTAAAGGAGACATTGTAGGTCTGAACTAGAGGTATCACACAGTAATTTAGACAGGGATCGATCCCAAACTGAACACGCGTCAAACGAGTGCTTTACAACTGGGCTACGTCCCACCCTTTAACTGAAATAAATGCTCTAAAGGAGACATTGTAAGTCTGAACTAGAGGTATCAGACAGTAATTTAGACAGGGATCGATCCCAAACTGAACACGCGTCAAACGAGTGCTTTACAACTGGGCTACGTCCCACCCTTTAACCGAAATAAATGCTCTAAAGGAGACATTGTAAGTCTGAACTAGTGGTATCAGACAGTAATTTAGACAGGGATCGATCCCAAACTGAACACGCGTCAAACGAGTGCTTTACCACTGGGCTACGTCCCACCCTTTAACCGAAATAAATGCTCTAAAGGAGACATTGTAAGTCTGAACTAGAGGTATCACACAGTAATTTAGACAGGGATCGATCCCAAACTGAACACGCGTCAAACGAGTGCTTTACAACTGGGCTACGTCCCACCCTTTAACCGAAATAAATGCTCTAAAGGAGACATTGTAAGTCTGAACTAGAGGTATCACACAGTAATTTAGACAGGGATCGATCCCAAACTGAACACGCGTCAAACGAGTGCTTTACAACTGGGCTACGTCCCACTCTTTAACTGAAATAAATGCTCTAAAGGAGACATTGTAGGTCTGAACTAGAGGTATCACACAGTAATTTAGACAGGGATCGATCCCAAACTGACCACGCGTCAAACGAGCGCTTTACCACTGGGCTACGTCCCACCCTTTAACCGAAATAAATGCTCTAAAGGAGACATTGTAGGTCTGAACTAGAGGTATCACACAGTAATTTAGACAGGGATCGATCCCAAACTGAACACGCGTCAAACGAGTGCTTTACAACTGGGCTACGTCCCACCCTTTAACTGAAATAAATGCTCTAAAGGAGACATTGTAAGTCTGAGCTAGAGGTATCAGACAGTAATTTAGACAGGGATCGATCCCAAACTGAACACGCGTCAAACGAGTGCTTTACAACTGGGCTACGTCCCACCCTTTAACCGAAATAAATGCTCTAAAGGAGACATTGTAAGTCTGAACTAGAGGTATCACACAGTAATTTAGACAGGGATCGATCCCAAACTGAACATGCGTCAAACGAGTGCTTTACAACTGGGCTACGTCCCACCCTTTAACCGAAATAAATGCTCTAAAGGAGACATTGTAAGTCTGAACTAGAGGTATCACACAGTAAGTTAGACAGGGATCGATCCCAAACTGAACACGCGTCAAACGAGCGCTTTACAACTGGGCTACGTCCCACCCTTTAACTGAAATAAATGCTCTAAAGGAGACATTGTATGTCTGAACTAGAGGTATCACACAGTAATTTAGACAGGGATCGATCCCAAACTGAACACGCGTCAAACGAGTGCTTTACAACTGGGCTACGTCCCACTCTTTAACTGAAATAAATGCTCTAAAGGAGACATTGTAAGTCTGAACTAGATGTATCACACAGTAATTTAGACAGGGATCGATCCCAAACTGAACACTCGTCAAACGAGTGCTTTACAACTGGGCTACGTCCCACTCTTTAACTGAAATAAATGCTCTAAAGGAGACATTGTAGGTCTGAACTAGAGGTATCACACAGTAATTTAGACAGGGATCGATCCCAAACTGACCACGCGTCAAACGAGCGCTTTACCACTGGGCTACGTCCCACCCTTTAACCGAAATAAATGCTCTAAAGGAGACATTGTAAGTCTGAACTAGAGGTATCAGGCAGTAATTTAGACAGGGATCGATCCCAAACTGAACACGCGTCAAACGAGTGCTTTACAACTGGGCTACGTCCCACCCTTTAACTGAAATAAATGCTCTAAAGGAGACATTGTAAGTCTGAACTAGAGGTATCAGACAGTAAATTAGACAGGGATCGATCCCAAACTGAACACGCGTCAAACGAACGCTGTACCACTGGGCTACGTCCCACCCTTTAACTGAAATAAATGCTCTAAAGGAGACATTGCAAGTCTGAGCTAGAGGTATCAGACAGTAATTTAGACAGGGATCGATCCCAAACTGAACACGCGTCAAACGAACGCTGTACCACTGGGCTACGTCCCACCCTTTAACTGAAATAAATGCTCTAAAGGAGACATTGCAAGTCTGAACTAGAGGTATCAGACAGTAAATTAGACAGGGATCGATCCCAAAATGAACATGCGTCAAACGAACGCTGTACCACTGGGCTACGTCCCACCCTTTAACTGAAATAAATGCTCTAAAGGAGACATTGTAAGTCTGAACTAGAGGTATCAGACAGTAAATTAGACAGGGATCGATCCCAAACTGAACACGCGTCAAACGAACGCTGTACCACTGGGCTACGTCCCACCCTTTAACTGAAATAAATGCTCTAAAGGAGACATTGTAAGTCTGAACTAGAGGTATCAGACAGTAAATTAGACAGGGATCGATCCCAAAATGAACACGCGTCAAACGAACGCTGTACCACTGGGCTACGTCCCACCCTTTAACTGAAATAAATGCTCTAAAGGAGACATTGTAAGTCTGAGCTAGAGGTATCAGACAGTAATTTAGACAGGGATCGATCCCAAACTGAACACGCGTCAAACGAACGCTGTACCACTGGGCTACGTCCCACCCTTTAACTGAAATAAATGCTCTAAAGGAGACATTGTAGGTCTGAACTAGAGGTATCAGACAGTAAATTAGACAGGGATCAATCCCAAACTGAACACGCGTCAAACGAGTGCTTTACAACTGGGCTACGTCCCACCATTTAACTGAAATAAATGCTCTAAAGGAGACATTGTAGGTCTGAACTAGAGGTATCAGACAGTAATTTAGACAGGGATCGATCCCAAACTGAACACGCGTCAAACGAGTGCTTTACAACTGGGCTACGTCCCACCCTTTAACCGAAATAAATGCTCTAAAGGAGACATTGTAGGTCTGAACTAGATGTATCAGACAGTAAATTAGACAGGGATCGATCCCAAACTGAACACGCGTCAAACGAGTGCTTTACAACTGGGCTACGTCCCACCCTTTAACTGAAATAAATGCTCTAAAGGAGACATTGTAAGTCTGAACTAGAGGTATCACACAGTAATTTAGACAGGGATCGATCCCAAACTGACCACGCGTCAAACGAGCACTTTACCACTGGGCCGCGCCCCGCCCCTACCCATAGATTGATTGATTGAAAACATATTTTATTGTACAAATAACAAAAGAATTGGGCACAAGTTTGACAATTTACGAGGCCCTCTTCTATATTCATACAATATACATGGCGACCTATATTACATAGCTGTAAATATCAACTACATGTATACATTCAATGATAACCAGTGTAAGGAAATGTATTATATACAAAAGAATGTAAAGGAAAGAAAAACAAATATGATAGAAAAGATTACACAAATAGTACATCACGTGCAGTTAAATTCGCTATCACATTTACAAATAATCCTTTTGGTAATTTAAATAATACTTTGTTAATCTAAACGATGAGGTTTTTTTATATATATTTGAACATAAGTAAATACTTCTTTATTATTGGCATCGCTTAATGTGCTTCTACCATATAACAGTAACTGTAAATCTATTGGTTGAAAAAGCTGTAAGGAATTACATAGAATCAGTCTCTGTTGTTCATATTGTTTACATTGTAAGAAAAAAATGGATATTGTTTTCTAATCTGTATCCACAGTTACATGACGGGTCTGCGGTAAGTCCACATCATAGATAGGACAGTACCAGATGAAACCATGCTACATCTTCCCATTAGCAGTCACGGGATCTTTTATATATGTACCTTCTCAAAGACAGGACAGCACACACCACACTTTTACAGGCTGTGGAGAAACTTGAGCTTTATCAGTGCTATAATTCACATGTTATATATTATCAAACTCCCATAGTTAGTTTTTTAAAATATGATGTATACATTTACATAAACCAGACAACAACAAAAACAAGAAGAAAAAAGTTATAGTCGTAGAGCATTTTTTCTCAAAGACAGGACAGCACACACCACAATTTTACAGGCCGTGGAGAAACCTGAGCACCCCAGGTGAGTGTTCTACCGACTGAATTAAACTTTATCAGTGCTATAATTCAGTGCAATGTATACATTTACATAAACCAGACAACAACAACAACAACAAAAAGAAGAGCATTGTTTACGACACGAAAAACCAAAGTCCACCGAGGGCAATTGATCCTGTGACCTATGACACTGAGCCACATCCTGCCTGTGTAAGTGTGATGATGTACCCACAAAGACAGTTTATTGTCAATAATACATTTTGATGTTTAAAGTACAATGTACATATGTACATGTATTTTTTTTTTTAATGTATTAAGAAATTAAACAACTTTTTGCCTTTTTGTCCTTCATTAAATACAGGTGTTGACATGTACCATTTCCTACATTGTGAAATAAACATCAGTAATGTAATACCATTTTAAAATAAAAGCTAAACAAGATTTTAACAGATACAAACTCTAAACCATAGTTAAATAAAGCTCAGTTTTCAGAATTTTAGATAACTGCAGTCAACTTTGTGAAAATGTTATGACCCCCCCCCCCCCCCCCCCCCAAACAACTGACATTCACATCAATAATAAGAGTAATAGTGAAAAGTAAGAAAAGAAAACCTTTGTGTTACACACAGTGAGAAAAATGTGACTTAATAGGTGCAACAATTATATCATTATGTTACATTATATACTGATAACATAACCAAGAAAAAAGATAAAGAAACTCAGGGCTTCTAGATTATAGTAGCCCCACTCCCATGGCTAGTGATATTCAATGCTGGGCTAGTAAATAACTACTACTGCCATGCCAGACAGGGCTTCTAGATTATAGTAGCCCCACTCCCATGGCTAGTGATATTCAATGCTGGGCTAGTAAATAACTACTACTGCCATGCCAGACAGGGCTTCTAGATTATGGTAGCCCCACTCCCATGGCTAGTGATATTCAGTGTTGGGTTAGTAAATAACTACTATTGCCATGCCCGACAGGGCTTCTAGATTATGGTAGCCCCACTCCCATGGCTAGTGATATTCAATGCTGGGCTAGTAAATAACTACTACTACCATGCCAGACAGGGCTTCTAGATTATGGTAGCCCCACTCCCATGGCTAGTGATATTCAATGTTGGGCTAGTAAATAACTACTACTGCCATGCCAGACAGGGCTTCTAGATTATGGTAGCCCCACTCCCATGGCTAGTGATATTCAATGTTGGGCTAGTAAATAACTACTAATGCCATGCCCGACGGCTAGTGAAATGTGTTTGTCAAATGTTGCAGTTAAAGTCTATTTTGTGAATATGAATATCCTGCCCTTCAACTCCCACTGTTAGTGTTTTTTAAGACATTTCTCTCTCTTTAGGTGACATCCATGTAATGTTTACTATTATTTTGTAAAAATGTATTAAAGGGACAGACCGTAGTTTTTAAACACCAAGATATATTTTTTCACCTAGACCCCAGTTTCAACCGGTAAAAATGGACACTACGTTTGGTTAATTTACAAACCTGTAACAAATTTGGATACAACAGAGTGAAACAAGAGTCTATCACGTTGAAATACCCTTAAAAATAGACTAAAACGCGACTCCATAACTGTTGCTTCTCAGACACACGTGTGTTTATAAAAATATCAAAAATGCATTTTGGTATTAGAAACACCAGGATGACCAGAAACACTTCGGTTGTACGAAAATGGATCATCT
Source organism: Gigantopelta aegis (assembly GCF_016097555.1). Lineage (NCBI taxonomy): Eukaryota > Metazoa > Mollusca > Gastropoda > Neomphalida > Peltospiridae > Gigantopelta > Gigantopelta aegis. Next base: position 25,494,983 of record NC_054711.1, read on the forward strand.
AAACAATATAATGTAAGTAAAGTTTGATTTCAGTGATCATAAACGGCTTTAATAGTGAAAAATGTGCCTTAGTGTTTAAAAACTACGGTATGTCCCTTTAACTTAAAGTAAAGTAGGGCAAGTGAATTTTTAATCGTGGCTAATAAATTAAAAAAAAAAAAATCACTGATCCCATATCCCATATGGCTTGATGATTTTATAAAATTTCGAAAAGCCCTGAAACTGTAGGCCTCCGATAATTCAAGCATTAACAGTAAATGATGCATATTTTAATCCTCAAGAGTCCTCGACAGCTTACAACAAAACAAAAGTGCCAACACTGTTTAGATAAACAGCAAGTAAATGTGTACAAGAAAAACGTACAAGAGAAAAAAAGAACAAAAAACCAAAAAACAAGAAGATGCACATGTGTACATAGTCATCAATATCACCCACTATTGAAATGGAAACCACATTTATTTGGCTGGTAACAGAAAATGATATTAAAAATGAAAACTCCATCTTAGCAAAAGGTTTTACTAGACAACTATATGTATACTGTCATCTGTTCAACATTTTCTAAACTAAGCTATCTTGAACGGTTTTGGAGTTGTGCTTAGAAAACAGGGAATTTGCTCATTCTGGCTATTTGTTTCCATAGTAATGGAAACAATTAAAAAGAAATTGAAAACTCTTATTAGACCATTTAGAACAGTGCATTTTCCATTAGCAACTCGTTGTGAGATAAATGGTATCTAATGGCCACTCATGTATTATTCTCTATTTATCTATTACCAAATTAGCCATTTTTCATAATGTAACAGAAATACTGCAATAAAGCTGCATGTAGACCATTTTAGAAAGACCTGTTTCAATGATTAACATAAATATTGCAATAAGGCAACCATCTACACAGAACACATTTTAACAACATACCATATGTCGCAATAAGGCCACACAAAGACCATTTATAACATAAATATTGCAATATGGGCACATACATGTAGAGACCATTTGGGAAGACCACATGTTCACAACATAAACAGAAATATTACAATAAGACCATATATAAACCATCTATTAACAGCACATTTTAACAGCATAACATATATTGCATTAAGGCCACAATAACAGAAATATTGTCATTTGGGCATATAGACCACTTGAGAAGATAACATATACAGAAATATTACAATACGACCATATATAAACCATCTATTAATAGCACATTTTAACAGCATAACATATATTACAATATGGCCACAATAATAGAAATATTGAAATTTGGTCATATACAGACCATTTGGGAAGACCACATATACAGAAACACTACAATGAGACCATATACGAATAATCTAGAAACAGCACATTTTAACAGCATAACATATTACAATAAGGCCACAATAACAGAAATATTGTCATTTGAGCATATACAGACCATTTGGGAAGACCACATATACAGAAACATTACAATGAAACCACATACCAAATCATGTAGAAATAGAACATTTTATCAACATAATATTTTGCAACAAGGTAATTTGGAGACCATTAACAATATGATTCGGACTTTAGTGTTTTACTGTACCAAAAAAAAGGTACACCTCTACAGTTTCGAAACGGCAAACAAAAGCAATACATTTAATATATAATATTATGTATATATGGTATAGGGGTCATGGCATGGGAAGACCACATATTCACATTAATAGAAACATTACTGACAACAAAGTTTATGGTGCAGGCCACATTACTTTTTTTTCTTCTTTTTTTGCGAGAAACATCTGGGACATTTTTAGTTGAAAAAGTGGTTTTTGATAAGAATTTTCTCATTTGACAATGGCAGAATGTCAAGTGGCCTTAAGTCTCAAATAAGTGATTTTCGGTTGTTTTATTTTCTTATTTCCGACCACTCACACATGCGGTATACAATATGTTGGTTTGTGTGACGTTGGGCAAGATTTTTCGTGCTGGAGTGTCGTTAAACATTCATTCATTTCATTCATTCATTTCAGCAAGATGTCTCGCCTGCAGTAGTCAGAAGATTAAGTATGGCCTGACAATAATGGATTAACAGTTTTAAGTAATATTTAAGCCCGTTATGCTAAAAACTGGGACTGTTCTGTAACCAAATCTTAATATATATTTATTCCACAATCGAAGCTGAAAGAAAGCATATCAAACATGTGAAGAAACCACACAATATGAAAACAATCACATGACTTGGGGTGTACAGTGCTGATGGTGCGTAAGGGTGCACAGGGTGTGGAGGGTGAGAAACAGACTGACACGGGTTACCACAATACTTGCCTGTGGGGGAGTGGAAGCCTTAACACACAAATAGAAAATCGTGACAGATAAAATTAGGCTTCGTACAATGATACAATGCATTTTGACAAATACCGAATATATACAATAGAAACAATAACTCTGTCCAAAGTATTTTAGGACTTAAGGAAAACATGTTTGTTTTGTTTAATGACACCACTAGACTACACTGATTTATTAATTGTCGGCAACTGGATGTCAAACATTTGGTAATTTTGACATATGTAGTCTTAGAGAGGAAACCCACTACATTTTTCCATTAGTAGCAATGGGTCTTTTATATGCATCTCTCACAGACAGAATAGCACATACTACAGCCTTTGATATACCAGTCGTGGTGCACTGGCTGGAACAACAAATGGTCCAATGGGCCCACTGGTGAGAATTGATCCCAAACTGACCGCGCATCAAGCAAGCACTTTAACCACCTGGCTACTTCCCACCCCTGAACATTTTAGTAGTCTCTGTCCGAAATATTTTAGGACTTAAGGAAGAGTGGTAGAGATGTGCGACAGGAATAGGGACAGTAGGTATAAAACCGTTACCTCGTTTACTTTTACTGTACTGGCCTCGGTGGTGTCGTGGTTACGCCATCAGACATAAGACTGGTAGGTACAGGGTTCACAGCCTGGTACTGGCTCCCACCCGGAGCAAAAGTTTTAACAACTCAGTGGGTAGGTGAAAGACAACTATACCCACTTCTCTCTCACTAACCATTAACAACTAATCCACTGTCCTGGACAGACAGCCCAGATGATAGCTGAGATGTGTGTGCCCAGGACAGCATGCATGAACTTTAATTGGATATAAACATAAAAATAAATTGACATAAAACTTTTACTGTGTGGTAGGTGAGTTAGCAGCAATAGTGTAGAGTTATAGGTGGGTCAGTGTTTGGACTACAGGTGAGTGGGTGGGGGGTGGGGGGGGAGGGAGGGGTCAGACTACCTGTTTGGAGGGCAAGTACGGTGCGGGACAGTATTCTACATAACAATTTTTTTTTTTTTATGAATGGCAAATACACATACAGTCAAACCCGCTTATTTGCATACCCTTGGTGCTGCTCGATTTTGTGCAATTAACCGGGTTAGTCGATTAACCGATAGAGTACCGACTTTCACTTTGTAACAGCCATCCAACTACAAAGTGGCATGGGAGACAGTCTAGCATAATGCGGTACTTCATACCGGAACTATTACAGTTAACACATGTCACATGCAGTTGGATATATATAAATGTAAAAAAATATATCTATCGATATATATAATTAGCATGGCGTTTTTGTTTTAATCTGCCAGACCAGAAATCATTTTCTAAAAAACCAACAACGTCCGTCACTGGGCGTCGTTTTCTAAAAACACAAACTGGCGTCGTTTTCTAAAAACACAAACTTTGTGCATTAAAAAAAACCCCACTGACCATCCACTAGTGTAAACAAAGTGTATTAGCCATGTAGTTAATGAGATAAACTTGAAACAACAGAACCATCAAAAAGTTCAAGCGTACAAGCGCACAGGCGGTACTTCTAAAAATAATAGTCGGAGAGTTACTTGTTATTGAGATGGCCTCTGATTAACAGCAATATATTGCAAACAAAACATTAGGTCTTAGGTTTATTCAACTTAATTATGTCATTCTTAAATCTTGTAGTCGGGTATTGTGATTCACCAGTAGTAACGTGCACACCATCTCATTTGCATGTCACACGTCGACTCTGTAAACAGCGATTACACTTACAGTCGGCTTACCACACAGTGAGCTCAAACAAAACAGATTAATCGGTGATTTATTTGAGTTTTTTTGCCAAAGTTTGATAGACATTCTCAGTCATTTGTGACATTAATTTAGCACCCAAAAAAAAAAAATCGTTATTTATATGTGCAAATAACCGATATATAGCCTGTAGTCTGTGCAATTAACCGGATGTTTTGTAGTGTTATAAGGGCAAATGGTTCCGTGTTGGGTGAAAATAGTCGATTAACCGAATTATGCTATAAACCGATGTGCAAATAAGTGGAGTTGACTGTATATAGAGAATATATAGAGAATAACTGGTTACGGTCTTAAGACATCAGCTTTATCCTGCGAAGGTTAGAATGACAAATGCTGTGAAGCTCTGCTGAGCTGCATTCACCATTCAACCTGAGCAAGATAAAGCCCATATCTTAAGGCAGTAACCGGTTATTTTATTTATCCTACAATTCTACAGGAATAGTCAGAAAATCATTATTTATTCCATTTTTGTGTACGCAAATCGAGTATCATCAATTTAGCAAGCCTTCTGCCATATAACGTCATACAAGATACATGATGCCATTTTTTGTAAGATGCTAGATATATTCTGTTACATTCATAAAGCATTTCTAAACTCTTAATTCATAAAAAAATATAGAAGTTTTGTGTAGTTATTGCAAAACTAAAAGTTATTTGTATTTACTGTATTAAAACAAAGGATTTAAAGAGTATTTTTATTAAAATTAGTCTGAAATACTCAAGTCGAGTCGGGCTTATGTCACGTAACCTATATTTTTGGTCAGTGACTGAAAATACAGAGATTTATCTAGTCATCATATCTTGCCAATGTATACAGTGATTGAAGGGTAAAGATTTTTATCCTGCTATCACTATATACATTGGCAAGATATGACTAGATAAGGTGATGTTTAATTCGCCCAACTCTACTCAAGTATTTCAGACTAGATTTTCAAGAAACATACTCTTTAAATCATTTTAGTACAGTATATACAAATAATGTCTAGTGTCATGATAAAAATACAAAACATTTGAATTCAGTTTTAAAACATTTTTTGAATGTGACAGAATGTAACTAGCATCTTCTAAAGAATGACATCATATATCTTGTAAAGATTTGCTAGGTTGATGATATACTCGATTTGTGTACAAAAACTGGAATAAATAATAATTTTCTGACTATTCCTATTGGATTGCAAGATAAATAAAATAACCGGTTTTAGTTTTAAGACATTGCCTTTATTCTCCTCATATCAAATGGCGAATGCCTTTCAGCAGAGTCTCGTGGCATTAGCTATTCAAAACTTCGCATAATAAAGCCAATATCTTAAAACAGTAAACAGTTATTCTCTATGTATATTGTGATCTGTTTGAAGTAAATATTAATTATTGAAATAAATAGAGGCCATTTCATGTTTTTTACGAATACGATTTTTATGTCACCGAGCAATGTGTAAAAATCATATTTTCAAGAACTGCGAAGCAATGAGTGAAAATATGGTTTTCACACATCACAAGTTGACATAAAAATCGTATTCGAAAAAACCCCACCATGAAATGGGCTATTTATTATATACATCTTTCCTAATTTTTGACAATATTTTTCACTTTTTGTTAATATCTTTCACTTATCCTATCAAAAACATGTAACGCCATGATATACTTCTTCCGATGGAACTTTTCCAGAAAATTTACTTGACCATAGACATTTTAAAATTATTAAATTAACATTTATTTAATAATACTGCTGTGGAAACATACCTGACAAAGCGATCCTCAGAAAAATCTCACAAAATCGAACAACGTTAAATTCTTACACTTATACTCAATGACAGTGCATTGTGTCATCATTATTTAGTTTCGTATTCAATTCGTTTTAGATATTTTATCGTAATTGCACTTCATCCATTTTTGTAGGTACAGTTGTTTAAATTACATTTTTTTATTTTTCAAATACGACCAGATGCATTGGTAATCATCAAACTTAAATAGGAAGAAACAAGACAAACGGAGATAATTTAATCATGAACTGTTACAAAAAAAGTAAATACAATTTCTATACTTTCACTGTAGCTAAAACAGTGAAAATATTACTTTTCACCGGATATCACTTTTATGGTTGCCATACTAGATCTATATATTTCATTGCTATGTATATAATAAATAAGTTTATAGTGAATGGTGAAGACTGTTTTGCAGTTGCCACACCAAAACATGGCAGCTATCAAATGGGAGTAGTAAACAGAACCAACAGATGTGATAGACTTACCCCTGGTCTGGGTAGCGAGTAGTAAACCGGTTTATCCATTCGACCTTGACACACGTCGTTCACCTCTTTGACTAGAACGGATAGCTCATTTATCTGCGACTCCCACGCGTCAGAGAAAACGTCGAGGTTCTCTCGTGCGATCTTACTGTTTGGGTACTGCGCTAGAGTCTGAGCAGAGTACAGCGTCTGTGGAAGAAAGGAAAGGAATGTTTGTAAGGGGACATTCGGCAGATTGATTAATCAGTGGCTATCTGGAAATTTTTTTTTAATAACAACCCAGCATATTGTTTAATCAGTGACTATTAGAAAAGAAATGTTCAATTAACAACACCACAGCGGCTATCATGAAAGGAAAGAAATGTTTATTTAATGACACCCCAGTACAGTTTAGTTAGTGACTATTAGTAACAGAGAATATATAGAGATTATTATACAAACTTGTGTGTCGTACTGATTTTATGAAACAAGTGTCAAGATTTTTGTGTTGCCCGAGCGAGAGAGAGGGTAATACATGAATCTTGACACGAGTTTATAAAATCAGTACAACTCACATGTGAGTGTAATAATCTCTTTATTATCCATTATTATTATTGTTGTTTTCTTTATGAAAGAAAGAAAGAAGTGTTTTATTTAACGACGCACTCAACACATTTTATTTACGGTTATATGACGTCAGACATATGGTTAAGGACCACACAGATTTTGAGAGGAAACCCGCTGTCGCCACTACATGGGCTACTCTTCCGATTGGCAGCAAGGGATCTTTTATTTGTGCTCCCCACAGGCAGGATAGCACAAACCATGGCCTTTGTTGAACCAGTTATGGATCACTGATCGGTGCAAGTGGTTTACACCTACCCATTGAGCCTTGCGGAGCACTCACTCAGGGTTTGGAGTCGGTATCTGGATTAAAAATCCCATACCTCGACTGGGATCCGAACCCAGTACCTACCAGCCTGTAGACCGATGGCCTGCCACGACGCCACCGAGGCCGGTTTTTCTTTATGAATAACAAGACCCAACTCAAAATGTTTTAGCCACAACTAGAAGGAGACAACGAAATGATGTCATATTTTAAATGCACAGTCTGAGCTAGGACTGGAGAAGCAACGTCATGTTATGACGCCGCTTCCCAAATTACGTCATTATACTTGTTATTTCATGTGTGCTTCGTATGATTATTATTAACTCGGTTATGTTGAACCATATGGATAATACACAGTAATTATAGTGAACATACCAGTGGTCCGATACTGTGAAGAAACGACTCGTTATGTTCAGCAGCTATCACAAGCGGATCTGTTGAAGCCATGTGACGAAATAATTTACACACCTGAAAATATCATAATTATTAAAATCAATCACTTAACAACAATGGCGGCACATCGCGGTCATTTTCACAGATCGATAGCTGATTGCGACAGCTAATTTGATCATATATTTTATCATTTTACCAACAACAAAAATCACCAAAAATTGGGATATGAATTATAGTTTTTTTGTTTTTTTTAAATCTGCTCAGAAAACCAGTTATTGGGAATAATGGAAATAAATATTGGACAGCTGGTAACAAATGCCAATAAATAAATGCGACTTTTTCAATTTTTTGCCTAATTTTCATCAACAATAACTGATCTAAAAGATCATAAAAATTAGAAAAGTCCACGAAAATAATACTTATTGATTCAAATATGAACTTTATTTTATGTATTTATAAAACATTTAAGTGAATATATGTGAGTAAAAATTATAAACTTGCACCCACTCAACGTGGTTTTTGTCAAAAATTAATCCAGTACTTAGTCTAAAGGTTAATTATGGCCCCTGCTGCATGTAAAATGTCGAAAAATATTTTTTTAAATGGTTCCATGTATAGCATGCAGTATATCAATTAGCATGAAATAAAAAATAAAATAAAAATAAGACAAAGGAAAAAAAAAGAAAAGAAAACACCCATAACTGAATAGAAGCCAGTACTGGGATTTGATCTCCCAGCCTCTGCTCACCTCTTCAAGCTGCTCCATGTGCTCCTCGAACTTGATGGTGAGTTCCTCGACGAGGGCCACATCTCCGCTCGTCCCCGAAACACACAGACCCTTAAGTAGGTCGTGGTCCTCGTTCATCCGAAACAACTCAGACGCCTGCTCCATTGCCGTCTCCAGCAGCTAAAGACACAGAGAAAAAAGAAGTTTGTTTTATTTATCTTATTTTTTATCTTATCATTGGCTATAGGATAGCACAAACCATGGCCTTTGTTGAACCAGTTATGGATCATTGGTCGGTTCAGGTGGTTTACACATACCCATTGAGCCTTGCGGAGCACTCACTCACTTGCCTCGACTGGGATCTGAACCCAGTACCCACCAGCCTGTAGACCGATGGCCTAACCATGACACCACCGAGGCCGGTCTGAACACACAGAGAGAAAATGAAGGTTTGCTTAGCGACAATGCAGCACATTTTTATTGTTGTTATTAAAGTTATATCCAGTTATTCTGTTATCAACTTTCTGACTACTGCAGGCGAGACATCTCACCTGACGTCACACCAGTCGACATACTGTACACTGTATACAGTGCATTCCCAATTCATATTTCCCGCCGTTTTGCACACGACACTCACTTTATTAACCTTCCGACTACTGCAGGTGAGATATGTCACCTGACGTCACACCAGTCAACATACTGTATTAATGTATACAGTGCATTCCCCAATTCATATTTCCTGACGTTTTGCACACGACACTCACCACGACACTCACCGCAGAACATTTTAAACTAAGACTATTTGGAAAGGAAAGGAATGTTTATTTAATGACATCTCAGCACATTTTAAACTACAGTGAAACCTCTCAAAAGCGGACCCTCTGTAAACCGGAATTCCCCCAAAACCAGATGTTTATCAGTCCTTTTTCAAAAATTAGTACAGAATTTAACCTCTCTAAACCAGATACCTCTTATAACCGGACATTTTACTTTGTCTCGAGGGTGTCCGGTTTAGAGGGGTTTCACTGTACTACTATTTGGTGTTTTTAACATATGATTATTTTGACACTTGGCCTAGAAAGGAAAGGAATATTTATTTAACGACCAGGGGTGAAGCTAGATCCAATTTGTAGGGCCAAGCCACTTTTGAGAGGACAAAGTTTTCAACAGGAACAAAAAGAAAAAAAAACTTTCATTAGTTTACCATTTGTATATCTTTATTTATATGCCGAGTTTTATAGATTTAATTATGTGTACAATGTAAAAATATCTAAAAAAAAACAGAAAAGAAAATTATAGTGTGGTTCTAATTGATATTTATTTGTGTTAAATCCACAATAACCTACCTCAAAAATGAAATCAGTATGTTTTATGAAACCCCAAATGCTTTAAAAAAAAAAAACCCAATAATAATAACAACACCCCAACACATTTAAACTGTGACTAATAAACCCACCAACACACACAGTCCCCAAGTATTTTTTTTACTTTTGTCTTACCTGTTTTCTAAGGTTACTTGTGGCCTCCACAGTTTTCAAGATGGCCGTCTCTAGTTCCTGAGTCGGTGTCAAGCTGTCCTTGCAGTTCTGTAATTATCATATTTATGATTATTATGTAATGATCATTATAATAAGCAGTGACCAAACACTAATGCTGTGTAAGGAAGCTTAAATTTTTTTTTTTTTTGAAAAATGCATCACAAATCTTCCCAACATATACTTAAAACAAACTTTAACTAAACGTTGACAATGACCAGACAGCAGAACACCCGGTTGGAAATCTATTGACTCGCATTATGCATGCCAAAAAGCTATAATACTTAGGGTCAGTGCATTTAAAACAAGATGGAACTGTACCAGGTTTTGTCCAACTTTGAGCAGTAACTAACACCATTGAACTGTACCAGGTTTTGTCCAACTTTGAGCAGTAACTAACACCATTGAACTGTACCAGGTTTTGTCCAGCTTTGAGCAGTAACTAACACCATTGAACTGTACCAGGTTTTGTCCAACTTTGAGCAGTACTACCATGATTGAACTATACCACATTCTGTTCAGCTTTGAGCAGTAACTAACACCATTGAACTGTACCAGGTTTTGTCCAACTTTGAGCAGTACTACCATGATTGAACTATACCACATTCTGTTCAGCTTTGAGCAGTAACTAACACCATTGAACTGTACCAGGTTTTATCCAACTGTGAGCAGTACTAACATGATTGAACTATACCACATTCTGTCCAGCTTTGAGCAGTAACTAACACCATTGAACTGTACCAGGTTTTATCCAACTGTGAGCAGTACTAACATGATTGAACTATACCACATTCTGTCCAGCTTTGAGCAGTAACTAACACCATTGAACTGTACCAGGTTTTATCCAACTGTGAGCAGTACTAACATGATTGAACTATACCACATTCTGTTCAGCTTTGAGCAGTAACTAACACCATTGAACTGTACCAGGTTTTATCCAACTTTGAGCAGTACTACCATGATTGGACTGTACCACATTCTGTTCAGCTTTGAGCAGTAACTAACAAGACTGAACTGTACCAGGTTTTGTCCAACTTTGAGCAGTAACTAACAAGATTGAACTGTAAATTCAACTTTGAGCAGTAACTAACAAGATTTAATTGTAAATTCAATTTTGAGCAGTAACTAACATGAATGAACTGTAAATTCAACTTTGAGCAGTAACTAACAATATTGAACTGTAGATTCAACTTTGAGCAGTAACTAACATGACTGAACTGTAAATTCAACTTTGAGCAGTAACTAACAAGATTTAACTGTAAATTCAACTTTGAGCAGTAACAAACAAGACTGAACTGTACCAGGTTCTGTCCGACTTTGAGCAGTTTGTCGAGCTCCATCTTGAGACACTCGGTGAGGTGGACGATCTTCTCCCGACTGTCATGTGACGTGTATGCCGAGTCGGTGAAGTCCTGCGTCGTCTCGACGACCGTGTCACACGCACACTGCAGCTTCTCCTCCGTGATGGGGCCAATCAGCGTCACACGCGTCAACTCAACCTGCTCCTATACAAGGAAGGAAATGGTTTATTTAACAATGCACTCAACACATTTTATTTACGGTTATATGGCGTCGGACATATGGTTAAGGACCACACAGATATTGAAGAGGAAAACCCGTTGTCGCCACTTCGTGGGCTACTCCTTTCGATTAGCAGCAAGAGATCTTTTATATGCACCATCCCAGACAGGGTAGTACATACCATGGCCTTTGATATACCAGTCGTGGTGCACTGGTTGGAATGAGAAATAGCCCAATGGGCCCACCAACGGGGATCGATCTCACACCGACAGTATTGAGAGTAAAACAAACACACATGTGAGTGAAATTCTGGCTTACAGGCACATAGATTTCATATTTTATGGGACACACACCGTCAGTTCCGTGCCCTATGACGATTGGAATCTGTTTTCTGGTAATTATAGTAGCAGTGGATTATGTAACACGTTAATGTGCAATGGACTTTCGGTTCCATTATTTTGATGACATGTTAGTTAGCAAGATGCTGCTGGAAACGACCGTTTCCGTGAAATACTGAGGTTGGATCCAAAAAAAAGCTATAAAATTACATATTTCTGGAATGGCCCATGTGCTTTCATTGCTAGACATTACATTTATGTTAGTTTAATTAATTAGGATTTATAAAAACGTACTTAATTTTCATCCTTTTAAAATTACCAGAAATACATCAAATTTGCCAAAATTTATAATTTAATTAAAACATTGCAAGTAATGTGCAAGTTAATGACAATAAAGCTTTAATAACCGAAAATATATATATATATATATATTTTTACACTCCCAAAAACTTGGGTCAGTAGCTACGGTATATTTTTGACTATTATAGCCATTTTTGATAACTGAAATCATACTCTACTTAGATTTTATGGTTAGATTATCATTTCGGTATATTCATAATGGTGTTTTTAATATCACAAAATGCATCTCTCATATATTTAAAAACGCACATGTGTCTGAGAAGTAACAGTTATGGAGTCGAGTTTCCAGAGGGTATTTCACCATTTCAAAGTCACAGGCTGATGTATCACTCACTTGTAACTTTATTCAAATGTGTTTCATGTTTGTAGATTAACTAAACTTAGTGTTAATTTTCACAGGTTGAAACTAGGGTATGTCCCTTTAATTTCTTACTTCAAATTCCTTGAAGGCCTTGCTTGCTCTTGGAGTGGTTGCCAGCCCGATTCCGGAGTCACCATTGATAGTGGGCGAGGTGTTGCCATTGGTAATGTTATAGCTGCCGTCGGTGACGATGTGCTGTATAAGGTAAAGAGCGCGGTGGATCTGTGCGAACACGCCGTCTCGATTGAGAAGAGCGGCCTGACTGTCAGGATGGCGCAAATACGACTGTGAAAAACACAATTTGTACATGAACATATGTAAACACGGACAGAGAGACAGAGAGACAGACAATCATAAAAAAAATATGTACAGTTCTGTAAACTAACAAATGTGCAGATTTTTAAAAAGATGTCAATGAAGTTAAATATTTAGTTTTTTATTTAACGACACCACTAGAGCACATTCATTTATTCATCATCTAGCATGGATGTCAAGCATTTGATAATTTCGACATATAGTCTTAGAGAGGAAACCCGCTACATTTTTCAATTAATAGCAAGGGATCTTTTATATGCATCATCACACAAACAGGATAGCACATTTAACAGCTTTTGATATACCAGTCGTGGTGCACTGACTGGAACGAGAGATAGCTCAGTGGGTATACTGACGTGGATCGACGTGGATCGACGCTAGACCAACCACACATAAGACGAGCACTTTGCCACTGGGCTACGTCCTGTCACTTGTAAGCAATTTCCAAGTCCTAAATCCCGCACGCTCACCTTCGAGGCCGTCAACAGCATCATGGTGGATTTCTCAAGAATAGCACGAGCAGATCCCATCTGAGCTCGGTGTCGCTCACTCTTCAGATCCTACACAGAAATAAATATATTAATATGATCCTATATTTAAACTATTTAAATATGATCCTACACATAATTATTTAAATATGATTCTAAACATCAATAAAATATATATATTAATATGATCCTACACAGAAATAAATATATTAATATCATCCTACATTTAAACTATTTAAATATGATCCGACAGATAATTATTTAAATATGATTTTAAACATACATTATTTAAATATGATCCTACACATAAATAAAATATATATTAATATGATCCTACACATAAATTATTTAAATATGATCCTACACAGAATTTTTTTTTTTTTAATATGATCCTACACAGAAATTATATCTGATCCTAGAAATAAATTGTATATTCGTGATCATATGCATAAATTATGATAATCTATGATCATAATTATGCATAAATTAAATATTTAACTACGATCATAAATGTAAATGAAATATTTAAATATTAAGTACACATAAATTAAAAAATTTCCTACATGTACATGAAATAATTAAACACGATTATATGCAAAAAATAAATGTTTGAAAAGGATTCTACACAAAATAAATGTTAATATATATGATCCTACATGTAAATGAGATAATTAAATACAATACCACACACTAATTCAATATTTAAAAATACGATTCTACACATGAATTAAACACAGGGCTTCTAGAATTTTTAATAAATTCACTAGCCATGGGATCAGTGATTTTAAACATTTACTAGCCATGATTAAAAATTCACTAGCCCTACTTTACTTTAAGTTAAAACAGTTTTACTACATGATATTAGTAATAATCAAATATGTCACCTAAAGAGGGAGATAGAGCTTAAAAACACTAACACTGGGCGGTTGGGGTGCGGGCAGGATATTCATATTTACAAAATAGACTTAACTGCAACATTTAACCCAAAATATTCACTAGCCGTCGGGGATGGCATAGTTGTTATTTACTAGCCCAACATTGAATATCACTAGCCATGGGAGTGGGGCCCCCATAATCTAGAAGTCCTGTCTGGCATGGCAATAGTAGTTATTTTCTAGCCCAACATTGAATATCACTAGCCATGGGAGTGGGGCTACCATAATCTAGAAGCCCTGTAAACATTTACATATGACCATACACCCAAATTAAACACTGTCTAACAGAGAGAAACATTGCATTTAGTATCACGTCACTATTCACTGTGCACCGGCCTCGGTGGCGTCGTGGTTAGGCCATCGGTCTACAGGCTGGTAGGTACTGGGTTCGGATCCCAGTCGAGGCATGGGATTTTTAATCCAGATACTGACTCCAAACCCCGAGTGAGTGCTTCGCAAGGCTCAATGTGTAGGTATAAACCACTTGCACCGACCAGTGATCCATAACTGGTTCAACAAAGGCCATGGTTTGTGCTATCCTGCCTGTGGGAAGCACAAATAAAGATCCCTTACTGCTAATCAGAAAGAGTAGCCCATGTAGTGGCGACAGCGGGTTTCCTCTCAAAATCTGTGTGGTCCTTAACTATATGTCTGACGTCATATAATCGTAAATAAAATGTGTTGAGTGTGTCGTTAAATAAAACATTTCTTTCTTTCTTTCTATTCACTGTGCAAGTTTCATAGATTTTCACATGATTTTAAAATGATAATTAGTAGTAGCTAATCAGAGGTGTGGGGTTTTAACTCACATTCTGTCGGTCGCCTGACAGATGAGCTAGCTCGACCATGTCCTTCCCAAACTGACTGAACCCATTAACAAACTCGGGAAAAGTCGACACATCCTCCAGGCCTGATAGACTGAACAATACCTGAAATGAATGAATCCATTAACAAACTCGGGAAAACTCGACACATCCTCCAGGCCTGATAGACTGAACAACACCTGAAATGAATGAATCCATTAACAAACTCGGGAAAACTCGACACATCCTCCAGGCCTGATAGAATGAACAACAACTGAAATGAATGAATCCATTAACAAACTCGGGAAAACTCGACACATCCTCCAGGCCTGATAGAATGAACAACACCTGAAATGAATGAATCCATTAACAAACTCGGGAAAACTCGACACATCCTCCAGGCCTGATAGACTGAACACCACCTGAAATGAGTGAGTGAATGAATGAACTTGTTAACAAACTCGGGAAAATTCGACACATCCTCCAAGCCTGATAGACTGAACACCACCTGAAATGAGTGAGTGAGTGAATGAATAAACCCGTTAACAAACTCGGGGAAAACTCGACACATCCTCCAGGCCTGATAGACTGAATGAATGAATCAATCAACCAATGAATGAATCAACCAATGAATGAATGAATGAACGAACGAATCCATTAACAATTTTGGGAAAACTCAAAACATCTCCTGATCATAGACTGAACAACACCCAGGCATTGAAATAAGCATTGTATCTGGTAACCCATTTACAGGTTACCACAAAATATAGCCTGGTAACCTATAGGTTACCACAACTATAAGTTGACGCTGCTAAAATGCGGACGTTCTGAAACTGTATCGGTGCATGCGAACATCCGTACGAAAAACTAAAAATCTGGAAGTAAATTTATCTAGTGGGCGCTGCTTAAACGTGGATTGCCGAAATTGCTTTGCAATTGCACAAGTGCGCACGAACATCGGTGCAATTACGTGCGAGAAAACAAAATGCAGAAGTAAATTTATTTAGTGGGCGCTACTTAAACGAGGAATGACTATAATTACTTGCAATTGCACAAGTACGTGTGAACATCGATGCAATTCCTTACAAGAAAATGAAACGTGGAAGCCTGGAATGCATTGCTTGGTTTAAGTTCAGAAACTACCATTCATTGAAATTTTTGTCGAGAACGAAACACCGTTCGGTAACCTGAACGACCGTTCTCGACTTATTTCGATGCCTGAACACTTAAAGCAATAGAATTAATTTAAGTAACTGTTGTGCGGGTTTTTTCATGTACATGGTCCTTCATGAAAACAGCTTTGTGAAACTATGAGCCGAATTCACGAAGCCTGTTTTTGTACATGTAGTTATATGCATGTAAGTCATAAACAGGCTTTGTAAATTGGGCTCTATCTCTTTTACACTCATCTCATTTCGTAAACCTCACACTGGGTATGAAAATAAACTAACATGGAATGCAGGTTACAAATTTTAAATTCCAAACTTCTTCGAATCTGATATTTTGGGTTGGAAGCATAAGATTAAGAAACGAATCCCAAAATATCCATATTACATTAGTGATTTCCCTAGAAATTTGGCAAGGCATGGTAGACAAAACACTTTTGGGGCATTTTCACCATTTTCGGAGCACTTGTTTTTCATTAAAAATACACAAAAATTAATTGAAATAAACATTAATGTAATTTATGTGCTTGCTTTAATAAATGAATGGCAAAAGATATAAAAGGCATATTTTATTAATTAATAATACCTTTTTGGGTGTTTTATAAAAGCAATTTTAGAATGAATTAGTGAAAAAGGCTGGTTTAATCTCAGGGCAGCATGGTGCTTATTAAGGCAAGATGGTGCTAGACTATTGAGGCATAGTGCTGTACCATGCTAAAACAAGCTAGGGAAAACACTATACATTATTTTATGATTCCGGTGGTATTATAAAAAGAAAATCTCCAAACTCAGCCCCTAGAATGAAGACAATACCTTCTCCTTGGCTGTCAGGAGCTGTTTGACAACCACTCTGTCTGCTAGAAGTAGAACTTTTGTGATGGCCGAGAGAAGCTGCCGAGCAGCACGTACCATTGCTGTCTTGTCCGCGATCGCCTTCTGATCACTTGTGTGATCGGCTGCAGTCAGTCGGTGTATACTCGCACCTAAACAGAAGTTAATTAAAAGAACCAAATAATGTACAAACTGACATTACGACAAAGCTTCTAGAATGAGATCAGTGATTTTACAAATGTACTAGCCATGATTAAAAATTCACTAGCCCTACTTTACTTTTAAGTTAAGACAATTTTACTAATTAATAGTAACAATCGGATATGTCACCTGAACATGGAGAAAGAGTTTAAAAACACTAACATTGAGTGGTGGTAGGTAGGGGCAGGATATACATATTTACTAAACAGGCTTGTGCGGGACTCGTACTGGTCACACAGCAGTCGCACGGATCTTGAACCGTTGTCAGATGTTTCGGGAGGAAAAGTCGCACGGGAGTTGAAAGGCACATGGCAGTTGCACAAGTAAGACTGCACAGGGAAAAAACTAGATAATTTGTACAGGAATCGCATGGCTGTACGATTTTTTTAGTTGCACCGCAGTTGTACAACAAATAGTTCAAGTGAGAACTGGGCTTAAGGTAGAGTCCTGCAATCAATCGAACTTCTCGGCTTTCCCCTCATACAAGATCACAATCAATACTACACCAGGGTCGATTGTCCCATCTATCCTGCTTATTAATGAAAGAGGGAGAGGTGTTACAATTAATAAAAAGGATTCATGGTATAAAATCTTCCAAGGTGTTGTGAATGAAGTGCCAGTCATTTGTCGTGTAGTGTGCAAACACATACGCAGACAAAAGTCATCTAAACAAAATGGCAGGAGAACTATAAATAGCATAGAGTGTTTTAATTCAGACCTTCGTTTTTGAAAAACCCAGGAGTGCTAAAAATCGCACTCCTCAAAATGCTTAAGAGGGGAGTAGAAATGACACTCCTCAAAATGCAGAGGAGAGGAAAATCGCACTCCTCAAAATAATCAGAATTAGAGGTAAGAGACCGAGACCCATGGACATGATTAAGTTTGAGGAGTAATGATTTCTAAATTAAATATCTTAAGAGTTAATGTTTTGTGTTTTCAAAATAAATATCTTAAAGCCGCACACCCTAGTTCCATCCAGCGAAAATAAATTATAATTTGGTTAATCTATAAACCTGTAACACACTTAGATCACGTTTTTATCAAATGGAGTGAAAAAGCAGTTTCTTATTGATAAATACCATGGGAATCCCCATGTCCCAATTGCTTGAAATAATTTTGAAAGTTTGTATTCTGATGTCACCGGTAGATGTCGCTCGAAGCACAACAATGCCTACGTCACGACAAATTTCACAGACTTGGGGTGCGTTCTTTTCACCTCTCCTGGACATGTTCCAACTGTTCTGTCCTGGTTGTATCCCCTCTCCAGATATCGTAGGACTTAGCAAAATTATTGCTTTTAAGGGTTTGTAACGTTTTGTCTTGAGATACTTACTTGTCTGAACTTTACTGTTACTGAAAATGTTCACGAACTGTGAAGAAAAATCTCACAAATGAACAACAACAAATCGGATGTTGATTGCGCGAACCATGCACGAGAAAACAAACCAAACCAAAATGATAACGGTCACGTGGTATACCAATGTCTGTGACATTGAAATGGAAATATCCCCTCTAAAAATAGATTAGATCTTGTCTGCTCAACGGTTTTTTCTCAAACGTGCGTCTGTTTTTCAGAAATACGAAAAATGCATTTTGTGGTATTACAAACACCAGGATTACCAAAAAACACTTCAGGTGAATGGAAACGTATATTCTAAATAATAAACGGTAAGTAAAGTGCAATTATTTTAGCGAAAAAATGGGTTTAATAGCGAAAAACAATGCCGTAATGGTTAACAACTAGCCGTAACTAGGGTGTGTCCCTTTAATTTAACTAATATGATAGTTGTTCTCAAAGATGAAGGAATGGGTCATTGCAGTCTTTCACAAGAAAAAGAAACACCATGAACACAACATTTATCGATCTTTTATATATTATATGCATATTATGTTGCATTAAAATTCTGAATCATGATAATCTGTTGACTATTTATGAATAAAGAATTGAAACTGATTTGTTTGTATTTATTCTGTTTTATTTAAAACAAGTACAATAATTTTAATCTTCATCGCAGAATGATATGATTTCTCCATGGACACTAACCTGTGAACTGAATGTGAATTGGCATTGTAACAACTATGGTATTGCTATTAAGAATTCCAACTGTAAAATATTTAATAAAACACTCACAAAAATAATGTCAGTAGGCCTATTTGTAAATCATTTAAACTAAAAAGAAATTAAAAGTGTAGCAACCATATGGCACAGGGTTATCACATTTATCATGATATTATAATATACGTCATGTACCTTCAAAGTCTCTACTTAAAAATAATAATAATAATGTCATAACAGAGATAATGTCAACATCTATTGTTTTCTACCCAAATATATCTTACTACAATTTTTATAAATATATATTTTTACAAACAGGATTAACTTTAATTATCGGTGTACTGTAGTTAACACGTCATTTATTATACTACTAACTCGAATCATAGCAACCCATAAAAAAAAAAAATAAAAAAAAAATAAAAAACCCCAACATAACCACCCTAATATAAATTTAATTTTAAAATATACATGCTTTACACTCGGTAAATTGGAATTACTGACTTGAAATTAAATCGGTGTATGTTTGTTTAAGGGTCCCGTCAACCAATCACATGTACTAGAAATCTGACTCTACCAAGGGCAATGTCCTTTGCTTTAAATCACGTGGCAGTATCGTGAAACAGAAAGTAGAAATGTCTACGAGTACTTCGCTATGTTATTAACGAAAACAAAACCTGCTTTACTAAATTACGTTTTTGTTTGTGTACGCGTTTACTGTGATATCAACATGTATAAACATTATACATTATATAGTAAACATTATATATATTGGACAACGCGCCTATTATTTGTCCTGTACATGATCAAAACAACGACAGTATAAATAAATATCGCGATCATTACGTGCATTGTACGAAATTAAACAAACAAAACCGACGAGATCTTAATAAGAAGTGAACTCCTAGCTGATTGGCTCAGTGTAAAGATAACCAACCAATCGTGTTTCCAATATGTAAAAAGTATTCTAGGAAGTTCATTGTGAACAGAATGGAAAGATTTGTGGCATTGTGGATTGGATTCAATAAACAATTACAATGGCGGAGTTAAAAAACAAACAACACAATCGTGATTTGTTCAATTTAGGGGCGCGTTATTTCGCTCCCGTCAGATTGGTTTGACGGGGGTTCACGGGCGTGATAGCGCTCGCGCCCGTCAAAAACAAAGGTCTGTTAATTAACTTTGTGAGAAATTAATAACATAAATTAACCCAATTAGACATTAAGTTAAAGTTTGTTTTCTTTAACGACACCACTAGAGCACATTGATTTAATAATCAGCGCCTATTGGATGTCAAACATTTACAGTCCTAGCTTGGAAACCTGCTAAATTTTTTCCATTAGTAGCAAGAGATCTGTTATATGCACCATCCCACAGACAGGATAGCACATACCAAAGTCGTTGATATATATCAGTTGTGGTGCACTGGCTGGAACAAGAAATAGCCCAATGGGCCCATTGACGAGGATCGATCCTAGAATGACCACACAACAGCAGGAACATTACCACTGGAGCCAACCCCAAATTAGACTTTAATCAAATGTACTAGTACTAGTAGACTTTGATAAACCAGCCATGAAGCTGAGATTGGAATTACAAAAAGAGGGTAAAAGCTAAATGGTAAAAGGGTTAGGATTAAGAAAACCATACAGTAATGATAAGAGTAATTAATTTTGTTAAAAGGAAGGATGGAAATGGTTTATTTAACAACACACTCAACACATTTTATTTACGGTTATATGGTGTCAGACATATGGTTAAGAACAACACAGATATTGAGAGAGGAAACCCACTGTCGCCACTTCATGGGCTACTCTTTTCGATTAGCAGCAAGGGATCTTTTATATGTACCATCCCACAGACAGGATAGTACATACCACAGCCTTTGTTACACCAGTTGTGGAGCACTGACTGGAACGAGAAATAGCCCAATGGGTCCACAAACGAGGATCGATTCCACTAGGCTACGTCCAGCCCGCTTGTTACAAGGTTAAAACTAAAAAAAAACCCCTAAAAATATATATATATCTGCAAAGAAATTTGTGTATGGCAACATACCCGTTTTACCCTCTGGCAGAAACCCTGAGCTATTTCAAGTCCTCAGCTCATCTTGATTTGGCTTATGGAGAACACTCAGGCCCGTAGGAACCGGGGAGAGGTGGCATGTGACCCCCCACTCCCCGACTTGCGAGCCTTTTTCAAAAAAAAAATTTAATACATATTAATGTTTGCCATTGTAACCAAAATCTGATATAGAGTTTGTACCCGATCTGTCAGTGCCCTCCCACTCCCAAAGTCGTTCCTACAGGTCTGACACTGAGATGTTTCAATGATATAAGAATCTGTTAGACGAGTTTACCTGCAGCCCGGGCCTCCTGACACGCCTCACACATCTCACTCTGTATCTCCGGGTTCTCGCACGCGATCGAGTCGCCCACTGTGGTGAAGCGTTCCACAGCTATGTGCACGGCTTGGCCAACTCGAACCAGAGCCTTCTGCGTCTTCTCCGTGAGTCGAGCCTTCTCGCGGTGGTTCACCAGGGTCGTGATCTACACAGAAAAACAACTTCTGTTACAGGGGTGCAGAAATTTACAAATATTTCACTAGCCTGACGGACCAGAATTAGCTAAAATTGACTAGCCCGCCAGAATTTCGACTAGCCTGCCAGCCTATACAACAATATATTAATGTTGAATAATGTTATAATATATACAGTCTTCACACCAAATATAAATTTTGATATGTATATTGTGAAAAAAACATTATGAAGGACACCTGGCCTGGTGCTTATAAAACATTTAGAGCAGAGCTTCTAGAATTTTATAGAAATCCACTAGCCATGGAATCAGTGATTTTAAAAATGTACTAGCCATGATTAAAAATTCACTAGCCCTACTTTAAATAAATAAAATTTTACTAACAGTAATGATCAGATATGTCACCTAAAGAGGGAGATTGAGCTTAAAAATCCTTAGATTGGGGGTGGAAAGACGGGGGGCAGGATATGCATATTTACAAAATATGTAACTGCAGCATTTGACAAGGTTTTTTTTCCACTAGCCGTTGGGCTAGTTGTAGTAGGTATTTACTAGCCCAACACTAAATATCACTAGCCATGGGAGTGGGGCTACCATAATCTAAAAGCCCTGATTTAGAGTCTAGATTCGAGTCTCTAACAGAGTCTGAGACACTAATGAGTCTTCAGGGCTTCTAGAATTTTTATAAAATCTACTAGCCAGGGGATCAGTGATTAAAAATGTTTCACTAACCACAACTAAAAATTCACTAGTCCTACTTTAAGTAAATACAATTTTACTAATAGGAATAATAGGTTATGTCAACTAAAGATGGACATAGAGCTTAAAAACCCTTAGATATTGGGGGGGGGGGAGGGGGCGGGATATTCATATTTACAAAATTGGACTTGAATGCATTTGACTTTGGGGGTTTTTCACTAGCCATCGGGCTTGGAGATAGTAGTTATTTACTAGCCCAACAATGAATATCACTAGCCATGGGATTGGGGCTACCATAATGTAGAAGCTCTGGTCTTGTAAGTTTTATAAGCATGAGACCAGGTAAATAATCAGCATTAAGTGACAAATGAAATCAAGCCCCAAACCTTTATTAACAAATCAATATAATTTGAAATATTCTAATAGAGACAAAGTTTTTCACAGTTCTTTAATACAGATTTATTAAATTCTACATTAAAAGGTATATATATATTTATATATATATTTATATATATATATATATATATGTATATATACTGTCATTCAGAAAAAACCCAGATCTTCCGTCGGAACGGTAGTATGATTTTTCAACTCGTCCGTGAGAATTTTTACTTGGATTTGGTGAGCGGGTGAGTACTTTTTGCACCCCTGTATTACAAACAAATTTTACGGAAACATGTAGACATACATGTAGTTTACGAACTTAAAGATGGCACCGACGCCACCTGGAAGTGTCAGACTCTCAATCAAACCCTGATTTCACGTAAACAATCGTTTCTGGTACGTTGTCACAGGAGACAATATTTCAAAATCATAGGTAACCTGAAGTCAGTTCACAGGAGTTTTACTTAGGTAACCGATTGTTCGGTTACGTGAATATAGTTTTCGTAACCGATGAGTTAGGCCTATTTAATCCTAAAACACTGGAACTATGGTTCTGTGCTACATTGGTGGTTCAAAAACATAAACTAATTTTCACTTTCATTACTATTCAAAATCTTAGGTAATCGAAAGTCAGTTCACGTGAGTTTTACTTAGGTAACCGATTGTTTGGTTACGTGAATATAGTTCTTGTAACTGATGAGTTAGGCCTACCTAATCCTAACCTGGCTCCGTATTCATAAACGTACTTAAGTCAATGTATGATACTTAAATATATACTTAAGTACATAGATAAGTATGGAGCCAGTTGCTTATAGTTAATTTCAGGTACTTTATATAATAATAAAAATAAAAAATAATTATTTTTTTTTTTTTTTTTTTTTTTTTTTTTTTTTTTTTTTTTTTTTTTTTTTTTTTTTTTTTTTTTTTTATAAAAAATAATTTTTTTTTTTTATTTATTTAGGTATCATATATTGACTTCAGTACGTTTATGAATATGGAGCCTGAACTGTGGTTCTGTGCTACATTGGTGGTTAAAAAATATAAACTGATTTTCATCGAATCGAAAAAGTGTTTCCCATAAAATTTGAAATCATATGGCCTGAAAATGACTTTACATCGATGTTTGACAAATGTTTGAGAAGATCACTAGTCCTCACAGAAGCTTTAGCAAGTGATCAATGTATTATAGTAATGCACAGGGTAAAACCATGGCTTCTAGATTATGGTAGCCCCACTCCCATGGCTAGTGATATTCATTGTTGGGCTATTAAATAACTACTATTGCCATGCCCGATGGCTAGTGAAAAACAAATAGTCAAATGTTGCAGTTAAGTCTGTTTTGTAAATATGAATATCCTGCCCCCACCCCAACCCACAATGTTAGTGTTTTTAAGCTGTATGTGATCTCCATATTTAGGTGACATATTTGATAATTGTATTAACTTAAAGTAAAGTAGGGCTAGTGAATGTTTAATTGTGGCTAGTAAATGTTTTTAATCACTGACATGGCTAGTAAATTTTATAAAAATTCTACAAGCCCTGCGGTTTAGCTCTGGAAGAACAGAAAATATAAATTATTACATGAAATTATTTTGCCAAATTCAAATAAAATTTGCCAATTGTTTTTAAAATTTGCAAATGGCGAATTTGGCAAATGCCAGTGTCAGTCCTGATACAGTTTCTAATTTCAACTAGCCCAGACTATCCTGTGAGCTTTGCACGGGTTGTCTATGAACTTGAAACTGATAAATTTATCTAAAGGTCTTTAAGGTCAAATATAGGATTATTTTTGTATTAAGAGTGAGAATCTTTGCCTACTGAGCCTACTCAGTGGTAGGTAAAAACAGTCTGTGTTTTCGTAATTATCTACGATGACAGAGAGCAATTTTGACATTCCAAATGTCCATCTACACATAGTGATTTCCCTAGAAATTTGGCAAGGCATGGTACACCAAACACTTTTGGGACATTTTCACCATTTTCGGGGCACTTGTTTTTCATTAAAAATACACAAAAATTAATAGAAATAAACATTAATGCAATTTATGTGCTTGCTTTAATAAATGAATGGCAAAAGATATAAAAGGCATATTTTATTAATTAATAATACCTTTTTGGGTGTTTTATAAAGGCAATTTTAGAATGAATTAGTGAAAAAGGCTTGTTTAATCTCAGGGCAGCATTGTGCTGATTGAGGCAAGATGGTGCTAGACTATTGAGGCATGGTGCTGCACCATGCTAAAACAAGCTAGGGAAAACACTAACACACATGACATAGTTAGAGTTAGCCCGAGTACTCTGACTGTAAGAGAGCTAGACGGACATTTGGACATAAATACGCTCTCATTAGTCAGAGACCAACCTATGTATATTTTTGGCAATTCCTGACTACAAAACGGTAGGCAAAGATTCCCACTCTAATACCACACCAATCCTATGTTTGACGTCAAATACCTTTACATCGATCATTTTCGAGTTAACTGATACAAAAAAAATCCACATATTAATCACTAATACACCCACATTCAATAACGCTTCGTGACACTCCGTCGCCATAATTACAAAACTATGCGATCTATTTCGAGACGTAGATCACGTGATCACACACTGGGCGATTCTGCCTTGTGCAGCAGTTACAGGGGCCGTCTCATACCAAGCACAGAATTTGTGCCTACCACTGATTAATCAAAGATTTCGCTCTAATACAACAATAATCATACATGTATGTTTGACGTTAAATACCATTACATTGACCACTTTCGAGTTCCCTGTAACAAATATTTCAGGGTTAGTTCTGGAACTCGCCAAATTCAAAAACAATGTTATTTTAATTGGGCGAAATAATTTCATGTAGGCCTAATATTTGATATTTTGATACAAAATAACTGGGTTTTTGCAATCTTTGAAGTTTTAGCAGATAATTTGGCAAAATTTTCTGCTGACCCAGAGCTAGTCCTGTATTTCACATATTAACTAATAATACACACTTCAAGAAGAAACCTGACAGCAACACCTTTCAACAATATGTGAAATACGTAGTTGTCGATGGGTATCTTCCTGGTTTGTTATCAGCGAACTAGAAAATTATCAACATAATGGTATTTACAGTCAAACATAGGCTGAGAGCGATCAGAACCATCCAACTGTCTTGTCTGTCCGTCTCTCTAATAGCAGAGTACTCAGACTACCATTGGTAATACCCCTAAGGCACGAGTTCAACCTGTACCCCTCTTCAATGATTAAGATAGTTTTAGAGATATGGTTAGAGTTAGTCTTTTGAACCTTTGATATAGAGAGGCACGGGTTGAACTCTTTCAGGGGTTGAATTTTTTTTTTTTTTACCACCATCTCAAAGGAATAATGAATTTCAAAAAACACTATTCCATCTAAAAATGTACTATCCCTTCAATTATTAATGTACCACTAGTTTTCCTGACTGTGCTACGTCGCCCTGTACAACACTGCGTAACGAACAATTGTTTATATACTAGTCTATGCATTACTGCGTACTAGCTGAAATTACAAACGAACTACAGATCTTGCTTTTTAAGGTGCGCGGGTGCGATCGCACGTAATTTCAGTCTGACGAGTGTGAAAAACAGCACACGTTACACTCAACAAACGGCGCACGTAAAATAGATGGGTATATTTATTTCCACTGTTTACAAAAATCAACAGTGTTCATAGCTCATTTAGTTGATAGGAAGGTCCTTTTATTAAAACAATAAAAAAAATTAAATATGGCAGTGGCTTCCATACAGTCGTTAAAATGGTATTTCTCTTTGCTGAACAAATCGGGAAATACTGGTTTAATAGACAATTTTGTATCACAATCAAAATCTAATCGGAGCTACGCTGCCTATTTTATTTATTTTGTAGAGTGATTTTTCACTCGCCTTAGCATATTGAGGTGTGCGATTTTCTACTCTCCTACAATTTTCAAAAACCAAGGACTGGAACTAACTCCAAACATTAGTCTCGATCAAAAAGACATTTATTTTGTACCAGTAAGTGCATGAGTCTATGAGAAAGGTCTTAGTAGCGCGAGGATTTGTTCTGCAGAACAATGTAGCTGAAGAAAAAGCGTAAGCGGAATAGTCGCAGGCAATTTTTGGTTTTTCGTGCTTTATTTTCACTTTTATGATGGAATATTGGAAGAATTGTTTTACTATTCAGTTTCGAAATTTACTATTTGCAGAATAGTGAATAGCGTAAAATTCGACCCCTGTCTTTCCGCCCCTAACTTACAGCAATTCATTGCGAAACTATAGATATTATTGATGGTACCGTACACATTTCGCCTTAAAATTAAGGTTGAGACTTGCTTTCTTTTTTTATTTGCACCATCAAGTTATAATATAAGAATTGCATTCTGTTTAGGGCATTGCTTGCCGTATATCAATAATTTTTAAAACGTCAAATTTAATTCAGTAGGAATCTCTTAATCCGATGGCAAACCGATGTACAACATAATTATTGTCAATGTTACCCAAACAGGGCCTCTTCCATTTCAGCTGACAACAAACCTGTCAAAAAGCGAGGTTCTAAACTACAAACAGATGGACAGTCGCCCGGCGATCTGGTGCGTAGAGCGGCAAGGGGTGTGCGTACCTGAGTAACAAGTGGGACCAGGGTTTGCTCCACAGATTTCGTCTTGATTTCCAGACATGGTTTTGGAGGATCGTATCTTTGCAGCAACCCGGCCATATTTTTTCCCCGGAGAACCGACTGGTTACTCGGTCACTGGAGCTCTTCTACGTTTTGAGAAAATCCTATGATGCGTAGCACGTAACATTTTGCTTAGTCTACTCTTCAGCCAGCTACGAAGCTCGGAAGGCCTGTTTATTTTAATTAAACGTTTGGCTTGTTTCGGAAATGTAATATAAATATAGTAATTGTTAATGATATTTTTGTTAGTAAAATTAAATAAATATTATTAAACAAGTTGGGGTTTTTGTTCTTTTTTAAATATTTAAATATCAGAATATAATTATGCAAATTAGGGTTTTCCTACCCCTTTTAATTTGTCATGAATAGAATAGTCGCAAATTCAATTCTTTTAGATCTAATGCAAAATCGTATAAATATGCTAAGTTTGGTGTGTGTATGGGTTTGTTTTGTTTTTTGTGTTTTTTTAGGGGGGGGGGGGTGGGTGGGTGGTACTATAATGATTACGACTTCCAGTAGGGTATACGACTGGTATATCAAAGGCCGTGGTATGTGCTATGCTGTCTGTGGGATGGTGCATAATATAAAAGAAAAAAGGAAGGAAATGGTTTATTTAACGACGCACTCAACACATTTTATTTACGGTTATATGGCGTCGGAACATATCCCTTGCTACTAATGTAGCGGATTTCCTCTCTAAGACTGTCAAAATTATCAAATGTTTGACATCCAGTAGCCGATGATTAATAAATCAATGTGCTCTAGTGGTGTCGTTAAACAAAACAAATATTAAAAGTAAACTTTCATCGGGGTGTGTGCATATTCAATTTTTAGAGATGAAGGTCAATGCCTCTCGCCCTGCTCCCACCCGTTTCAGATATTTAAATGCCTAACATGTTGCATTTCATACCCTTTAGGTAATCAAAGGGCCCGGGTCATATTAAATAGAGAATAATACATGAGTGGCCGTTAGATACCATTTATCTCACAACGAGTTATTTTAAAATGTATCTAACGAGCAAAAGCGAGTTTGATACGTTTTTAAACAACGAGTTGTGAATTAAATGGTATCTAACGAACACGAATATGTATTATTCTATTTGTTAAATTTTAACATCTTTTTCGACTAAAAGCTATTTACAACCCTCTGCACTTGTAGCCGACTTATACGTCACAGACACATGATTGTTAGGTTAACTATACTTCACAAGGTAATCGATTTCTATCGTGTTGTTTTTCATTGGATATATGGCATTGGTGACCTGGTCATCACCTAGGAGCAGCCAGTGGTATGTCTTGAAATTGTTAACACACGTACGTGTGTAAACAGGGTGTGTGTTATCATAAATAATGCATGGTGTTCTCACCAACGGGTGTGTAAGAATTACATTTAATACATTATACTATAGAAATACATGTATACACACACACACACACACACACACACACACACACACACACACACACACACACACACACACACACATACATGCATACATACGCATTTTTATAAATGCATCGTCATACCTGTTTACTGGTCCCTTTCATACTGTTCTCCCAAATAAAGTTATAATAGTAAAAACTGGCCTGTGTTGAGGAGACAACCACTTAACACAGGTTATGCCATTTAGCGTAGAGATTCTGTTTAATATTACTTCAGTTTTATTGATTTGTATAACGATACCCACTGATTTTTTCTGTTAAATACGGTAACACGACTTTTGACAGTTGAAAAAAAAAATCAAATAGGCCAGGTTAAAAAACTCAGAACATTGACAAGCTAGAGAAACACACATTTGTCAGTCCATCGGAGGACAGGCGGTGAAATGTACTGGGGGTCGGGTCCTAGTGGCCCCCGTGGCTCGAAAACTGGACAACAGAGACCGAAATCGAGAAAGGTAACTTTATTCGTGTACTTCGGCTTTTATCGTTTTAAGTTATTATCGGAAATAACGTGACGTATAGGTGATCGTGAGAAATCGTAGTCCTCTCTGGTTGTTTTCGTTTTCCGCAAGGGCACGGAATATGAGGCAAGTACTTAATTATATTTAGCATGTCTTTAGTGGAACCGACTGAACTTGATACAGTGGATGTGTAATTCAATACCTCGGTGTAATTATGCGTTGTCAGCTGTAGTACAAGTTGCATGTTGAGTTTCCGTAAAGAAGGGGGCGTATCTTTTACTGTTTGCGATCCCAGGCCACTTGAAGTTAATATTTGCAAACGAAAGTAAACAATGTCATATCTGTCCCCATTTCTCTTTATTTTAGGTTATAAGTACTGACGACAAGATACAAAATACAATACATTTTTAAAAAATATTTTCCATTAATACATTTATAATCCGCGCTTATTACACTAAAACACGTAATTTTGCACTCTTTGTTTATAAGTATATCGTATACAATTACAAAGGTTTGATCAAAAGTTCGGAGATTTTATGCTGTGACGGGATCTGAGAAAAAAAACCAAAAGCACAGAGAGCATTAGATGTTGAATTAATAGATTTATGCAAAGAGAATGACAACTTTAGAATCTGTACCAAGTCGTGCGATAAAGTGCTCTGTAGATACCGAGGTAAGTGACTAACGTTTTGATATACGAGTGTGTCCATTATGTTGACTTAAGGATCAAAGGTATAGCTAAATAATGTGTGCGTGTGTGTGTGTGTGTGTGTGTGTGTGTGTGATTGACGGTAGCCGAACTGATAGGGAAGTCAGTTGGTGAAAACATGTTCCAGTTAGCTAATCAATACGTATCACAAAGAAAAATACACTAGTAGTTTCTTTCATATACGCCTTTCAGGCGCGTGTGTAGGAAATTGTGCAGGGTGTCTGCACTGTGGCGGGGTGTGGGGGTGGGGGGGGGGGGGGTGTTAAAATATATTCAAAATAAAAGAAAACTCGCTTGGTGGGGGTTAGGGTGGGGTGGGGAGGGGCCGAGGCCGGGGTGTTAACCTCCGAATCTCTCCTGCACATGCGCCCGTTCGCTATTTTTGTAACTTTCAGATTAGGTTATAAGTCAGACGTACTGTGCGTATGTGCGTGTTTACGTGTTAATAAACATTTATGAATGTATGTATGTATGTATGTATGTATGTATGTATGTATGTACGTACGTATGTACGTATGTATGTATGTATGTATGTGTGTATGTCAGGGTTGAAAATTAGCAGTGCCCGGTCGCCCGTGGCGACCTTTATTGGCTATGGGCGGCTAAGAATTTTACAAAGGTAGTCCGTTAGGCAACCATCAATATTAGGATCAGGCGAGTATGATACCAGTTAAAAAAAACAGACACTGAAACTGAATCGAACGTGACAAAACACATTGTCTGTGTTGGTGCGAACAACAGCAGCAGAAGACATAGAACATGCTCTATATTTTAACAGCTCCAGATTCAGCTTCTGTGGCTTTGGGCTAGGTCTTCTAAAAATAGAGCTCAAAACGTATTGAAGACATTACATGCATTTTTTAAATCTAGATGTCGTCGGCTTATTAGAATGGACTGGATACGCCATAATTATCTAGTAGAGCTACTATTTGACAATTGTTATTCAATGTTATGGTAAAAAGGAATCATATTTAATTAGCTTACATTATTCTGGGACAAAAACAAAATCTATCTTGTAGTTTTAAAGGCATACTGTCACAGATCACTGACCTATTTAATGGTCTAACAAATTATTACCTGAACAAAAATAATTTGATTTGTCCCTAAATGTACTTTATTCAACCATCTTCATAACCACCATACTCCATTTATTAATGACATTTTGTAAAACATTATTGAATTGTGGCAATGGTCCATAATTCAAAAACTAAAATTGCCCAGAGGGATGACATGGATTTCACTCCATCATGGTTCAGTTAAGGTGATGCGATAGCTAGATTTGGTTTCCAACGATTAATGTAATTTTTATTTATTATCCATTTTTTTTTAGAGAAATAAGGTCCTTAAATCCGTGACAGTATGCCTTTAACTCACACTAACGTGAGCGCATGCGCATATATACAGATATCAATGACCTTTTCCATTACTACAGCCCAGGGCTTATTCCAAAGGTCAGTTAACTGATTGTCGATATTGTTTTACATTTAAGCGATTTGCATTAAATAAGAACATATCAGATCTAAAGTGTTGACACCAAGACTTACCTAATGACATAACTGTCTAAATATTACTGTAATAAACAATAAGTACACCGTAATACTATGTAATATAATAACTAAGTACATCGTATATTTTGGTAAAATGTTGGGTTTTTTTTACAGATTTATTTTTCTTTTGATATTTATTTTATTAGTAGCCTACTACTGTAGCATTTACAATAAACGCACACGCGTGCGTGCTTCGTCCATTCCCGAGGAAATCCAATACTGGAGATTGCACCTCTTCTTGCATCATCACAAAGAGGACTGCCACCCCGAGACTAGGTTTATATACTAAAGCACGCGCAGTTCTACCTTTATTCTCTTTGTATTGCATTGTATGTTTTTACTTCAGAGACAATGCAAGTCAAGCTGTATACCTCGCTTGTTCGTGCATTTTGTTTTTATCTCTGGATTAAAAATGAGATTTAATCATCATAATTTAATGGTAATTTGTAAAGAATTAGTTTTATTTATACTGGATTTCTTTTTTTCAAATCTTTTATTTGAGTTGGTATGGGTTTAAAACTTAATAACATGTTGTTATATGGATTTTAACTGTATTCATTATAAGTTACATGCCAATTCATCGGTTTCCTTTTGAAGGAAACAGACTATACGGTGATCACATGATTTATTATTATTCAATAAAGAATATTCTAGCTTTGATTTTGGCTGTGCATTTAAATTACAATGTGATAATTGGAGGGCTAGTTGAATTTGAGAAGGGCCAGTAAGATTTGTCTTCAACTGGCCCTGCTGGCGACCATGGTTTTCATGTTAATTTTCAACCCTGGTATATATGTATATATGTATGTATGTATGTATGCATTTCGGGTTTGACTATTACATACATAGATATTAACGCACTGGCGCAGGGGATAATAAAATCCTTTCTGACCTCACAAATTGTTTCATGCCGTTGCTGGGACTCGAACCTGTGGCACCGAATCGCCCGCAACTTGCAGACTTGCCAAGATACGTTCTGAGCTATCGAGTTATCCTTAAAAAAGGATGCTCTTTATCTCAAACATATGAATGGGGCCTATAAGCTACGTGGTCGATCCCGCTTACGTACATGAAACAGTGGGCAAACCTGACACTGGCTAGTATGTATTGATGTATGAATATCTATATAGTGTATGTATGTCGAGGTTAATATTACATACATAGATATTAACGCACTGGCGCAGAAGATAATTAAATTCTTTCTGCCGTTGCTGGGACTCGAACCTGTGGCACCAAATCGCCCGGACTTGCCACGATATGTTCTGAGCTATCACGACATCCATAAAAAGGATGCTCTTTAACTCAAACCATATGTATGTATGTATGAGTGTGTGTGTGTGTGTGTTGGGGGGGGGGGGGGGGTATGTATATCGGGTTTAACAACAAGCATAGGAGATAAAAAATCATTTTTGGCCCCACAAACTGTATCTCATACCGTTGCTGAGACACCGAACCTTAAGCACCAAATCGCCAGCAGTTCCCAGACCACCACCACCATAACCACTCGCCCATCAAGACATTAAAAAAAAAGAATGTCCAGTTAACCGATGTATGTACGTGTGTATGTATTGATGTATGTACGTGTGTATGTATTGATGTATGTACGTGTGTGTGTATTGATGTATGAATGTATGTATGAATGAATGGATGAATGTTTAACGACACCCCAGCTCGAAAAATACATCGGCTATTGGGTGTCAAACTATGGTTAATGCAAAACGAATGTATGTATGAATGTACGTGCATGTGTGCGTAGGCCTATGTGTGTGCAGTATTTTATTTGTCCCGCTCCGACTACACATATATACCCCCCTCCCACACACACACACACGCAGAGAGAGAGAGAGAGAGAGAGAGAGAGAGAGAGAGAGAGAGAGAGAGAGAGAGAGAGAGAGAGAGAGAGTGAGAGAGACACACACGTACAAACACATTTACCACTAAAGACATAAAAATCAAACGTACAGACTGACATACACACACACACACTCACGTATACAAAGACACATGTACAGACACACGCAAACACATCCATACAGGGGGTTATTGTTTTCCTCGATGTATCCTGGTTGATGTTTTTTTAAACTGTCACGCCTGACTGAGCTGTAGGTTACTTATTGTGTTTTATGAAAACTGCAGCGTCACGTGTATATTTGGAAGAATGGCCGATCATAACTAAACACGAGTCAAATAACTCTTCATGTGACAGTGTCAAGGCGAACGGATTTGCAGGTAGATACCGTAATGTTCCGCCAGTAGACCCAGCTGAAAAGAAAAGAAAAACCACACCGACTAGCTAATCGTCAGGATCAACCGCCTTCTTTTGTTGTCTGTCTGTCTGTCTGTGTGTCTGGCAGGCTGCCAGGCTGGCTGACAGGCTTGCTGGTTGGCTGGCAGCCTGTCTGCCTGCCTTCCTGCCTGTCCATCTGCCTGTCTGTCTGCCTGTATGTCTGTCTTTGTATCTGTGTCGCCTCAGTACTATGTATGTGTGCTGTCTTGTGTGTAAAAAAATTGCACATAAAAGAGCCATTTTTGCTAATGTAAAAATGTAGCGGGTTTCCTCTCAAGACTATAAATGTCGCAATTACCAATTGTTTGACATCCAGTAGCAGATACTTAATTAATCAACATACTCCAGTGGTGGCGTTAAGCAAAACGAATTTCACTGTCTGTCGATCTTCTATCTAGGTTGTCTGTCCATGACAGTAGGTTAGTTGTTAGTGGTTAGTGAGAGAGAAGAGGGTGTAGTGGTCTTCCATCTACCCACTGAGTCGTTAAAACTCTCTCTGGGTGGGAGCCGGTACCGGGCTGCGAACCCTGTACCTACCATTAAATGCCCGTTAAATACCATTTACCTTAAAACTCGTTGTTTACAAACGTATCCAAATTCGCTTTCTCCCGTTAGATTCGTATTCTAGCAAGTCGTAAGACAAACTGTATCTGAGACTCGTGCATATAATCTATATATAGTAACTGGGGCGAGATGTAGCCAAGTGGTAAAGCGCTCGCTTAAT